>NC_089537.1:10200048-10517548 GCF_963924715.1 Thunnus thynnus
AACCACTAAGCAAGATTTAATTCAAGGGGTGTTAAGTTAATCATCAACTCAAGTACTGTACTCAAGTACAATTTTGAGGTACTTGTACTTTACTTGAGTATTTCCATGTGATTCTACTTCATACTTCCACTACATTTCAGAGGGAAATATTGTACTTTCTACTCCACTACATTTATTTGACAGCTTTAGTTACTTTTCAGATGAAGATTTGACACAATGGATAATATAACGAGCTTTTAAAATACAACACATTGTTAAAGATGAAACCAGTGGTTTCCAACCTTTTTTGGCTTTCGACGTCTTACAAAAAGCAGTGTGTAGTCGGGGTCACATTTCAGATGTCTGTGAGTTGTTAACAGCTCCACCAAAGAGTGATTTTTTCCTCTAAACTTCTCACATGGTTTCACTTCAATAAATGTTCAAATGATCCAATATTTCACCAAAAATCAAAGATTAGAGAAAAAGTACAAAAACTGAAAACAGATTTGTGTATCAGAACTTTGTTTTTTTCTTATTTCCTCTCCCATTTATCATCTCACGACCCCTCAGATTTATCTGGTGACCCTTTGGAGGGTCCTGACCCCTTACTTGGGAACCACTGGACTAAACTAGCTAACTGTATATAAAGTAGTTGAAACTAGCTCCACCTCCAGCAGCTACAACAGTAACATGCTGCTAAAACACTGATGCTTCAGTATTAATAATCTAATGATGTCATATATAATAATATCAGTCAGTCAGAGGGACCAAACCACTACTTTTACTGCAATACTTTAACTACATTTTGCTGCTAATGCTTATGTACTTAGGATTTTTCATGCAGGACTTGTAATGGAGTATTTTAACATTGCTGTATTGGCACTTTTACTGAATTAAACGATCTGAATACTTGTTTCACCATTGGTTATAAATGATGATTTTTATGGCATTAACCCATAAAAGACAAAAAAAAAACTTTACGCTGCAGTTAATCACTTCCTTGAAAAAACCCAACACTATATTTGTTATTTTCAGACAGATTTTTTGCTTGAAAGCTGTTATTCATGTTCTCCTCTTGTGCTGTGAGAAGGCAGATGTGTTGGCGTTAGATGAGGGCGCGCAGCTCTCAGCCAGTGTGGGTAGGAGCAGGGCACTGATGAGGAGGCTCTTTGATGCTGAAGACTATAATATCCGAGAATTCAACTCATCATCATCATCATCATCATCATCATCATCATCATCGACATCATCATCATCTGAACTGGAGGAAAACTGCCCTCTTCCGCACAGGCTCCTCCTCAACCCTCCTGTCTCAAACTTGAAGATTGGCGGTGCCGGCTGAGCAGCAGCGTCTCTGTCTGCATTCAAACTCGCTGATGAAGCGGTGAATGAGTAAGAAAAAAAAAATGCGCTTTAGCTTTTCTCTCGGGCACAGCTGGGGCATCTGTCCGAGCAGAGCAGTTTCGTTGAGTGTTCGCTTTTATGAAATGGTGTAATGGTCCTCAATAATACTCCAAAAACAACAGCGTCAACACCTCTGGACAAACACATGGACTCGCTGGAGCACCCGGTGTTACAAGTAAGTCAGTTAAATTTAAAAAAAAAAATATGCGCCAGCTTGTGATCGTGATAAAAGATTGCAGGTGGTCAAGGGTCAACTTAAGGTCAACTTCCGTTAATTACTTAATTAGTTTTGCTATATTTCTTTATCAGATATATGCGTCGTCTTTCAGTGTTACTTTCTGCTGAGTCAAGTCAGGTTGGAGCAGTGTCAAATGTTTTATTGGCTTTATTTGGCTTTTAAATAATGTCATTCTTATCCATTTTTTAAATTATTCTTACTAGTCACTGTTTTTACTTTCACTTATATATTTTATCATCTACTGTCTTTTTGTCTAATTTTATTGTCTTTCTATTAACCTTTGTCTCGATGTGTTGCATTTTTTTTTATTGTTAAGTACTTTGAGCTACATCTCCTGTGTGAAACGTGCTCTATAAATAAATAAAGTTTATTATTAGTATTATTTTCTGTCAAACACATTGTTTTAACGTTAACAACTTTTTTATTTTTTACATCTCCAGATAAAACTGCGAACCCACTTTTAGTCCTGTGGTGGAAGAAGTAGTCTATTTTCATTAGGTAGTTGAGACACCACAATATAAAAATACTCTATTACAAGTAAAAGTCCTCCATCCATAACTTTACTTCAGTAAAAGTACAGAAAATGTACTTTAATTATCAAGTAAGGAAAGTACTTATCATGTAGATTTGCTCCTTTCAGAGTGATATATTATTGGACTATTTTATTGATGCATTCAGGGCTGCAAGATTATTCTCATTATTGATTAATCTGTGCATTAATTTCTTAATTGATTTGTTGTTTGGTCTATAAAATGTCAGAAAATGGTGAAAAATGTTGATTATTGTTTCCTAAAGCTCAGGATGCAACTTAAAATGTCTGTTTTGTCTCAACCAACAGACCACAACCCCAAATATATTCAGTTTACTATCATAGAAAACTAAAGAAATGAGAAAATATTCACATTTAAGAAGCTGGAACCAGAGAAGTTTAGCATTTTTTCTTTAAGAATGATGAATAGATTATAAAAATAGTTGACGATTAACTTTTCACGCCGATCGATTAATCGATTGATTATTGCAACTCTTGATGCATTGATATGTAAGAAGCATTTTACTGTTCTAGCTATAAGATAAAGCTAATTTGAAATGTTTTATATAATGTTTGGTAGTTTAAATGATAGCAATGTATCATATTTCAGTAACTATATCCTACAGTAGTTGTCAGATAAATCTAGTGCAGTTAAAATTACAATATTTGAAATGTAGTTGAGTATAAGTACAAAGTAGAATAAAATGTAAATAATCAAGCACAAAAACTTAAATATTGTTCTTTATTATAGCATCCATGAAAATGAGAATATGAAAATATCTTCTCAATACAGTAAAGGATGTTAAGATGTTAAGAAAGCCCCAGGTAAATTATGACAGGTTGGATTTTACATTTGTTCAGCATGTATTATACTATTTCTAATATGTTTCGGCTTACTGAGGTTAAATCTCTCCCTGTTCCTCCAGACTGTCTCTGGGCAGCTCAGACTGTCCTGCATGACCGCACCGGCTCCTAAGAAACAGTTAGAATAGCTCTCCTCTTTTTATATGCGTGATTAAAATGTCTCAGGGGAACGGGCTGGAATAAAAGGCAGATTCGAAATGAATTTCTGTTTTTCCGTTGCTACTGGCAACGCACGCTGTATGAGCACTTGAGCCGAGTGCATTACTTTTCCAGCCTCTTATCGTATCAGCTTGCATATTACAGACCACCCACATAATTACCATCTTTTTCATGACACCTGTCATAATATTACAGTTCAAACAAAACACAGAGAGCTATACTTAACTAATTGAACTAACAGCAAGGCTCCAAGTCTACACTTAATGGATGGGTTCACATGTTTTTCAAGTCTGTCTTAAAACAATACTCACATACTTCCTCGACCATAACTCATCAGGGAAACACAAAGAGGGAAGTTTGTACTAAGAAGAAGTTGGAAGAAGAGTTGAAATCAATCAATTAGTTATTCACCAGAAGACAAATCAGCAACTATTGTGGTCATTTTTTATCTGTTTATAGAAATTTTTCAAGCAAAAACTCTAAATATTCTCTAGTTGCAGCTTCTTCAATGTGAGGATTTGCTGCTTGAATAAAACAAGACATTTGAAAGTCACCTTGGTAAAAGGTGTGACAGACAATTTTCACTATTGTCTTTCATTTCCCAGACCAACCAATTAACCGATTAATCAAGAAAACAATCAACAGAGTAACGAATAATGAAAATAATTGTTTCATTGCAGTCGTAGTTAGAAAATACCCACTTGATACATCATATACTGTATATTGGAATCGTGTCAGGAGGGGATCTATTGAGTAGCTAGTATAGACATTTGTCTTATTTATTTATTGGGACCCTGTACAGTGTTAAACATGAATGTTACCATTTGATGTACTGTACCAGAGTTAGCTTATAGTTAGCTCATAGCAGCTCATCTGCAGTCCCTTTGGCAGGTCACAGTTAAAACATATAACAGCACAGCAACAAACAGTACAAAGCAAAAAACACACATGACACATAATACGAAATACAAAGCTACACACAGTAGCACATCACATACACCTACAATGTCAACTAGAAATGACTAATGAATTTATGGAACATTTACAGTGACAGTGTACATATGGGCGTGTGAGTATTGTATTAGAGTATGTGAACTTATCCTTTAACCATTTCACTCTTTTTTTTTTTTTTTGAAGTCTCAAGGGAAAGGAGCACGAAGAAAAGGTCGATTTAAAGGTTCGGATGGCAGCACCTCCTCTGACACCACAACCAACAGCCTTGTCCGCCAGGTAAGGATGACAGTTCGTTTACAACACAAAGTTCCCTGCTTACAAAGTCCCCGTTCACTCAAAAATATGTTTTGCTTGTACCACATATATGTTTGGGCTCCACTTTGCAGAATGATATATGTGCAGTTTGGCACATTGAGGCTTTTTTTTTTTTACAATCATCTGCTGGAGAGAAAGTTTAAGACGTGTATGTGACTAGTGTTAAGTGGAAGCAGAGACAGGAAGAAGGAGTAGATGTAATATTAAGAATTTCTCATGAAGTAATTGAACTCTTCTGTGTAAAAAACATAAGGCACTTTTATTATGAGAAGCAGAGTGTTGTTTGTGTTCTGTCATGTTTCTAGACACCGCCACAATCTGTGGACCACAATAAAGGCAATATTCTGAGGAAGAACTGATTACGTTTTGCAACAGAATCTCATGAAGAAGAGTCACATTTCCTGGCTGCAGTTGCTTCATTCAGGAATGCAACACTTGTGTGTGCGCCTGTGTGTGTGTGTGCGCGTCTTAACCCTGACAGAAAATGCAAACGGACATAAGAGCCCAGCTTCAATGATCATCATCCATCAGAGATGAGATGTGCATTGCAGTGAGAGCCGTCTGTAAACACTGCTGGGTACACTATGTTAACCACTGCGCTCTTCTCTAAGCTGCGTCCTCGGCGCTTGAGAGCAGCGACACAGTGGCCTGTTATAAAGCAGACGCTGCGAGGTACACACTCGACGTGTCTGGTCTTTGTTGAGCAGACCTGCATGGGACAGGATGGGCCGGGTTAAGGATGCGCGCCCCTGCCTAAATGTTTCTGCCTTTTTTGGAGGGAGGCACGGATCGCCTCGACTTTGGCACGGCAGCAGGAGAGCAAAACGCCACCTCCTAACACAGGAGTCTGCTTCGTCTCAAGGCCGTGCAGAACTTCTGAATGAGCTGCTCTCATCGGTACAGCTCAACACGAGCCGTTTAGTGAGAAATTGCCTTATTTTACTGCCACCCTTGGGAGCTCGTGTCCATTTCCCACAGTCCTGTCCCCAACTGAGGAGTTTCCCTTTAGTCTGAGTCATCACAGATAAACTCAATTAGGCTGAGAGAGAGCGTCTGTCTGCAACGTAACACCACATCCTAGAGAAAACGAGAGGCCATTAACG
This sequence comes from Thunnus thynnus, assembly GCF_963924715.1. Lineage (NCBI taxonomy): Eukaryota > Metazoa > Chordata > Actinopteri > Scombriformes > Scombridae > Thunnus > Thunnus thynnus. The sequence continues at coordinate 10,205,594 of NC_089537.1, forward strand.
TAAGAGACAGTAGGGGGATGAAGAGAGGGAGTGATGTGGGGAGGGTGGAGGAGTGATGTGTTTCGGGGTCAGCGAGGCCCTCGCATGCCGAGCAGAAATATCCTCTTTTAGATGTTTGCCGCAAGAGGGCCCCAGAAATAGCAGACCTTCCAGTAACTCCTCCTCTGTTTGGATAATAATGTAAATACTGTTTTTCAAATGTATTAACATAACAGCAGTTTTAACCTGACCTTATTTCCCTCTCGCTCGTGCTCAATCATACGGCATGTGATTATTTTCACTTTTCACAGAAGAATGAGGGTGTAGTATTTAAATTCGCTGAACTAACACCACCGCGGGAAAGTATGAAACGAACCTCTCCGTGCTGATTCATCAATCTGTCATTTGGTTTTAATCTTGTTCTCTTTGTTTTATCATTTTTCTCCTCACCGTCAACGGTCAGGGTTGGTGTTTTTTTTTTTAAAAAAGAATGTTTACACGACTGGTTTTCAGACTTTGAAATGACCCTTTGTATATTTTCTTTTGCTCTCCCTCCTGTCTGACCTGTTGGGTTTGTGCCTGGAATTCCTGTATGCATCTTACGAACATCTCAGGCTCGCCAGGGTCGGTGTGTGATTGAACTACCGCAGCTTTGAGTGTCATAAACAAGATCTTCCAGTAACTGCATACAAACATTCCTGAAAGACAGAATTACTCATGCTGTTACAAACAGAGGGCAGAGAGCAGAGAGAGTAGGTTGAGAGAGAAAGGATGAGAGACGTTCCCTGTAGTCGTGGCCTGATGCCCTGGGGGGAGTATGGAGGAGGCTGGGAAGGGTGGAGGTCCAGGCCAGACCAGACTGCTCAGCCGTGGGAGTAGCGAGGTCAGTGTTGAACTGGAGCTCAGTGCTCCATTGAGAAGGACGAAGGGCAGAACTGATAAAGATTTGTTTGAAAACTTTCAACATCGTCAGGTGGATGGCTGTTTATTTTTATTTATGTGGAGGTGGTGTAGTTCTGCAGTATAAGCAAAGAAATGGTCTCACTGATGGGAAATCTTTTTTTGTGATTTGTGGTGCAGTGTCCCTCGGTTTGTGAACAAGCTGGGTGGTTGCAAATGCTAATAAATAGTATAAACAGAGATAACAATCATGCTCTACGTCATTGAAGAGTATTTTACAGTCCAGACATTTAACCCAATTCACATGAGGAAGAAAAACAGATGTTTCAGCATCAAACTGATGAAAGCTGATCTAATCAACTATTATCTCATGCTTAGTTAGAGGAATAGTTTTGACAGTTTAGGAAATGCTTATTTGCTTTCTTGCTGAGAGTTAGATTAGAAGATTGATACCACTGTCTGTCCAAAGGAAACAAAATCAGTGTACCAGCACCTCTAAAGCTCACGTTAACACGTTTATATCTCGCTGTACGAAAAACAAAATGTAAAAATGCTAGGTTGTGTTTCGGACAGTCAATGCTAAGCTAAGCTAACTGTAGCTTCATATTTAGTAAAATTTCAAATTTACTGACTTAATTATCACTATTTCTTGGTTGGGAGCAGTCTCCAGGCAAGTTGTTCCCACTTCCGACCAGGAAATGGTGTAGCACATAATCTGTTCATAAAATAATGAATTGTCATCTTTACACTTAAGTTTTTGAAAAGATTACTGGGTATATTGTGTTAATCAGTGAGTTTTAGAAGTGCTTAAGGACTGATTTTGGATGGACCTTTGGACAGAGCCAGACTAGCTGTTCCCAGTTTTTTTGCTAAGCTAAGCTAACGGGCTGCTAGCTGTAACTTCATATTTATGGCACTGACATGAGTATGGTATCATTCTTGTAATCTTAACCGTTGGCAAGAAAGTCAATAAGTGTATTACCCACAATGTTGAACTATTCCTTGAAATTTATCATGTTGTCAAAAGACAATATAATCATCTTGTAGTGTGCACAACTGTTAGCCTTGAGCGCTCCATTTTCTGGTCATATTGGAAACTCAAACATTGACTATACTGTAGGTGTAAATATGAGTGATTGTCTGTACAGGCAGGCAATGTGTTTAGAGTGGCTGTCTCCAGCCTAATGCATCCTGGGAAACGATCCAGCCCCCCATGACCCTGAATAATAATAAACTTTCTTTATATAGGACTTCTCTAAAAAAAGAGTTAACAAAGTGCTTTGCAGAGAGCGAGAAACAAAGAGATTAAACATGAGAGGAAGGCAAGTCTACAAAAGTTTGTCCTCAGTAGTGAATTTGTAAGCTTCATTTCTTCTGTCAGGCTGTTTCAAAATGTAGTACAGTAGTATATCTAATGAAGAACATCCTTTTTTAAATTCAAGGCTGAGAAACAGTCTGACAGGCTCCCTGAGGATGTCAGGCTGCCTCTCTGGCTCACGTAGAAAATGATTCGGCACGTAGTTTCAAATATTATTTCTAGAAAGTCTTGAAGAGTGCAAAAAACTTTGAAATCTGCTCTGTAATTAACAGGTAACACATAAAGAGAATTATGAATTTAAAGCGGCTATAATCAGTATTTTTGTAATAACAATGAATCAAATGACTGTGTGTGATGTGCAAAAGGTCACTGGTAATAATGAACCCTTCAAATACAGCAGCTGTCAGTCGACTCTGGAGTTCTCCTCAGCTATACAAGTGCTTTAGTGTGTTTCAGATCATTGTTTTGGTTTCCTGGCCTGCAACTTTACTGTTTTGGCTCTCTCTCACCGCCCTCAGGAGTTGGTGGAGACCAAGAAGAGAGAATACTGGACTTGCATTTACCAGGAGGCCACGACCCTAAATTAATGCCAATGTTGCTCCGTGTCTGCCTGATGTGTAAATAGGTAACTGAATGCGAACAAGTCCGCCATATCAATTTAAAAGGTGGTAGTATGTAAGAGTTGTGTTGTATTGACAGCTTGTTTCTGCTGCCACTAAGTGGTCAAAAAAACAGTTATTGCAGGTTTAAGGCTGAGAAATAGTCTGACGTCCTTCCCCTGGAGACGTCAGGCTGCCGTCTCGCTCTTTTGGAAATACTGCATCAGATCTGAAAGGTAGTCATATGTGCCAGGTCGAAGGGGCCTTTCAATCTTGAAATCACCTCTTTAATTGACAGCAAACTAGGGCTGCAACTAACAATTACTTTCATTATCATTTAATCTGATTTTAATTAATCAATTAGTCGTTTAGTTTTTACAATGTCCCAAAAATATTCAGTTTACTATCATAGAAGACCAAAGAAACCAGAAAAGATTCACGTTTGAGAAGCTGGAATCAAATAATTTTCTTAAAAACTGACTCAAAATGATTATTTGATTATCAAAATAGTTGCAGATTCATTTTGTTTTGATCGGCTAATCAATTAATTGACTAATCCTTGCAGCTCTAAAGCATACACTTGAAGTAACATGGTCTCAGTGTTTGGCAGCTGCTTTTCTGGCCCTTCAATTTGAAGGCCTAAGTTATTTTTGAAGCAAGCAAAACCAAAAAAACAACAGTGGAACAGGAACCAGCTGGTAATAAATTAACTGGATGGATTCAGTATAAAAGTACCTGCTAAAAAAAGGACTCAGCAGAGGATGAATTGAATGAGACTTGCACTGGAAACAAGTTCTAGTGAAAATGAGGATCTGACGTACAGTACTTCAAACTGTGATTTACATAACTCACAGAGCATTATGTCATAATTAACCTCCTGCTGCTTCCCACACTCGTTATGCGTATGTGAATGGTTGCACCAGGCTTCCCACTTCCCTCTGTGTCACCCGCCTCCTTCTGCCCCTTTCACCTCTGTTTCTATGTAACAGGGACCCTCTGATTTCTCTTCCTGCAGCAGCTTTTCTGTGCCACATTGTTGCAGTTGGACCCTCTCTGTCTGCGCCGTCTGTACATTTTAGACGGGAGAATTTAATTTGGTGATGAAAGGCAGCCTGAGAGGGCGTGGTGAGGACAGGAAACCCCTCGTTCTCTCCCTGATTGCAGGCATTTTTCATCCTCTTCTAGATTATTTTTTCTTACACTTAATGGAGAGGAGGTGTGACGTAAAGACCCTCATTATTGGCTCTGATATTTATCAGATCTGGCAACCCCTGAGTTTTTATGTAACAGATACCAGTGACACACTGCAGCAGTATGGAGTAGCTGCCAGTGTGTCCAGGCCACTAAAAATCTTGGAGAGGTGAAGTATAACATTAACCCTGCAGACCTTTTTCTGAACTTTGAGCAACATATGTCATAGTTTCCCAATAGTAGATACTTCTGGTGAGCCACATGTAGTTTCTGGCCTTAAACCGCAGTAATAATGCCTGTGATTTAAATACTGTACTTATGTTAAAATGAAGACTCAAGAGAAGCGGCTGTAAACCACCACGCTCTCTATCAGCCATCACAGCAGCACTAGAGTGCCATCTAGTGGAAAAACTAATGAATGCAGGTGTTTAACTTTGTGATAATTTACAGTGTCAGTGCAGCCAAATAAAACTGCAAAATATGTATCTTCTGATCATGGTGAAGGAGCTGTAACATTTTGCTCACTAAAGCCACCCAGGAAGTTTCTTTTCTAAACATATCTTACATTTAAAAACATTTTATAAGTAACAAGCAAACATGAAAAAAACACATTGTGAAAAAAAACTAAAGGTGTTTGCCAAAAGATATTTAAGCAGAGCATGTCTTGCTTTCACAGTGACCTGAATCCATCTCTCTCTTTTAAAGAACGGCCTCCACACTCAGCCAACCCTGCTGTGTTATAGCGAAGGCTAGATTAATTTGGCACTATGTTGATGCACTACCCCCCTAGTGGACAAGGTCAGTGCCTTCTGCTACTGTTTGGAGTAATCAGACTCTTCCATTTTAGTAAAGTCCATGATTAAATTATACAGTGTATCAGATATTGTATTAAATTATGAGGATGGATGCAGCATATTGATGTTGCTATTGTCCTTTTTTAAAACCATATATTTAAAGAAAAGTGCTGCTGACCATTCAGACTTTGTTAATTATTAATGACTATTACTCATATTTTTTGTAGTGATTGTGAGTCTGTAAGACATGCAATGACACATTAAAGTGCTGCTGGATGTTTTATCTGTTTCTTCAGTTGTTTTCTTTATAAATAGGGCACCAATTATTCTGCCATGTCATCTGATATGTTTTTTTTATCAATCCATTAATCATTAGATCTATAAAATGTCAAAAAAAAAATGGAGAACATTATAAAGCGGAATTGTCAGTCAGACAATTTCCTGAAGTCCAAGGTGATGTCTTCAAGTAGTTTGTTTTGTGTGACCAACAATCCAAAACTCAAATATAGTCAGTTTATTATCACATAAGACAAAGAAAAGCAGAAAATCCTCATTAGAACATGGTAATGTTTGGCGTTTTTGCTTTAAAAATGACTTCAATGGTTAGAATAATCAGAATAGTTGCCATTTAATCTTCTGTTGATTGACTAACCAATTAATCAACTCATTGTTACAGCTCCTTTCACAAACTGTGTACTGGAAAAGTGACTCACATTTACTTCTATTTTTTATTTTAATCCTAAAATGTATGAATTTAATTAGCCTCTTCTCCTGCCATGAAAGCCTGCTCATGTGTTTCGGTGTCTGCAGCCTCTGTGATTGATTGAGGTTGTCTTACGGGTAGTTACGGAGACCAAGGAAGAGAATAGATGCGTCTTTCACTGTTACATCACAGCAGGTTCCTATCTGCCAGCGTATATTGATACCGTACACACGCTAACACATATGATGGCATGAAGAGATGTAGTTTTTTGAGTAACCGACCTCAGGTGTAGCTTGGAGCATAATGAAATTAAACGAAACAGGCAGTATTTGTGTGTCGACATGTCTCCCTGCAGCGTTTTTTCATGGCGTCAGCAGCAGCTGAGTGATTATTACTTCTCAAAGAGGGACGGCCTCTGACAGATTAACTGATAGATAGGATTCCTCTGTCACTATAAGGTGCACAGCTCTCTGTTTATAATGATGCCTCTCCATCACGCCAGACACATGTCACCCGCTGAAATATTGGCAGCAGACTAAGGAGCTTCAACGCTGATGAAAGATGGTGCCAGGTTTATGTTGGGCTGGGTGTCTGTCAGCCCTGAGCAGGAGATATATTGATACTGATACTATCACTGATGAGCACAAAGCTTTACAACAACCATCTGCTCGGGATCGCTTGTGACCAGAAATGCTCAGTTATATTTACCAAAACAACACCATGACCCATAGACCTTGTACTGAATACGGGAGCATTGTGTGATGGTGGGAGTGTTTTAAAGAGCTGAGTTGCCAATGACAAAATAAGGTTTGGGATATATTATGTGGAAACAGCCTGTAAAGCAGTATAAGGTAAAATGAACCTTCCTTATTGAAATATCCAGTATTAAATCTACTTAAACTGTCATTTACAAAATATATTAAGGTTCAAAACCTAAGTAGCAAAAGCGATTTCTAACTTAAATTGACTGTATTGCCTTGTATCTTATTTAAGATCTAAAACTCACGTGAACATTCAAAGAATTAAAACAAAAAAGTTTTGACAGATTACATGTTTACCAAAGGAATGTCAAATGATTTGTATATTGCTGAGATAAAAGACTTGGTAAAACACTAATTTGACTCTGGGCCCATTTTACTAATGTGGAAACAGTTCCTAAAAGGAGCCAGCCAGAAGTTTGTCTTTGTCTTGACACAGATGTGTATCACAGCAGAAATCATGTTGTTATTGTCACTGTGTGGCGACTCGGACAGAAGAACAGCACTGACAAATGGAGACAAGCTGCACTTTTCCATGAAACAAACATGTTTCATATCCTTCAGCATCTGCGTCAACTCTGCATAATATGAAGGGGTCACACTTCATTTGAGGGGTCCACAAATTTCATGGTAATTTCATGGAAGTAGGTGATAATTAGCAAGTAATTTCCAACTAGTTTGTGCCTAAACTGCTACTTCTGTATTAGTTTTGTTCTTATCACAGATTGTTGAAGAATGTATCAAAAGCAGCATGTATCACTTCAATTTAGGGGCCTGTTCAGTAGAAATATATAAGTAGTTGGCAGAAATTACTGGGAAATTAAGCTGCAACAACTTACTTACTTGCCATGAAATTCAAGGTAATTGTTGGGATAATTTGGGCTAATTCCAAAGAAACTTCTAAGAAGTTACTTGCTAATTATCACCTAATTACCATCAAATTCGAGTTTAATTTTGGGGTAATTTCAAAGAAATTTCCGAGAAGTTACTTACTAATTATCACCTAGTTACCATAAAATTTGCGGATCCTTAAGATGAAGTGTTACCTATGAAAGCAGAGCGTACATTTCATCAGGCGGCATTAAAGGAGGGTGACACTGAGGACAAAGACCACAGCTAAGTGCTTGTACACTGTATGAAGACCAAGTATAATTTAATGCTGCATTATTAACATGCCATCTTAATGCAGTCAGTAACATCATAAATACCAGTTTGAAGGGCACTTCATCATCCCTCAAGTTTTATTTAATCCGCTAACATCCTCATGGTTAAAACTAGGTCTGAAACTAACAATTATTTTCATTATTGATTAATCTGGCAACTATTTCGTCAAAAAACAGTGAAAAAATGATGTTCACAATTTCTCAGAGGCCACAGTGATGTCTTTAGTTCGCTTGTTTTGTCAGAGTACCTGTTCGAAATCTTCAGGTATTCAATTTACTGTCATATATGACAAACAAAAACAGCAAATCATCACATTTTTGGAGCTGGAAAATGCTTGAAAAATGACTGAGACGATTAATCTATAATAAAAATAGTTAATTTTCTGTTGAACGACTAATCAATAAGTCATCATACTTATGCCAAATCTACAAATCCAAACACACATAATTATGACCAACTATTTTACCAAATTGTACCATTCAGTCAAATTATGCAAATGCTAATGAATTTGATTAGATTAAGCTTTATGTTGGAAGCAACTGAACTGATTGTGTTGATCATAAAACCCTGTGGCTTCTAGGAAAGTTTTAACATTCATTAAATAAGCAATCTGTAATCTTAATATTCCCACATCAGTCACTTTTTTGCATGCAGCAATACAAACTGTTTTCCTGCACACTGATGAATAAATTGGAAGTGTTGCAGAAAAGCAATTTGAAAGCCGAAGGGCATTGTTAAATCATTGAAATTCAGTCCAATCAGTGCTGTGTACTCGTTGCCCTTGTTGCCAGATGACATCCAAGAACAGTCGTGCTGTGTGTATGAATATTACCTCCACGACTCCTCCCCACATGTGTGTCATTCACTGAACACTGAGACACAGAGAGAATACGTGCATTTCTGGCTGACACAGCAGTTAAGACGCAGCGGTGAGGATGCATGTCAGTCTGGACTCAATCACACGAACGCAGCAGGAAGGACAAAACAGAACAGAGGAGGTGTGAGGCGAGAAGAGAGGGGGGGGGGGACAATAACACCAGCTCTGCGTTCACTCTCAGGCATGACCGAACTGTGCGAGCGACTTCCCTCTGCACCACAGGGATAGTTGTGCTGCTGCTCTGCTCTCTGCACGAGACACACGCTCTCTCTGTAACGTGAAAGCACAGTGCAGTCTCTCCAGCAACCAGTAGCTGTCTCAGCCTCTGTCCTAACCACTCACACAGAGAGAAAGTATGAAGGTTAATGCAATGCAAATGAGGACTGAATCACAACACAAAGGATGAAATGAAGGAAAAGAGCAATAAAAGCTGAGGGAAAAAAAAAAAGGGGAGACACAAAGTCATGAAGAAAACGTGTGAAAGTGTGTGTGTGTGTCAAGCTTTTAAAGCACACTTAGATGAAAGGGGAGAGAGAAGAGGCGGAGAGTAAAGAGGCGGCGCCCTCCATTAGGCAGCAAGGGACAGCGGTCAGTAAAGGACACTCAGAACTCCACCTCCTCCCCATGCTGAGAAGGAACTTGTGTGTGATGATGAGTGTGTCTAAATCCACCAGCAGCTGAACCAGTGTACCAGCCTGCAACTGTACCTCTTTGCCACAGCACAGCAGCACTGCAGAGGATTTGGCAGCCCAGAGGATCTGCCGGAGCCAATTTCGGGGTGGGGTAAAAGATAGCCAGTTCAGACGTTCACCTCGCTGTCAGCTCGTGGACACTCTGCTGCAACAGTGTGAAGACGGGTAGAAGATGAGGAGGAGGAGGGGGTGTCAGAATCTGACTTTCTGAATCCTGAGAGTTTCTGAGTCAAGGGGGGGATTCAGGGGGGTGGGTGGACTGAAGTAGGGGGGCTGGTGTAGGACACGTCAGTCCTCTGCTCCCTCTGCTCACTCCTCCATCAAGGATCTCCTTTCTCCTCCTCGTCTCCTCTGCGTCTTTTTGGTGGTCCGCGCCCCTGTGGGCCAAGTGTGCGGACATGGACCGAGGCTGAGCGGATGCCGCTGCCTGACAGGGAGTCTGTGAGACGCCCTGGTCCCCTTCATGCCGTGCTGTGGGCTGGGCCATCGTCGGAGAGCACAGCTTCCATATGTGAGTTTGCAGTTCTGATGCTGATTTATCACAAGGGTTGGAGGAGAGAGAGAGTGTGTGTGTGTGTGTGTGTGTGTGTGTGTGTGTGTGTGTGTGTGTGTGTTTGAGAGAGATTAAGAGGAGCTGATGAGGCTGACAGTCGCTTCATACTGTATGACTATGAGATGGTTTGTGCCTGTTTGCAGCATCCAGGGGGGGTTTGCACAACTTCATTGAAAATGTCTTCAAAGCATCAGTCTGAGCAGTCAGTGGACACCTGCCAGGTTTCTCCCTCAGTGTTGATCATTGTTCCCTGGTAGATCTCGATCCTGGACCGAGCCTGACTGCTGCAGGGTTTAGCTGAAACATTTCAGTTGCACTGACCTGACGGTTTTCTGCAGAGCTCTGTTTTCATCGCCAGACGCGATAAATCTTTTATTTCATATTTATTCTGGGCTTTGGACTGAGAGCTAAGGTTGTTCTATTTTTACTGTGAGTTCATGCTGCAGGAACATTGACAGTTTGACTTTATTGGGCTTTGCTGGTTTATTTCATTTGTCCTTTTGTGTACTAGTGTCTGGAAACTAAAAAAAGCGGTGCATCATTAGAATAAGATGACCATGGATGTGCAGCTTATGCAGTGAGAGGAAAATGTAGGTGTTTATCTACTAACAGGTTCAAATTCTTAGATGGAAAAGGCAGAATTTGATGATGGATACATTTTCCCCCATAATTATGTCATTCAGCTTCTGTTTCTCTAGACTCTCTTGTGAATAATTTCCTGCTTTCCTCACTTACACTGTTCACCAATAGAGCAATGCAATAAAAGTGTTTTTTTTTTCTCTCTCATCCAACAAATCCTCCAGTACTGCAGATAAAGATGATCCTCTCTAATTGAGTTTTACCACTAGATGGCCACGTTACACTTTTCCTCTCAGTCACACAGAAGCACACACTGACACATAATACACATCATTTCCATAAAGAGAGAAAATGCTTAAACACCCTCAAGGCTCAGAAATAAAATTTTCATGAGGTATCGTTTTTTTTATCGTCTGAAATGAATCATAATGTCACAACCAGATCCCAGACAGAAGCTCAGATTGACCAAAACATTGAGGCAAGTACAGAGAGGTCTGTCTGTTTAATAGTGTGAGGACATTTTCATCTCATGTGACATTATTACTGTGTATTAAAGTTCAAATATGTGATAGTTAACCTTTTTGCAGTCATTGGCAGTCAACACTGTGCAGAGTTTGTATGTAGTGCAGCTTAGATATGCTTTGTAATATAAACTGTGTCAGGAAATTAAATCTTCTGAAAGAACCTGAAGGTCCGACTGAATGTGCACCATCTGCCCTAATTAGATGATCAAGCCTCACTGAGAGCAAAACATGTGTTCGGGGAACTCTCTTCATTTCCGGTATCATTTCATGATATCTTCATTTAGAGTACATGTTTTGACATTCAGCTAGACAAATGATGCACCAGTAGATTTACCCATAAACCAATAAAATAGACAACACATTCAGGCTACTCATAAGAACATTGCTTACATCCAGCAGCAGCTTTTTCAGCTAAATCAGACTATGCTTGAAACAAGGTAGTTTGTACTACATGGCATCTGATCAAATCTGAAGGTAAAAGTGTAGCTGAATGACCATATTGGAAGTTGGGGCAAAATACAGTAATCGTTTAAATAAGTGGTAGATGGTTTGCATTTTTTGACAGCGTCTCCTGGAAGAAAGTGGTAAAAATAGTTGTGCAAAGAATGAAAAAAAAAGGAGTTGAGAAAGAGATTGATACCCTGCTTGCTTTCTCACTTCTGCACACATGGCCAACAAAGCATGAAAAAGGTGTGAATGTTGGTTTTGGAAAGTTGCAGATGCTGTCCAACACAGCAAAGTCTGATGTTTGAAAGGTGTGAGGAGGAGGATGTTTCAGATGCCGTTAAAACAACATACTGACACCTTTTGTATATTTGCCAGTGATCATCATGATCATTTGGTATTTGCCAACTTTATGAGTTAATGAGGAACACCTGAAAGCTCTGTCAAACAACTGACGGGTGCGCAAAGGATTATGTGATACTGAGAGCTGCAAGTGATACACCAGTTGTGTCCTCCAAATTCAGCCAAAAGCCGTCTGCTTTTCTCAGCCCCATTTGCAGGATTTGCCTTTGAAAAGGGACCAAGACTTGTGGCCCATTATGACGTATTCTGTCTGGAAATGTGGACTTCACAGAGTCCAGCATCTGAACTGGGACACAAACTTTATCCCAGATATTGTAGAAAACAAAAAAAGGATTGTTACTTCTGAAGGCCAGTTTTCCTGTTTAATTTGGTTTTGTGTGACACACACTGCAGTAGGCTGGATCAACATTAACTGTACAACTGAGTAAGCTTTAATTTAACTGATGAGTGGATTAGTGTTGGACCAGCTGTTGATACTCCACACCGAACTGTCTAAGCCCCATGTGTAAGGTGTTTGCATGAAAACAAACCATTCAGTGTGATGAAGTAACGCTGGCAACATGTGTTTGTGTTTAGTTACTGTGCACATCCCAAACATGTTGAAGTTCATATAATGAATGTAGTCAAAAGTTTTTGGCTCACAGATGACAGTCCAGTAACTGCTGACCTTGAGAGGACCCCAGCTGCCGTGACACGCCACTCTTTCTATGACACTCCTCTCACATGTTTCCAATATGGAGCACCAAACCGCCGTTTTACGTCTGAAATGGGGCGAAACATGATTCCGCTCTGGATGGAATGTGGAGCGCGGAGTTCCTGCCGGATGGGACTACGTCTGACAGACTGAGTGGCCAGTCCCAGACACTCCTCACGGAAACTCGGCTAATTGAAGACAGCCCTACTCCATTCCCCCCCCCCCCCCTTCATTTTCAAGGCTTTCCTGCTTGCCATGATGCAGCAGCGGTAGCCAATGATAGCTGTGAACTCAAATCAGGGAAGTCAGTTAAGTCAGGAGTGATCAGTAATGTTGTCGTGAGTGATCTGGTGCTTGTTGTTGCGTTTTTGTGCTGCTTTGTATGTACTTTGTTTCGTTGTTGAGTTTTGTGTTGTAATGCATGCATATGTATTGTTGAGTCTTGTGCAGTTTCATATTCATTTTACTGTTGTTTTTTTTTTATTTTAAAAGCCCATCTAGGGACCGGCATTGCAAACTAGCTTCGGCTATAAATGCTGTGGTATGTGGCATGAGTTCATGCTATATAATTGTCCCCATACAAATAAACATTAAATAAGTACCGCAGCAGCGAGCCAAAGAAATCCACATGAAGTTTATCACGTATCTATGGTATAAACATTGGTAAACTCTTGGTAGTATGTGGCATACAATGCTGTGCAATACATCATCAATAACCAGTAATATGTTGCAGATGTCTTATAAATATGTGGTTTTATAAGCAGCTAGTTGTCATTGACATTTAAAGCATGAAAGGATAGATTCATAATTTGTCAAGTCTGTCTTAAAACAATAGTCAGGTGCCCAAATGAACATTGAAACATGTGTTTCTTGCTGTTATCATTCCTCCTGTTCATACTGACCATCAGAAGATCCCTTCATAATGCACTTACAATGTAAGTGATGGGGGACAAAATCCACAGTCCTCCTTCTGTGCAAAAATGTATTTAAAAGTTTATCTGAAAATAATATGAAGCTTCACCCGTCTGAGTTAGTCAAATAAAGTGGATATCTTCTACAGTCTTTTAAATAAAAATTTCACTTTTTCTTTCTTGACGGACAGTGTTTTCCTGTTCAGCTGCAGTGGAAGGATAGTAACAAAAAGATTGACTGTGATACTAAAAAGACAGTAACTTTGTAAGATATTGAATTTTTTATTTTGACTTATTTGGACAGCTGAAGCCTCATGTTATTTTTCCCCCCATCACTTATATTGTAAGTGCATTATCAAGGGATCTCTTAATGGCCAGTATTAAGAGGAGGGATGATTACAGCAAGAAAAACATGTGTCAATATATGTGACTGTTGTTTTAAAACAGACTTGAAAAATTGTGAACCTGTCCTTTAATCCTGCATAATCCCTTAACATCAAAGTTAATTATTGACTGCTGTAAAAACAAGATTAAGAGTCTACAGCCACGCTAGCAGCTCTGTGCTGTGATGCTGTGCTAATAGGCACAGCAGTATGTTGAGCTGAATTCTAACTTTAGCATGCTAACATAACACATTGACAATGCTAGCATGCTAATGTTTAGCAGGTGTAATATTTGCCATGTTCCCCGTCTGAGTTTGCAGTAAAGCTGAGGCTAATGTCATTAGTTTTGCAAGTTTTGGTCATAAACGTCTACTTAAAAATTTGACCTAATGAAAACCATGAAAGTTAAGTTGTAATAATGTCTCTACCAAATATCATAGGAATCCATCTAGCTGTTGTTGAGATATTTCAGTCTTAACCACAAGTGTCAACCTGTTGGTAGCGCTAGAGGAAAAGTCAGGGGATCACTAAAATCTATAGGAGATATCTGTTAACGGACCATGAATGTCTGTGCAAAATTTTGTGCCAATCTGTTGTGTAAATGTTGAGATACAACTTGACTTGCTGGGTCACATCAAGACTTAGAAAAGGCAAACATTGGAGTACTACACAGAAGATTGTAATTCAACCCAGAAAATACTGAGCTTTTGTGTGCTAGTGGTGAGCTAATCTCCCATGGCAAAAGTTTGACCTGGAATTCCCAGTTTTCCAGGCACTGGGATGCACACCCGGGGAGGGGTGTCAGGCCAGACTGGAGCAGGGCTTCCTTGTCCTTGGCAGCAGTCGAGCGTTCTTTCACTTTTCCAGAGAATGTGGAAATGTCCGGAAACCGAGCGGCTAATTGGCCACAGAGGCCCCTAGGAATGTCTCAGATTTAAGTGGATTTTTACTGTTTTTACATAATCTATCACCTCACTGTGGGACTGGAAAGTGTGATATATATCTGTGAAAGCCTATGTAGACTATAGCTCCACTCCAGTCTGGAAACACTGATGTCAGTGAAACCTTGTGCTGAATCTGTGTGCACTGACCCTGGTTCAGTTACGACTGGCCTGCGACAGCCTGAGTTTTAAAACCCTTGCTGGTCTGGAAATGGTGAAGTCATGGGGGGAAAGATGCAGCTCTCTCCCTACGAAATATGCAGTATTATGTGGAAGGTGATTGATGAGGGTATTCCACTATGTAATGTCATACCACAATAAATCACCATGCCACTACGGATTGGCTTGCTGCTTGTCTGCTTGAGAATGACTTGTAGGGGGCAAGATGCACACCACATAACAGCAACATACCCGGTTCAGTTGTACCTTCCTCTCTTTCTCCCCTCATTACATGTCTGTCTCTAAACTACCAGCTGTCCAGTAAAGGTGAAAATGCCAAAGAAAATTTAGACATAATTGCCTAATTGCACTGGCTTAGAAATGGCTGCACCAGTTTTAATTTAATTCTGTAAATGTGTGTTTGTGTGTGTATTACTTGAAATGTAGGAGACTGCATGTTTATATTATTATTTTTAACATCTTCAGTTAACAAAAACAATGTACGGCAGTGAGACATCACTGCCCAGAACATTTCTTGGTCACCATTGTTACAGATAAAATAAGATAAGATATATGATCTCCATGTGTACATGACACCGAAAAGACACACACAAAATACACTATTGTACCATTAGTACATAGAATAGAAAATACATACAGTAGTGTACGCTACTCTCAAGAAACACAGTTAAGGGAGGCTTATCAAAAATGAAATATCATCAGGTTGATATATATCTGCCTCGTAAATCAGTCAAGCTATGCTTTGCGTAACATTTGGCAGCATGTTTTCTATGTGTTTCAGAAACTTGACCTTTTTTTTTTTTTTATTGATTTACGTACGTGGAAGTTGCCCAGAAGTATAATCAAATCAATCTTTTGGAATGGGAGGATTACAGTTAAAGCAAGAAACCATATCATAGTTAGGAGACTGTAACGCTGTAATCACACAAATATTCTTCCTAAAATGTCTTGAAAAATTCACAATAATAAAATAACTGCATTCTTCTTTCTTACAAGATGTACATATACTGTATAATCACTGGTAGTCACTATATTTTATGAAGAGTCAGTGGTTTTACAACCTGCTGTATTAGATACATACATATGAAGTAATTTGCTGCCTCTGGTAAATGTTAATTTCGTCTCTCTCTCTTCAACACGTCATGTTGGCTGCTTCACTGCTATCAGTGGAAAGCAGCTGCTTTGTGGACTGGAGTGTCGTCATCCGTTTTTGTGGGGCTTGCAGTTTCTGGCACAATCTATTCAGTAATTCCATTTATTAGCATTGTTACGTTATACTACAACACATGGCTTTAGAAGGAAATATGTCTGTAGTAGAGCCTTTGCTGCTGCTGGAGCTGCGGTATTTAGCTGAAGGCTGGTTTTGGTTCAGTTTAATACCATAAATCCCTTTACATACTTTCACATATTGTCTTTCTCATGCATTTATCTCTTGCTGTGTCTTTAATACACCTTGTATTGAATGTATTTTGTGTAACAACCTACAGACGGTATAAAAATCTGCAGAAAAGTGGACGATCATGCTGTCATTAGAGCGATGACGGAGGTATGGGCTCAGCTCACGCCCACTAAACTGGCACCTCAGACAGCCGGGGCACCCAGGCCGAGCCGAGCATCACTTAAAACAGGAGCAGATGTTCTATGAGGCCAATTAACAGCAGAGGGATGCAGACAACCTTGTGCGCCAGAGGAGGGCTGCCGGCCCATATGGATAGAGACAATTAATTAGAGCGACAGACGTTAAAAATGGATCAGGAGCTATATCAAGTCTTTCTTTAAAACCTGAACTCCTGGACTTCCAGATTGGCTTTTTTATTATATATTTGTTGTTTGGTGGCAGACGTTGAAATGGGTTGGAAAAACAAAAAATTGTAACTATATACTGCAACTATAAATTAAACAAGTGAGGCCCAGAGATCATTTCCAACATTTACATGTTTGGAAATGATCACCCTCTCTAAATATTAGCCCAATTGTCGGTCATTTGCAGTAATAATAATACATTTAGAAAGCGCTTTAATAGCTTACAACTGCTTCACAAAAAGATATGATATAAAAACCAAGATACTGCATGAATCAGAGTGAAATAAGAATAAAATAAGATACATTTGTGATAAATGAAGTCAATAGAGTGATTTGAGACACAAATAATTTAAGAGAATGCACATCTAAAAAATGTGTTTTTAAAAACAAAATAATGCATCTAGACTACACAAAACACTACAGTGAAGCAGTCTGTTGATTCAGAGAACTCGCAACTGTTTTATCCCAGTTAAAACACTGGTTGTTCTGGTTCTTTATACACAGTTTGTAGTCTTTTCTGCCAACTGCTGATCTAAAGATCTGTGGCTGCTCTGTGGCTCAATTCCACTGAAGTGCAGCCACTCAAATCAGCGAGGATAACTTCAAAACTCTGATCTTTTACAAGTAATCCGGATCGACTTGAGCATAGAAGACTGCGAGAAATGTGGAGCTGAGGAAGAGGTGGTGTCAGAGAGGAGGGGTTAGAGGGGAGGAGGTCAGCGCAATATTTTGAGGCTAAATTGTCGCCAAAGAGAGTAGATTTGATTCTGGGTCAGAGAGTAACAAATGAAAAGAGATAAGAGGGATGAGAGAATCCCATTTTCACAGAGCGTCTCCTCACTCTGTCTGTCACGGTACTTGTCTCTTAGCAAAGAGGCGCCATGACAACAGGTACCAGCCGGGCGAGAGGATGTACCCCTGAGAGAGAGATGGAGGGAGGTAAGAGCATGCAGGAAGACTGAGAATGAATTAGATGGAAAAGAAGTGAGCAGAGATAAAATAGAAACAAATGGAGAGAAAAGTAGACAAAGCAGGGACCTACAGCAGATGAAGATGAGGTGAATTAGTTTAAGTTTCTTGGCTGCTTCCTGTTTATTTTAGGTTTTTCTCATGCCCGGAGGTGTCAGTGACCTGCCGGTTAGTGGAGAGCCTCGTCCTCTCCTCCAGAGAATCAGTATGTTCATCCTAATGCTTCTATAAGCTCACCCTCGGGAGCCGGCCACAAAGATCTGCTCCGCTATTGGGCGCGTGCTGTGGCACAGCAGGGCGGGGTTAAACCTGCTGGGATGTTTCATATTCATACTCGGCGTGAATACATAATCAGTCCACACAGGTCACTGTGTGCTGTCAGGAGGAGGAGACTCAGACTTTGCTGGATATTTACTTGACTTTGTGCAACGTGGAGGGTAAATCCTCAGGGATTGTCCGGAGCTTTGAGAGCCGTGAAAACTTTGCCACCTTTTTTTCCTCTTGAGTGGAGTGTGGTTTGATCCTCCTGACAGATGCTGGATTCAGTCAGAGGAGGCGATTTGGGCTCGCAGGTTCGGAGGGCAGATGACCTACGGCTGAGTGCGACGTGCCCTCCGGCCGTCACCCCTGATCCCAATCAGCTCTGCCCGCGCAACAGGCTGTGGGGCTGAAAAATCTGCTGAGGAGGGGGCTCCTCTCTGCATATTACAGGCCTGTTCTCGTTGCCATGATCAAACAAACCAAGAATAAAAATGTCTCATGGGTAAGTGTTGGCTGTGTGCTAAGGGGAAGCTACTCTTGAACTACTTACTCTTGCATATTTTGGTTTTTTACAATCCATTCTGTGCTCTCTCTTCAAAACAACTGAAAGTCCTGTAGCATTTTTGCATCGCTATTGATAAGATCTTCTGGTTTAACAGATTATAGAAGACTATTATGGTACATTTCCATTGGTTTTTGATGCTCCTGTACCCAGTGGCTATTCCAAAGAGAGGCTTAGAGATTTAGGTATTATATAACTACAAGCTACTACATGCCCACTTTATGAAATCTGGTTATCAGTCTGCCAACTCTGCCTGTGTTACAAGGAAGACAACTGATGAGTTGAAATTATACATAAATAGCTGAATCTCCAAGAAAATGCACATGTGTTTGATAATAGTCATAATAATAACAGTAGATAAACCAGTATTTTCTACCAGGATGTCCCAGCTTTTTTCAATGTGTGTGAGTTTGATATCTGATTCTTTGCCAGTGCAGACGGATCAGGGGAGATTAGAGTGAGAGTGGCTTTGCGAGGATGAAATCAGCTACTTGGGGGAAAAGAGGGGGGTGGGGCAGGGAGGAGAGGAGAGGAGAGGAGAGGAGAGGATGGAGTTACGATTTACTACAGAGTCTAGTTTCTGTCTGCAGACTTTAAAAACATTTCCTCTCTCTTGATTCTGGAGTTACATGACAGTCCTGCCACTCAGCTCAGCCTCTTTGTTATGCAATCTGTGAACTCTCTTGGTGGAGTTACTGTACGTCAGGTGCAATTGTCACAGTCATGGTGTGATGAACCTGAGGCTAAATTCTCCTGTGTGGACCACCGTATGATGTGCTCTCCTCAACAGGCTCACTCATGTTTGACACAGCGATAACTTTGCATTTCCGTCCAGTATATTGTACATGTGCACGTGTGCATAAATAGAGATGTACTTCTGTGTTCTCCTCCGGAGGGAAACACTGCTCCACTTTTCCTCAACCCACCCATATGGCGCATATGTGATGCTGCAGCTCTGCAGCCCTGCTCTCTGTCCTCACATTGAACCTAATCGTTCCTGCACACATAGAGCTGGAAAGTTGAGTGCCTTAAACTAACGTAGTGCTTGTTAAAATAATAATAAAAAATGCTGTTTTCAGTCGTAGCTTACTAGAATCAGCAGAGCAAGTCTCTAATTTCGAACATATTTTCTTGTATTCTGCATGTACATGGATGTTGTCTAATCTGGTACAAATGGTCAAATGTTTTCTGGAGAGCGTACATGCTGCCAGTCTGCTGTCCATTGTTTACTGTAGTCTTTGTGGTGTGTTCAAGGTAAACCAAGCCAGAAAATGTGAGGTGACATGAGGCTACGCAAAACGTTTGATCAGTCAGCGCTGGCTCTTTGAGGTCACTGTGGTGTGTCAGGACTCTCAGTAAACAACATACTGATGGTTATAATAATAGAGATTTTCCAGTTGTTGGCCTAAAAATGTAAATATCCTGAAAATTGCACAAGAGCACAATACAAGATCTGTTATTACAAAGCCGTGACACCTCATAGCAGGTTATGTATATATGAGATGAGAAAATGTGAGCAGTTCTAATAGATTATTTCATTTGAATTAATTTTCTAGACCCGAGCAGGTAAAACTTCAGACTATTCAGCAAGAAAAAAATCAAAGATTAGGGAAAAAGAAAGACACAAAAGACAAACATAAATTTGTGTAGCAGATGTTGTGTATTTTTTATTATTTATTCATCCGTAATCATCTGGCAACCCCTTAGATTCCTCTCAAGAAGGCTCAGTACCACTGCACTAGAGGACAGACAATAAAATTGAAAGGGTTTATGCCCTCAGGAGCATTAAGGTGTTCATAAAATTTAATGGCTATTTCCCATGATATTTATTTTTATTTGTTTTTTTTAAATTATTATTTATTTAACCTCTACAGTATGTAACCAGGAAGTCTCTTCAGATACATTATCTCTTTTACGACGGAGACCCGGCCAAAGTGGCAGCATGAGATACTGTAGGCGTCACATACAGCTACATAAAAACACACATCGTTAATGTACAACAATCACATATAACACCAACCAAACAGCACATCCCTCATGAAACGTTTTCTGAATGTGATGCTTGAATGCCTGATATGAAGGCAGACAAAGTTTAGCTTAGACATAAAAATGAATATCAAGATAAATTATCAGATTTACCACAAAACAATACATGTAACAAAAATTGTTTTTCATCATCTGGAGCGTTTATTTCCTTTCTCAAGTTGGTTCACCTGATATATTTGTCTTGTATACTGTTGAACTTGTTGTTAAATGTCATTAGTTGTTGGCACTATTGTTAGTTTATATATTTATTTGAAATTGTAGTAGACCGAAGTGTTGAACAGACAGACAGACCAAAGCCCTGCCACCATGAGATAACCACGTATTTCCTGCATGCTTGTCATACCTCTAATTATATTAGTTAATACTGATTCCTTTGTAGAGATTGAAAGTCTGTAGGAAACATTTCCGACGCAGCCACTGCAGTACGCTGATCCCAGGTATCTCCTTGTCTATCCAATAAGCCTAATGACTCTGAGGGCCACATTCATAATCACAGGGGTGGGCAGTGCCAGGCGGATTAGGGCTCCAGATGGTGCTGTTACTGCCTGACTGTCTGTCTGGCCAGGGATGTACAGCTGTATGAGGTCACATGTTTTACTACAGCGGTCAGCTCTGCCACTGCAGCTCAGCAGCTCAGCATCACAGAGACTCCTCAGTAACACTAAAGCTCTCGCTGACTATCAGAAGAGAACATATGTGTTAATAGCGTTTCTGGAGTTGTAAGGTATGTGCGTGTACAGTATGTGGAGTGTTTTCCCAGTCTTTGGTGTACAGCGTCATACAGTTTAGTTAACCATGCAACAGATGTCACACTATCAAATTAAAGCTTAATGCCCGACCAGTAAGAAAAACACTTCAGAGCTAACCATGACACCGCAGAGCTTAAACACTAGACTGTGTGTGTGTGTGTCATTCATGCATGCGTGTGCTCGTGCCAATGTCAGTGTGTGTGTGTGTGTGTGTGTGAGACTCTTCAGCCGGCTTCACTCCACATGAGGCATGACATTTGCTGTTGGAAGAGCTCTTGAGGATGGCCACATCTCATTTCCTCTCCTCTAGATATTACCCTGGTGACACCGGTTGTATTTAAGAGCAACTTGCCAGGCGGCGCAGCAGTCAGTGTTATCCCTTTTTGACTGAGAGGTTGGCTTTTTTTATGCCAGGCGTCAGCTGCTTGCACCCCTGGGTCATGGTACTCTGAACAAAAACCAGGGGATTTGCATAATTCATTACAGTCGCTGTGGAACGGAGAGGCGACACAGGTGTCCCAGGCTTTGTGGGAGAACGAGCATGTCTAAGAAGCCAAAGGTAAAAAAAAAATAACACACGACCTGTCCTTGTTTCTGTGTAAATCAGCGGCTTACTTTTCTATCCAGAGCTTGTACTATTACTTGTATTGCTGGCGTGTTTTTTTTTTTTAAAGCTTTTGAACTCTTTGTAGATTCCTCGTTGTGTGCAGTTTTGCTTATGATGACAGCAAGTGTGTCACAATCTATATCCTGTTTACGTAGGCCTTTAACCTCTAAATTGCACTTTGTATAAGTAGAGCTTAGTTTTTAATCATGGATTCATGCAGCACTGTGTCCGCATTTTAGTCCCGTAGAAAGGCATTGATGCTCATAAGGCTTTTCTGTAGGTGAAAGACAATCTGCAGGGTCGTCTTTCTCTTTCACTGTGCCTCTAACAGGTTTGTTTATGCACCTAAATGCTATCTTTGAAAACTGATAATTAGATAATTTAGGGCAGAGTGATTGAATCGTTGTCATGTTACACACTGTGGGGCAGTTTTCCAACGTTAAAATGAAGCAATGTCAGTTTGTTTCCTTGTTTTATATTCAGTCACTTTTTAGATCTCTGAACCATTCGTATTATCCAACACCAGTACAAGAAAAAAAGAGGAATTTAGAGGAAGGTTGGCACAAATAAAACACCAGGAATATGTGTTTTTTTTATCCTCTTAGTCATCTTACAACTCCTTTTTGGGGATTGAGACTCCACTGCAGAAGAGTACTCTCTCCGTGTTCATATTGCCTTAGTATGACGGCGTCTTCCAAGGTATAAAGAACAGCTTTTGACAGCTCTTGATTCATGTCAGTCATTTCTTTTACTCTAAATCCTGGATTGGTTGAAGGGCCGAAGCTGATTTAAATCTCTTTACTGAGAGAAGCAATCATTACAAAGTGAGTCAGGGGATCAAGTGGACACAAGCAATCGCCCCGGTGGGTGTTATTGTGTGCAGCGTGGATCATTCCCCTCCCTCCTGTAGAGATGTACAGAATACAGAGGAGCATGTGACTACACAGTGGATGATCATCTCATGCAGAACTGCTCGAACAGTTTGACTGTGTTCATATCAGAAACCCCTCAGCGATCCGGAGTGTCGGAGCAGCGCACAGACGTGTCTGTGTGTAAAGAAAAGGATGAGATTATATGTTTTCTGTTATGTGACAACTGAATATATCATGTTGTGTTAAGAGGCATGAGTCTGAAGAGAGAACTTTTAATATAATATTCTGAATACAAACAAGATGATGGCAAGGGCTCATCCTAACCTGGAAATGTTTAGTCTTTATTTTTAGATTTTAGAAACTGTGATAATTTGATAAACAGAAATCTGGGTGTAAACAGTTACCTGTTTTTGTCCTTATTTAGTAGTACTCTGGTGTACTCTGAGCGTCTTTTTCATTCTTTTCTCTAATTTTCTTTTACTGAAAGCATTTTCTGAGTTGTCAATGTTGGAATAGAGTTTCTTTTACTGTAAGCTGCTCTGGTTAATGTCAAAGGAAGCAGGAAACACAACAATTTTGGTGTGTTTACAGACATGAAACCCGGGTGGAAACTGGTTTATACTGAACTACTCCATTTATAAAAATGTGGGTATTTGTGGTGAAAATGGATCAATAACAAAAACTATGATCTGTAAAGTGTCAAGTGATGGCTGTTAAATGTCGAGTGATAGTTTATATTTTTTCTTATTGTCAACAAATACCATAAAAAGACCAAAACAGTCAATGAAGTGATCACTCCAGCAAGTGGTGGTCTGATATATTTTATACCTCTGTGCTATACAGTAAAAAATTAATTAATCAATCATTAATGAGCCACACCTGTGCACTGGGAGACTTCTTTGTTATACAAATGGGCACTGTAGTTGTTTGAATTGTTCCCACATATAGTACACCGTCGTTCTGCTGTAAATACTCACTAAGGCACCACCTGCGTATTAATCCGCTGCTGAAAATAATCCCCAAAAAGTGCACTATTGAATTTAGTTTGAGTAACGTTTGCTAAAAGCTACAGTGCCCAGCTGTTTTAGGAAATTATTAAGCCTTCTTTAAAAATGAAAGCATACATTTGTGACATGTTTTGGGAGATTTACTTCTTCAATAGGAACAAAGGGACAGAATAGGAAGAACAAATTGATGGATTTGATTACAGCAACAAAAATACAGAACATCACCAACCTTATCCTTTAATGATGGCCTAATTAACTAATCTGCCAAACTGTCTCTCCTTCATGACCCATGTAGGGAAAAGCAGGTCGCAATAAGGTAAACAATTCAGTTTTAGGTTTAAGACTTGGTTTTTGTTTAAGGTTATGGTGATATTTAGGCAAGTAACTGTCCAGGGTATTAATTAGGGCTGCAACTAACAATTATTTTCATTATCGATTAATCTGTTGACTGTTTTCTGGATTAGTCATTTGGTCTTTAACATGTCAAGAAATTGTGAAAAACGTAGATCACCATTTCCCAAAGCCAAGATGCAACCTAAAATGTCTTGTTTTGTCCTGACCAACAGTCGACAACCCAAAGATATTGAGTTTAGGGTCATAGAGGACTAAAGAAACCAGAAAATATTCACATTTAAGAAGCATTTTAGCATATTTTAGTTTCTCAGTTGGCGATTAATTTTTCTGCTGATCAATTAATCGTCTAATTGCTGCAGTTCTAATGTTAACGTACTGTAAGTCAATGCGATGTCCTCTTAAGTGGCAAAAACAAGCCTGTGTGTGTGCACGAGTAACCCAAACCCTAATCTCTAAATTACCAGATATCAGGCCGTACATTTAACTGATTAAAAAAAAACCAGGTCCTGCACTAGCTTGCTGCCAAAAACCACTCATGTGATGTGAGTGAGTGTATGATCGTCTGTCTCTCTTGGTCTACTCTTGTCTATCATATCTTTGTGTCAGCGGAGGGCAGGGAGAGCGAGTTTATTCTGGCCCTGTGAAAGTGTGTTTGCATACACAGCGCAAGTGTGTCACCCCTCTGCCTGTGTTTGCTCAACCTGTGCGTGACTGTATTGGTCGCAACGGTCCCAATTTGCCGGCTGAAGAGTTTTTCCTATGACTCCATGTGGGACAGGCCGATGTGTTGATGTGTTCAGCGAGCGTGAAGTGACTCAGTTAGCACCACACACTGCACTGCAGCCGCCAAACGTTGTTCGCTGCTGTACATGTCAGCGCTTCAGAAGTCATCAGTCTTAGCTGTCCAACAACTCTGAGCTCATGATCTTCATTCCTCTGGGCATGCTTGACAAGCTGCCTTTGTCTCCACGGATTAAACACGTCACGGGATGGGTAAGCTTTAGTTTACCTTTAACTTGAGTGTTTGGTAATTTGCTAATGCAGCTGAGGCGAGAGCTAAGTGTTGTTTGACTTCTGACTTCATTCTCCTGCGGATTTGGTTTGATGTGTGAGAAGGTTCAGTGCTATTCTCAGGTTCGGTTCATATTGCTAACGGGTTGCCCTTTGGTGGAGAGGAGGAAACAGCAGTCAAACTCTCTAGTCGCTCAGAGATTCAGCAGGAAACAGAACAGCTGGGGCTTCTCTCCTCCTCATCCTCTCTCTCTCTCCATCTCATTTTCCTCCACTCCGTCTCTCAGTCTCTCCCCCTCATTTTCTCCTCTCTCCCTTTCTCTCATTGTCTGTAATTAGAGATGGTCCCGGGGCTCAAGTGGCCTGGCATGTGTTGTAGCTAGGTAACCTCAGTCAGATGCTGGCTGCCGGCCCTCGGGGTTTCATTAGATGTGAATCACAGTCACATCGGGCCCAGCGTGGATTCTCCTGTCAGATTCTCCAGTCCTGTTTTAGATTCACACTTTAAATTTATATTTCAGTGTGGCTTGGCATCGTTAGCACCGTTTCTTTTATAACAATGGATTTTTTTCGATACCTCACAATGAAAAATATGTTTTTTCCCACAAAACCCTTTTTTCTATTTAAAGGAGTCGTATCGTCAGCAAATTTCCAAGTCTATATTTATATTCTTGGGCTCTACTGGAATATCTTTGCATGATTTACAGTTCCAAAAACTCCCTTTTTATCTTATGCTGGCTCTTTATGCAGCCCCTCAGTTCAGCCTCCGACTGAAACAGACCGTTTTAGCTCCTGTCTGTTTAAGACCCCCTCCTGATGAATCCACTCTGTTCTGATTGGTCGGCTCCTGGAAGCTGCCCATCAAAGACTTCCGGTGGCTACTTACATCTGTACATGTAGGCGAGTGGACAACCTGTGGAACAACTTTAGCAACAAAGGTTACGAAACCAGCCAGCCATTTGTGGGCATGCGTGAACCACCTGATGTCATTACGAGGAGAAAGTAGAGGGAACTTTGACCATGTTTAACATAGACGTCCGACATTATAACAGTATTAAAATAACAAAATCACAAAAAGCATGTTATGTCCCCTTTAACAAAACAAGCCAAACTTCACTGTTTCATTTTGTCTTAATCCAAAGAAATATCTGGACATTCAATACAACATATGGGCACATTTCAGGAATTTAACTTGACAGTCAGAGTGATTTACAGTGCATGAGAGCAGATGATGTCTTCTTTACGACACTGGTTCCCAAACTTTTTGGCTTGTGACCCCTCAAAATGAAGCAATGTCTACTTGCAATGTTTTCACCTGTGAAAAAGCAAAACTTGGAGAAAATATGAAGATAAATTTGTGTAACAGATATTTTTCTTGCCTCTTTAATTCTCTTGTGCCCCCCCAGATTATAGGACCCCAAGCTTGATTCAGCCAGATTTAGTACCTTTCTTCCTAAAATGAAATGTATACTGCATGTTTTTTTTTTTAAGTTTCTGTAAAAGTAGGGCAACAAAATAAGCCTTTAGACTATAGACTTCTGTGGGGGGATTTTTTTTTTTCCAGGGAGAATGAAAGATTTATCCTCCAGCACTTGAAGTCTTCTTGGAGCGTTTCATTTGTGTAATAGCATTCTTGGCAAAGCGAAACCCCTTTGGAGTTGCCTGTCTGACAGATCTTCAATGATCTAATTGTGGTGTGTTTTAGCCCATTAGTGGTCTTTTCAAGTTTACTAAACGTCTATAACATCACATGTATGAATCATGGCCTGTTATAATAGCACATTTGACAGAAAACAAAACACTGCTGATGTTGTTGGATGTCGTTTCTGTCATTGGCAAGATGCTCCGGGAACAGAATCAATCAATTATCTTCAGTATCTGTCGTTGTTTTGTCCTCTGTTATGATGTCTTCAGTTTTATGATGTTGTATTGATGTAATGTAGATTAACTCATGATCCCAAGTGCTTCATCACTGGCGAGTGTGTTTGGCAGAGTGCGGAGGCTTGTTTCGGGCTGTTTACTTTAATAGTGAGTGGTGGCCACTGTGGAGTCACATTAGCATGAAAGCACCTGCGTCCACTCCTGATATGGCAGTAGAACGGCCAGGTGGTTCGAGAGTGTCCTGTAACCTTAAGCACACAGGTGTGATCCCTGCAACACTGCTGATATATACAGTACACTGATCCTGAGTTTTGTTTCTGTCTCCTGAGTAGAGGGTTGAACTATGCCTCGCATAAGCATCAGTTAAATGTAGAGATACACATTTAATGAATAATTGATAAAAACAGAGGTAAATTACATGATACTGCACCATTAAAAAGTTGAGCAATGCAAGAAAGACATTACTTAAAGATTTAAAGTTCAGCTCCTCTCAGCTTTATGGAGCTTTATAGCGAGTTTCAGCTCATTGTTTAGCTGTCTGGCCGCAACTTGATTGTTTTTGTGCGCTCTCCACAGCAGGCAGCTGCTTTCAGATCAAAAGCGCATAGGAGACGGCGAGCAAAGCAGTCGAAACTATCATTTTTCTACATGTTTATGCATTTCAAACAGATGGTTTGATAAAATATTGGCTTTTTACTCGCAACAGTCTTGTTGCACTTACAGTAACGAGCGTAGTTGTCGTCAACTCCAGTAAAGCGTTATCATTCACTTGGTGGATTGTACTGTAGACCCTCAGTTGCCAGTTTGTTTGTTTGAATATCTGGCTAAAACTGATGCCATCATACAACAGCTCTGCAATAAATTGTACCCTCATTAAGTTTTATTGAAACTGTTTTAAAGAGGCGTTGATTTAAACTTGAATCAATTCAACTTGATTCAAGTTTGTGATGTATTATATTACGCAAAGAGGTGTCTTTAATATTTTGTCCACTCCATCTATATCAATGA
The DNA here is from genome assembly GCF_963924715.1 of Thunnus thynnus. NCBI lineage: Eukaryota > Metazoa > Chordata > Actinopteri > Scombriformes > Scombridae > Thunnus > Thunnus thynnus. Next base: position 10,233,271 of record NC_089537.1, read on the forward strand.
GGGTAAGACTATAAAACCCTCTTGAAGGTTGGGTGTTTTGCAGGGTTGTTGTATAAGGTAAAATGTAAGACCAGCAGAAGTATAATTCAGTCTAGAGCTGCAACAATTAGTCAATTAATCGATTAGTCGATCAACAGATAATGAATCGGCAACTGTTTTGATAATCAATTAATTGGTTTGAGTAATTCTTTGAAAGAAAAAATGCCAAACATCTCTGGTTCCAGCTTCTTAAATGTGAATATTTCCTGGTTCCTATAGTCTGTGATAGTAATCTGAATATCTTGGTTGTGGACTCGACATTTTATGTTGCATCTTCAGCTTTGGGAAATGATGATTGACAATTTTCACCATTTTCATTTTCTGACACTTTATAGACCAAACAACTAATGGATTAATCTAGAAAATGATCAACAAATACTTAAATAATTAAATAATTTGCAGCCCTGATTCAGTCTAACATTACAAGGTGACTCTTTAGTATCTGTATGATGAAAGAAACTGTTGGCAGTCGGTTTTTTTTCCTATGTGAAACACATTGGGATGTTATATTGATTCCTCCTCGTGGTCCAATTACTGTATGCTGGTTTTGTAAGCTATCCATGTTGGCCTTTGTGTGCTTGTCAGTGTGAATGCCTGCTGACGTCATTGTGTGCATGTACACTGATCGATAAGCCAAAGGCAATGCAGGCGCTCATTTCCCAGTGCTGGCAGAACCAGAAGACACTGATTTGTCAAATCTGAGGCTGAGCCCATTCAGAGAGAGCTGATAATTGCTGTCGGCAGTGGAGGACGCTATTATATCATTACATTACAGTAATCTCATCTAGGTTATAGCTTTATTTACTTTGACTTGACATATTGTATACAGTGTATGCTTATAGAGGCTTTTAGCTAAAACCCATTACACACATTACACACAGTAAACTTTCCTATGGATGGCCTCAGCATAAAATTCCTGGCAGCGATAGCTGGAGCTACAGAGGATCAATAAACATGTAGTGATTTCTACGCATTATTTTAATTAAGTGACATCTTAAAATCACAAAATGCTACCTGATTATTACCATAATCTCACTTGTTTTTTGTCTTTTGTTATTGCTTTGATTTTATGTGTTTCAGACGTCACATGAAAAAGTCATTTTTAGTGAGCATTCAGAGACACCAGCTCACACTTCCTGGTCAACTGTCATCACGCTCAGCATGTAGAGTTTGTTGCCTCCAGGGTTGAACTTAATTAGAGCCTGATTTTCACCTTCACTTACCTTGAACTCATGTTGCCACTGTGCAGCCTGGATTGGACCATTAACTGGTATATTTATCAGAATGGGAGAATATGGTCAATATGGTTGAAATAAATTTTATGAAATGTGTTTTCTTGCTGAGAGTGAGACAAAAAGATTGATACCACTCTCATTTCTGTCTGTTAAATATGAAGCGGCTGATTAGCTTAGCTTAGCATAAAGACTGGAAACAGCTAGCTTGGCTCTGTCCACAATAAACAAAATCTACTAAGCAACACCTCCAAAGCTCATTAATAAACACTTTATATCTTGTTTGTTTAATCCCGACACAAAATAAAGTACAAAAATGACATGTTGTGGTTTGAGGTTTGTACCAGACTATTTCTTGGTTGGGTGCAGTGACTTCCTCAAGTCGCCGCAGGAAGTTACTGCGTCCAGCAAAGAAATAGTCCAACACATAAAACCACAACCTGCTGTGTTTACACTTGAGCTAATGACAGATTAAACAAACATGAAATAACGTGCTAATTAGTGAGCTTTAGAAGTGCTGGTAGGCAGATTTTGGACAGAGCCATGCTAGCTGTTTCCCCCAGTTTCCAGTCTTTGTGCTAAGCTAAGCTAACCGGCTGTAGCTTCATATTTAACATACAGATATGAGATATATACAGATATTGAACTATTTGCAAGAAAGTGAGTAAGCTTATTATTAATAATAAAACTTAATTTATGTAGCACACTTCATACAAAAAAACGTTATGTTATATATAACAGCTGAAATCTCAAAACAGGAGATTTTTTTTCTACAAACTGACGCAGTAGGCCTTGCAACCATTGTCCTATTGAGATGAGGATAACTATGCTACAGTTTGTCACGTGCTGAGCACACGCTCTGGATGATAATCCTCAGAAAGGGGTTAACCCTGATCAAACACAATATAATCTAGGATTTAGGCTGGGCTGCCCAGAAAACATTTTCTCCCCACTGAAAAAAAATACAAATCTGGGCTTTACCAGGATGTCAAATAAAGCTCAGAGCTTGTAGTTTTATAGTTATATGGTGTTACAGGTTAGATATAAAGTGCGCCCAAGTTTGTTTTTCCAGTGACATAGCTGCATTCCTCTGACGTCTCTCCTGCTTTATTACAGGAACATTTAAATCAGTTATTGTTTCGTTTTGTGACCTCATGACTAAGCTGTGGCAGTTTCTCAACTCGCATTTTCACTCATATTTTAATAGCATATTTAACATCTCAGCCTACACAGGTGGTGTGATTACAAAGCACACATCACAGCTTCAGTGTCTCTGATGTCCGATCATGAAGAGATGGATCTACGATGAGTGTCTTTGAAATGTTTTTACAGTAAATACTACAGTTATTTAGACAACTCAGTCCAAAAACATACCACTAGCATTAAACTGGAGCTGTGACTGCTAATACTTTACCAACTTTTATATGACATTAATTTTATAGATATAGATTGTGTGTATATGGAGAGGCTGTGTGCTGCTACGACAACAGACAAATTTCTCCTATCTTATCTTATCTTATCTTATCTAATCTTATCTTATCTTGTCGTATCTTATCTTATCTTATCTTATCTTATCTTGTCTTATCTTGTCTTATCAATGTAAGTAGGAGTTTATACTGTGTTTTTATCCTACTGAGTAATTTACTTTTGTCTTGTTTTTAATATGAAGTTGTAAGTAAGTGAATAAACGGAAAGTTTCGATGCCTTTTTGTCTCGCTGATCATGAAAGCTAATATAGCATTTCGTCGATGTAGTGAAGATAATTACTTCCTGACGTTTTGGTCTCAGCAACATGTGTTGAGACTATACAGTGAGTTCAAAACCTTTAGCCTTCCTCTCCTCTTTTAAGGCAAAGCGGAGCACATGTAAACTCCCCAGATCACACACTCGCACACAGACATAAAAAGCTTCTGCAGCTGCTTTTGGTGCTTTCTGGAATTTTCAGGCCGGCCCTGTTGGCCAGAGATCTTACTTCCTAACTAGCTGTGTGTGTGTGTGTGTGTGTGTGTGTGTGTGTGTGTGTGAAGCAGAGAGAGTGTATATGTGTGTGTGTGTGGGAGGGGAGAGGGGCAGGGGGCAGGGGGGCTTGTTTTTGGGGCTGGAGGACGGTTGCGGCGTTCTGAAGGAGTGTTCTCCCAGCGTGGGAAAGACACTCGTCTTTTCTCTGCCTCCCAGGAACTAAAGTAGGCCAAAGAAGGGCTGAGAGGAACTAACTTCTCTCCTCCGGCTCCAACTTTCTCTGCTCGGGCTACAGAGGCAAAGGAGCTCTTGTCTGGAGCTGGGACAAGGGGATTTGTAGGAGCGAAGCAGTCCGGCTAGGCTGGTAGGAGTTCCTGTGCTCCGAGAGGAGATGGGCAGCAGCTGAGGAGATTTTCTCCCAGCCGGGCTGTACAGCACAGAGTCGGGTAGGGCAGAAATGTATCACTCCGGCAGTGAGGAGTCAGATTTGGTGAGTTTGAACATACTTTCTGCTACTCAAACTGTACCTTTTTCACACTTTTCTGAGCCTAACTCGGCGGCACTTCTCACTCTTCTTCTCTCTATCCACTGAACAAAGAGGAAGGGCTTGGACTCCAGGAGAATGGAGGTTATTAGTGCAGATTTAAAGGGGCGTAATCACACACTTCCTATTTTTCTCCCTTGTCGCTTTTCCTGAAAGTTAGTGAGAGTCTTGCTCAAGATGCACACCGTGTCGGTCTAGCGGTGTGCAGCTTCAAGACGTAAATCCAGCATCTTGTCTTGGATTGGCGAGCGCTGCTGCTCGACTGCTACTAACTTAAAGTGGGGAACTGAGACAGTGGTTAACAAGCAAAGTGAGGGAATGAAAATAAACAGCCAGGATGAGCTTGGTCCTTTATGTGCAGAGACCGGTAGAGAACTCAAAACTTGGCCCAACTGCAAATAACCCAAGATCTCCGTAGTTTGTTTATTTCTGAGTTTTGACTTCCTTTTTGTATAACTTTAGTGCAGAATTTAAACAACATGAGCGTAAATGGAAGTTTCTTGTTAGCATCTCAAACATTTCCTGTTCTGCTTGTGTGTGTCTGTGTGTAAGTGATATGGTATTGAAAAACTTTAGTCCAGATATTTTCCAGTGACATTAATCTAATCAGTGATTGTCTTGAGCCGCACCCTTGCATTAATGTCTAATCAGCCTTAAAAAGCAAGTTTGGCAACAATAGTCTACACCCCCCACCGTCCCAGCAAACATTATGCAAACCCACACAAGTGTATTTTAAATACTAATAGACATGCCAAAGTTTTCAAAAACAATAAATATGTTGGAGTAACTTTATGGAAATGTGTATAAAATGATGCACAAGACACATAGAATATAATAGCTTTCATGAGTAGTTGGAACAAGATGATACACAATATACTGTAAATTGCATGATACTGTTCAACAGCGTGGAATAAGATACAACCTAAAAGATACTTGAGGGGAAATGAAATGGAGAAAACTGACAGCTTCTGTGCAGCAGATACTGTTGTCTATCTTTGTGGTTGATTTCTAGTTGCGGGTTTATGAAAAAACACCCGACAAGCTGCTCTCTTCTCAATCTATACATGGTTGCTGTTCAATAAGTTCCTAGAAAACCAATTACTCACACCTACACGGACACAATCACACACACTTGTTTGATTATATAAGGAGTCGCATCCACTTGGCTCTGTTCAGCTTGTCAAGCAACACATACAGCATCTCTTCTGTGTGTGTGTGTTAAGGTGTCACTGTGTGTGAGTTTTGAGAGCTGTGAAAAGTTGAGTTAACTGATTATGAGGTGGTGTTTGTAGGTTCAGAGGACAACACACAGGTCAGACATGATAGCTGGGACAACATAACAAAGTACAGCACTATGTTTAACATGTACAGTAAATATATTATCTACCAGGGCTGCAACCACAGATTAATCAGCCGATTATTTTCTTGATGTTGATGTTCACTTGGTGTATATACTGTCGCAAAATAGCAAAAAGATGACATCTTCAAATGTCCAAAACCAATAGATATTCAATTTACAATGTAATAAAACATAGAAAAGCAGCAAAAGTTGACCCTGAAGAAACAGCAAAGACATTTTTGACTTGAGAATGATTTAAAGAGGACGTATCATGCACATTTCCAGGTCTTATATTTATATTCCGTGGCTCTACTGGAATATCTTTGCATGATTTGTGGGCTCAAAAAACCCCTTATTTATCTTATAGTGGCTCTTTATGCAGCCCCTCAGTTCAGCCTCTGTCTGAAACAGGCTGTTTTGGCTCCTGTCTCTTTAAGGCCCTCTCTCCTGATGAACCCACTCTGTTGGGCTGTGTCTCTGCAGATTTCCAGCAGCTCTGGAGGCTTCGTAAACAAACAGTAGTAGTAGGATTTTGCTTCTTTTTCTTGTTCTTTACTCAAAATGGAAACTTCTCAAATTCAAGTGCACATGTTCAAACCCAAATCCGATCTGAAATATGCGAGTGGACAACGTGAACAACCCATGGAACTGTTGTGTGAACAATCTGACGTCATCACAAGGAGGAAGTAGAGGTAACATTGCAAACAAACATTCATAGCATTCATAGGCTTTTGACTTGCAGGGAGCATTTTACATACGTTCACCTCAAGTTTGGAACCTTTGACCATGTTTAACATAGACACCCAACATTATAACAGTATAAAAATAACAGAAAATCACAAAAAGCTTGATATGTCCCCTTTAATCCATTATCAAATTGTTGCCGATTAACTTTCTGAGGATCGCCTTATTGTTTCAGCTCTATCATCAGCTGCAGAATAACTATTGAGTACTGTGTTCCAGCAAGTACGTAACCTTAATAAAACATTGATTCAAGGTTGATGTGGGATAAATTAGACCTTTATCTTTCCTGTCAGTACATGGGGTTTGCTGACCTCAAATCCCAACACAGCAACATCAACCTGAGCAGATGTCTAATCAGCAAGACTGATTGAAAACACCTGTGCAAGGCCGTTACATGAAAATATGAAAAAGCCTGAGATTAAGTAACAAGTAGCTAGATGATTGCTAGCTGCGACTTTCATCATTAATTAATCAATCTATTCACCGATATTAGCTCAGTTAAAGCAAGGACAGTGCTGCTAAAATAAACGTCTCACACCATCATGTATCATTGTCAGCGAGAGATTAATCCCTCTTACACCGGTATAATAAGTTCAACAAACAACTAAACAACCTAATGTTGCAAAATAACATGACTGGCCTCGCCATGAAAGCAAGCGACGATCACCAAGTCCCAACCAGACCAATACATGTGAACACAACAGCTATTTTTTTTACAAGAACCTGGCAAAAACTAGTAATCAGCATCTACAGATGTTTGCCTCTAAGGCAACCAAATGATATTGTGTTTTCCGCATTGTGTTGATTTATTTTTGTTATGTAACTTCTTTACCATGATATTTCTGTAAGGGCTAAAGTCCATTTACTTGCTTTGGAGCTTTAATACTAAGGTCAGAGTATTTATTCATTCTCATGGCAGACAGAGAACATATAGCATTGATATATTTTTATGTAGGAGTACAAATTTATACCATAAAGGCTAACTTGAAAAAAGAAAGCCCCATTCTTTTATTTATGACAAAAATCTGGAGAAATTCCACATAATGTTTTTCATAATTGCCTTCCTGGCTAAATTGTAAATCTAGCCAGGAATGGGTCCAGAATATGTCGTTTATCTCTGTATGAAATAAAATAAATGAGGCTAAAATCATTTTACTCGGGCACAGTCCCATTTGCAGGATGGTATGTTTTGCTCCGCTGAGGACGGTTAGCAGCTCGTTCTGCTCTCTCGGCCAGTTCTCATCAATCATCCACAGCCTGCTTCATACACCAGGAAACTGCCAGAATATTGATGACGCAAGCACAAAATAGCAGCGCAGCGCAGCCCCCGGCCTCTCTTACTGTATCCCCTTGATCGGCCATCATCCTATTATGGTGCTGTGTTTCCACAGAGGGAACGAGCTGCTAGATAAACTAGATCTTGCTGTGAGGAGATTCACTGTTAATGAGAGCGATGCTGCTCCAGGGACTGCTGCTGCTGCCGGCTGCAGGTAATATTTACTGGTGGCAAAGGATTAGCACATAATTTGCAGTTGTAGAGGTCCCGTCATCCTGCATTTGTCTTGCCACAGTGTTGCAGGAGTTTTATTGCACCACTCCCCTTTATGGTGCAGCAGCGTTGAGGCAGAGGTGGAGTGGAGATACAAACAGTAAAGCTGCATCTTCATTTGTAAGTCATGTATTAAAGGACGGCTACAGATAAGTACAGAGCAGCATCCGACAAGTTAAATTAGTGTCTTTTTGAGGGTTGGTTTACCGATATCAATAGTTTTAGACTGAAGTCACCAATAATTTGTGACAAAATGCAAGTTTATTTGTTTATTTAGGGCTGCAACTAAGGATTATTTTCATTATTTGATTGATCGATTAGTCATTTTGTCTATAAAATGTCAGAAAATAGAAAAAATGCCTGTTTTAATTTCCCAGAGTCAGAGGTTACGTCTTTAAATGTCTTATTTTGTACGAATAACAGCCCCAAAACTAAAGATTTTCAGTTTACTATCCTATCAGACAAAGAAAAACATTAAATCATCACATTTGAGACACTGAAACCATCAAAGACATTTGGCCGATTTGCTTAAAAATGACTAAAACGATTGTTTGATAATGAAAATAGTTGCCAGCTAATATTCTGTTGATCAGCTAATCTATTAATCTACTAACTAATTTGTTTAGAGCTACGAAAATGAATGTTTTATATTAACAATGGATCAAATTACACATTTTCTGGAGAGGTTTTTTTATTCTCACCAGTCTCGTACCGTAGCATTGCTTTCGGTCACATCAGGCAGTTGTCCTAAGCAAAAAACCTCACCGTACGCTACCTGCTGAACACCAAACGGCACACAGACAAACTGGTGAGAATAGTGGAGCATTTAGCAGCTGGAGAACCAGATATTTCCCTCAGAAAAGAGCTCCACATGACTCCAAATGAATGCTAATTTTGCTCCATGTCAGCTGGAGGCAACTGTTCACTATATTAACTTAAAATGTGATATGTCAGCGTAGCATTTACAGCTTGACTCCAACGCTCTCAAGTCTGCAAAAAGTCAATTATTGCAGGTTTAATTAAGCTACTGTTGGCTGCTGAGGTTATGATATTGACCTGAACTTTTAAAGTTACCATTGACCTTCCGTTTTCTTTTTTTGTTACTTTAATGATTTAATTTCAGTATTGTGATTTCATCTACATTTAGGTTTATATATGCACAGTAATAAAGGTGTGTGTATTCCTGCCACGTGGTTCATTTCTAAGTTTCTAGCTAGCCACGGCACGCTCTGGGGTGCAGTCATGTGATTGACAGCCAGTGAGTCCATCACATCGATGGGATGATGCACTTATCTAATGCACATGGCACATGGAATGCTGGGTAAACACTTTTTTCATGGGCCTGTCAGTGTCACCTTGACGTCCACGCGGCCAATCCCTCTTTTGCCACGCCAGAGGGATCATTACTCCACCCCCATTTTCTATCTCTCTCTCTCTCACACACACACACTTTCTTTTCCTCTATCACAGATGCTCTGCCAATCTGTTTCATTTACATTTGCTCACTTAATATCCAATCCCCTGTTCTGTACTGTGCTAAATATTAGCAACCATTTCTTGTAGCGCTCTCACACATCTCTCACTCTTGGCTGTCATGTTTGCTCCCATTGTCTCTTGTTTTTTGTTTTTTTTCTGAAGAAGGAGACGCTGTTTGTAGACCGATGATTTAATTGACTTTGTTTTGCGCTGAGTGAAGTGGCAGTGATGGACAGATGGCTGGGAAAAGAGGCTTTGGTTCCAGCCAAGTGTGAGTCATGCCAAGCCTGAAACTGCTAGCGCACTCGCTCAGCCCATTGTCAGCCCACTGCAGTCAGCTACAGCCCGTCAGCCAGAACAGAACATGACTTGGCACGAGCGGCAATCTTCATTCTTCAATCATGATGCGGGATGTTGGGTATACTGTGCAGTCTGACCACACTGCCTCATTAATTTCACTACATCCTCGTCTGAATTTTGGAGTTTTTTGCTCATTTTGTTTGAGGTCTGAAATTTAAGATGAAATTTGTCGCGTCTTAGTGTTTAGGTCTGCAAACTGCACACTAAACTGTTGGATTATTTATGGCATTTTTGGGCCTTTGGGTTATTTTTGCAGATTTGCACTCTCTTTATTTACAGGCTTATGACAGTCTCTACATGTCTTAGCCTGATATCACATTATTTTTTTTAGGATTAAGGAAAGTTATGATACTTAGAAATGCCGGCCACTGGTTTGTAAGCTGTACTGCACATGCAATGTGTTATGCAGTTCAAAATTGTTTGGGTGTTTGCCTGTACTATATGCTCAAAGGTTTTCAACACAGGGCAAATACAGTATCTGTATATGAATGAATAAAGTTAGCGTTCCAGGGATGTCACACTAAACCTTAGCACTGTCAAAAAATCTATTGCTAGTGTTGCTAGTCAGTCCTGTTTATCATTTTGGCTTATTTTGCTTTCATCCGATAGCTGAAAGTGCAGAGAGACAGGAAACATCCAGGAGTAGAGAGAAGGATATGTGACGCAACAAAGATCCAAGGCCAAAATCGAACCACGGACGTTGTGTTTATCTGGTATGAAGATGATGATGATGTTAAGTTTTGGGTTCTACAGTTTTTATTATGCGTCGGGTGATAAACAGGAGGTGTAATATGGCCGTGCAGTCTGTTTGCCATTAAAGCCCCATTTTTTTCTTCTTTATTTGTTTACCTTTTAGTAAATCTGCATCATGGAAAGTTATGCTACATCAGCTCCCAGCAGTGGAAGTTGGCACTGTAACCCTGATATACAGTCCTGGATTGCTTTTGATACTGAAAAAAGTCTAAATTTAATTATTTGGAGGCAAGAAGAAGCTAGAAGGTGTACCTTTTATTATACAATTTACAGAATAAACAGAATTATGGACATTATCCACAACAGACATCTGGAGGAAACTGCTTTCACTGCGATGACAAACAGTATTTGTGCTCATTTCAAGTGTTTGTGCCTTCCAGTATGACTGAATTGACACTGGAGAGAACAGGTGCAATTTTGCAACGCAATGCAAGTAAAACACTAAGTGCTGATTCCTGGAAAATGCAAGAGATGCACCTCCCCTTCTTGAGCAAAACCATAGAGGCAAGAAAGCCATGGGGATCCCTTGGGAGATATGAGATGAGAGAAGCAGAGTAACTGGTCACGATGGGGTAGGATGAATGGAAAAAGGTGAAAAGAAGTGCAAATGGGATAAAAGATAGTAAAAGAACATTTGGGAAACTGTTTGGAGAGGGAGTATAGCTTAAGTTAATTATTAAGTCACAGAGAAAGAATCAGGAGCATAGAAAAAAGCAGTCTTGGCAAGGTTTCCTCGACCATGAGAGCACTTTATAGTGCACATGCACAGCCTTTATTTTCTGCATGATTAGCTTTCCCCTTTTTATGGTGGACACATTCAGAGAACAACTCCTATAGTGGCTAAAAATGAAAATAGAAGCTTTCAGATCATGAGGAGATTCCCCGGTGTAACTGCTTCATCCACCGTAAGTGATTCTGTCAGATATTGAAGGCAGCAGTGACTGACTCACAGCCTCCTGTTTCACCGGTAATAGCCTCAGTGATTTGTTCTAACGTAATGATCGCTGTGCCACTGCTGCATGTAGAGGTCACTGGTGGTCTTGCAGCAAGGACCTCTGTCTAAATGAATCAATAAGAGTGGTATAGAGACCACAGGATCATTGCCCCCGTATATCTCTCTTTCTCTGACCAATGCATGAAGATGGCCACCTCTCTTGCTCGATTCTGTGTTTCTTTAGTCTGCCTCCGAGTGAAGATGCAGCCCAGTCTCCTAGACAGAGGGTTCATATTGCAGAATGCTGCAGAACACGATTTTGAGCACTAAAGACGGAGGTCGTTTATGTGGTGTGAAGCGTCGTGGATATAAAGATTGAGCCATTTAATTCCTATGAAAGTTGCTCAGTGGCTCATAAAGCCAAAACAAAGTCTGCCATGTTTCCCATTTTCCCACAGCACAGAGAACCAAGACTTCTGTTGGCTGAGCTGGCTAACTTCTGGTTGGTTTCCTGCTCATATAAATGAGATAAAATACTTTCCAAATGTTATTGGGCTGAATGGATCAAATTCTGTTCATTTAACGATTTATTCGCCATCTTACAGCAGCTCCTTTTCGAATGATAGTGTTTGGGAAAAATGCTTTTTGGGCCAGTGTGTGTCACATGATGGACACAGAAGTTGGAATTACCGACAAAATAGCTTTCACAGCCCAAACCTGTTTCTATGGGCTTGTGAAGGGTGTGGAGGCCAAGGTGGTGGACAGGAGTACAATCTGTACAACTGTGACACCAGAGTCTGGGGATCATGTCTCGTATCACACTGACATTAAGATTTAAGAGACAAGTGTTTAACCAATGAGAACAATCTTTCCCTAATTCTAACCTGGTGTCTTAGTTGCCTAACCTTATTAAGCCTTATTTTATGTAAAAAGACTCGCTCTGCAGTTCCGCTCTACAGAGCGTTTTAGCATCTTTCAGCTCATTGTTGTGGTTTCTCGTCAGCCTCATTTCCAGCTGCAGCCGTCAGCTGTTTTCAGTGAAAAAGCTCTTATGACCCCACCGTACACTACCTGCCCAGCACCAAACGTCAGACAATGTTAATGACTAGCTGGTGAACATAATGGAGCATTTTCTCTAACCTTAACCATACTGTGGTCTCCATGTAACCCAGAGTTTTGCAGAATCTATGGCAGGTGGAACAGTAAGGGCAGTGTCTTGAACGACAAGAATAAACATGAATAAACCTGTTGAAATGTCATTTTTTAAGATTGTTTTTGGGGATCTTTGTCAATAGTACACAGTGGAGAAAGAAAGCAAACACGGGGACAGAAAGAGAGGGACGTTGGGGTCACATGATGTGCATCCTCAAGCAACCAGGGCTCCGTTTTTGAGTAAGTCACCAAATCCCTGCTATAGTTTAAAAGATTTGTGACTCAGTTTGCTGGGTGAGCACAAAAAAACAGTCCCTCTCCTCACGGATCAAATCGGTATCATACTGCTGTTAGATTATTATTAGTGGCCTGTGGGTGGGTGACACAGTGCTGTCAGTGTCAGTGTGGCAGCGGGTCTAGAGGTCGGTCATGTCACGCAGCCGGAGGCTCGTTCTGTCGCTGTGAGTCTTTGTCAGTGTTGCCGTCAGAGTGCAGCCTTCACAGCTCCACCAGCCTCCTCTCTGGGCTCCACAGATCCACGTTCAGAGCATCTGTGCCCTGCCCGGAGAGCTCTGGAGGCCAGTGACAGCCCTTGTCAAACCCGCCTTATCGAACCATATGTGACCCTCGCACGATTTCCCATAAAGCAGGAATCAAACAGTATCCAGGATCTGTCATATTAACAAACTACAACTTTTTGTAATTTTCTCTTGTCCACTGTTTCCATCCATCTCTGTGTTCAAAACATAATCTACCTCCGGTAATTGCCTTCCTCGTTAGACAAATTGGTCTTAATGAGCTAAAATCACATTACTCTCCATCCCAGCCTTTCCTTTCATGCAAGATGTGTCATTTTTAAGCATACGTGTCTTGTTGGAAGGAGCCTGAGCAGATGGAGGCGTGTCATTGATTGGTTATGATAAGCACTACTGATTAGCATGTCATCCTTTGATCTACGGTTAGTGCTCCTTGGGGAGCGACTGCTGGTCATAAACCAGCGAGTGTATTTCAACCGCTGGTCCCACGGGTTGACCTCTGACTCCTCTGACCTCACACAACCTCATGATCAGTCACACAGAGGAGCATCATGCGTCAGCAGTGTGCAAAAAATAAAAAATAAAGAACATTTGGAATAATTCGGCAGCAGGGTTTTCAGTTTGTCTGGCTCTTTTATTAGGATGTGAATTTTTTTTTTTTTTTTTAATTAACACCGGTAATCATTCTCATTTGTCCTGTGTGGCTTTGCAATTCTCCACTCACATGTAATGAATCTCCGCTGATCTGACAGGCGAGGATTTAGAGCAGCTTTCACCTCTGAATCCCTGCTGCAGAGACCAGAGTGGTGGTTTTAAACAAGATACAATGCATTTAACTCTTATTTCTGTCTTTCTTCAGGTCACACACAAGCAAAAACATTATTCAAATATTTTCACAATTGTTTGTTTCTATAAAATGTCAATAAATTGTGAAAAATGTCCATCACGATGTTCTTCAGCCTAAGGCGATGTATTCAAGTCGCTCGTTGTGTCTGACTAGTAGTCCAAAACTGAAAGAAAAGTGACTCAAACACTCCATTGATTTATCAAATTAGTTGAGTAAATTCCTGTGGGTCAACTAATCGTTTTAGCCCTACTCACTCTCCTGACTTTACTTTCACTTGTGGCTCGATGGAGTTTTGACTTGCTAAATGTTTGTCATGCGACGTTATGCTGGAACGTTTGATTAGTCAACTGACAGTCATCATCATCATATAAGTAATTTATCAAGCAAAAATGCCAAACATTCACAGGTTCCAGCTTCTCAAATTAGAGGATTTGCTGTTTTATATTCATGTAAATTGATTACCTTTGTGTTTTGGACTTCAGACAAAACAAGCAATTTGAAGACATCACCTTGGGCATTGGAAACTTGTGAACATTTCTCATGATTTTGTAACATTGTTGTAGACAGTCCATACATTAAGCAATAACTTTAAGTAGGGCTGCAGCTAAGTAATACTCTCATTATTGATTAACCTGCTTGAGCCTATAAAATAGTGAAAAATGCCCATTATGAACTACCAGAGCGAAAGATTATATCTTCAAATATCTTGTTCTCTCTGATCAACCGTCCTACATCCAAGAAAATCAATTTACAATCAATTAAAACAGAGAAAAGTAGAAAATCCTTAAATTGGAGAACCCGGAACCGGAGCTCGTTAAGCGTTTTTGCTTGAGCAGCGAGCCGAATGTGCAGATTTGGATTCAGATTTTAGGATTTTATACAATAAGCAAGCTCTTCCCCTCTGATAAAGATTTATTTATGCGTGTTTACATGTAAAAAATAACAACAGCATGCACAGCCGACACATAAACATGCACTGATCGCTGCAGACCCACACTGAGCAGATGGACTGACTGTGAGGGGTAACTGAAGGAAAAAAAACGAGGGGAGTGACAGGAGGAGGAGAAGGAGGGGTGGGCAGAGACAGAGATAGAGAGGCAGAGTCACTCAAGTGGCACAGGGGAGCTTGTGAGAGGGAGTGTGCAGGACATACACTGACAGGCTGAGACACAGAGAGTGAGAAAAAGAGGGAGCTTTGCGTCGGGGTGGCAGCGGCACCTGAGAGGCGGCAGCTTCATTAGCATCAGGAGAAGAGTCGGTCAAAGGCAGCCACAGCAGGACTCGTGTAGATAAACTGCTGCTTGTGGAGCAGCAAGGGGAGGCTACAGCGGAGGAGGAGGCACAGGAGGAGAAGGCTGGAGCTTGAGCAGAGAAGAGAGAGGATGAGAGAAGCATCACTGCCACCTGACTCATACTAGGAGTCAGCCTCAGCACCTGCATCAGCAGTCTGAGCATCAAGGAGACCGGGGCAGATGGGGAGCGAGCTGCTGAGATTATGCGCGGGGCAGAGAGCTCCTGTGGATTCCCCATCTTTGGCAACAGCAGCAGCAGCAGGAGGAGCGCGAGCTGTGGCTCTACAGATAGCAGCAGAGCTAGCTGGAGCTGCAGCAAAATAAGGAGCCCCAGCTCTATTTATTTACCCAGAAATGAAGGTAGCAGTTACAGCAAAGGTGTAACAAGAATCAGCTGTCGATGTAGCCACAGTGTTGAATGTACCTGTAGCCAGAGCAGCGACGGTAGCTGCAGTGCTGGTGCAAAGGTGACCACAGCAGTGCAGTTAGGTGTAGTTGTAGCAGTCGCAAGGGGGGGCAGTGGCTCAGGACACTGAATGACCAGTGTGGCTGATGAAGGCCACCTGGATCCGCTTGCTGAAACGAGCCAAGGGAGGTCGCGTCAAGAGCTCGGATGCCTGTGTAAGCAGATTTTTCAGTGTGTTTACGTCGTGAAAGTTGGTGTGTTTTTTTTGTGTGCATGTGTTGTGCAATAAGTGTCTAGTGCATCCATCAGTGCATGAGGGGGGGGGGGGGGGGGGGGGGGGGGGGTTGTGTGTATTGTCTGGTGATGATGAGAGGCTGTTATCCATTGTGGCTGTCAGATTCTGGGCATAGCTCCATATCACCTCCGTCTGACCCACTGGGACGGCGATCACGCCCCGTCATTAGCTGTGACATGATGTCATAATCATAGCAGATCAGGTGTGTTCACCTGCGCTTTTCAAGGCCAAATGTAGCTCTTAAAACTGAGGGTAATTAGCTGCAATAAGTTGCAGATTTAGGACATTTATATCCTCATGTAGAAGTGCTGCATACTCAAACCGACTCAAGCTTGAGCAGTGTTTAAAGAATCCTAAAGAAACGACACATGTTTAGATGCTTGTTGATGTTTTTGAAGCCACTTGTAAGTGAATATAATCATAAATGTGGTGACAGACAACGGCAGCCCACGGATACTTAATGAGCTCGGTTTCTAATGAGTTATTCATATCAGGTACAAAGTACGGAGGATGAGCGACACAGAGGCGATTGACAGGCAGCAGGATTGTATGTAAGATGGAGGACATAAATATGAATAACCTTGTAGTATGTATGGAAACAACATTTCGTGTCATCTCTATCCATATGTCGGGTAATGTAAGTGCAGAGGAGGGAGACGTATGATCCTCCTTTGTATGTATGTATGGCTGGGTAATACTAATCAGGCACAGAGTGAGGGAGGCTATTTTTAAATCAGACAGCAGAGTGTAATGGTGCAGTGAGATGAATGAAAGACCTTGTGTGGGGGCCACAGTGGCGTGCAGGTAAGGATAAAGCTACCTCCACTTAGTTAAAAATCCCTTCTTTTAATCACTGATCCTGATTTATGCCACAAGTAAAACTAGTATGTGGCAAAGGGAAATTATTCTGTAGTGTATATGCAAATGTTAATACTCATTAAGACATCCACCAATTAAATTATAAAACTTTTTCTCACATTTTTGTATGTTTTTCATTAGTATTCAATTTATTTCAGTGCTGCCCTACAAAGCCAAAATGCGGTAACTACATATTTAGTCAAAATGACTTGTTGATATGTGTTTGAACAAATAATTTGCCAAACAAATGTAGAATGGTTAGAGAGTCGCAGCTAGCTAAAGCTAGATTTAGATTTTAATCCCTTTCTGTAATTGAAAGGGAGTAAAAACATAAATTCCTCCTGTAATTGAAATATATCACTGTCACTAATAAATAACACCGTGGTTATTTATCATCTTCATCTTCTCCAATCGTCTTCTTCAATCTATCAGATTTGTTGAATCTTGGGACTGAAAGTCTTTTTATAGATCTCCATCCCTGGTTCATTTTAGTTTGGTCTGTTTCTGTAATTTATTTGACTTTATTTATGTTTTGTGTGTGTGGATGAAGCACTTTGTAACTATGTGTTTTAAAAACTATACTATACTATATAAATAAAGCTTTACTTACTTACTTTAGTATTAAGCCTCCTAGCTCAGAGTAGCAGTAACGGCCAACGCAGCTTTTGACTCTGGTGGAAGTGATGATTTTGGGTGATTAAACTACTTTTAAATCACACGTTTAAACATATTAAACTGTAAATTATTAAGTTAGATTGATTTCAAGCTCAATATTAACAAAACATAGATGGAAAGCTGAAAGAAGAAGTGTTTTCTGAGGCAGGGTGCATTTTTAAGTTGCATCTATGGTCTTTGTCAATCATTTTTTTGTTGTTGTAGAAATAGTCAATCTAAAAATGAAAGTAGGGCTGGACCAAATACCTTGATATCGATATTGCGTCAACATTGTCGGGATGACTAGTGGTGCTTTCACAAAATATTTACACAATGAGATTTTTGATAAATGATCATCAGTAATAATGTGGATATAATGACTAAGTGTGAAAAGGCAAATAACAGAACAGCTAGAACAGTCTGATAAGTTCAGAAAATTACATCACTTTACTGTAAAACCTGGAAAAGAAAACACTTATAACATATAACATATCACGATAGTACGATGTCCAAAATCTAAGACGATATATAGTTTCATATCACGATATCGATATAATATCAATATATTTCCCAGCCCTAAATGAAAGGTATTGCATCCCATCCAGCTGTTACACAGTTTACACAATCAGCCTCAAAACCTGATCTATATTGCAATAGCATACAAGCATGACTTAATCTACTTCAGCAATTATTTATGATCTGTTTTCACGTAATATAAGATATGTGATGGAAGTGTGTACATGGTGTTGTGTACCACTGCACTGCACTCAGGAGTGCGTGTGAGATAGTGTGACTGCTGGTATTTTTGAGTTTTGTTGTTTATGAGTATATCTGTCTCAGCCACATATCACACGGAGACACACTGGGACCTGGTGTTCCTCAACGTTTCCCCCAGTGTTTGTCACAGACGGATCACAACAAATCTGCAGGCGAGCAGCTGAGAGAAAGCTAAGGATAGAAGAAGAGCTGCTGGTTATGTGACTACATGAAAGACAGTTTGTGTCCTTTGGCATCTTTTCTCGGGAAAAGAGGAAGCGTCCGTGATTTTGCCGCAGATCCAAATAGCTCTTGTGATTTCCTCAAGTTGTTTCAGTGATTGATGGTCCTGATGCCTGAGATTTCTTTGATGATCACGTGTTGAAACATCTGTAAGTTGCATGTCAGACACTCAACTCCGATGCTGAACATTTCTTTGAAGAGCAAGAGCAATGCAAAGCAAATCAGGTTGTCAAGTGTTCTCGAGATGCTTCTCAGCTGATGACACCTGTCATGCTTTAAAGTGTGACTCCAAAATGGGGTCATTTTCAGTGTTGTGTGTCACTGAGGTGTTGATGTTTGCGTCTCCACAGGGTTCGGCCGACTCCTACACCAGCCGTCCATCAGACTCCGATGTGTCCCTGGAGGAGGATAAGGAGGCAGTGCGCAGAGAGGCAGAGCGACAGGCTCAGGCACAGCTCGACAAGGCCAAGGTACAGTATCCTACACCTGACAGGTCTGAGCTCAGTCTGTTCAGTCCCTCCTTTCAGAAACATGGGCTCCGGAAGAGGCCAGTATGTTTTGAATTGGGGGGGGGGGGGCACAACCTGCGTGTTTGCTTGCTTTTGTACCTCTAGCTTTGTGACGACCAGTTTGATTTGTAGAAACGGATGTTGTAGGGTTAAAGGGGAACTCTACTAGTCAAGGGGAGTACTGTCAGCCTGTGTGGCTCTGGCTCTTTGTCAAGTCTGAAAAAAAATAACCTCTGATGATGTCATCAGGGGATATTTTCTTGAGCATAGGCCTGGAGACCTCAACTTTATAACAGAAAGCCTCTGTTACAAACTGAAGTGCATGGAGCTTTGAGGACGCTTTTTACCAGACAGGGAGGGTTTGATGAAAACTTTATGGAAGTGCGACACTAAATTGTTGGAGTTACTCTTTTTAAGATGTGGTTTTAAGATTCACAATGTTTAGATTAATGTCACAGTAAGGAGCTACAGGATGTATTTTGTCAGTGAGGATCCTCACAAGTACAGAAGTGCAAACCTGATTCAGAAACTCTTTAATTAAGTAACAGCAGGCATTACAAAAATTATAATTATTAAAATTATAACTTCATTAACTGCTTTGCTACTGAAAGCGGATAAAGTGGTGCTTCTGCTCATTTTAGGCTCTTTCTCATTGGGCTACATGTTTTTTACTCTTTAAAAAGACACATAAATTAGCTACCTGACAGTACCTGGAGAGCAAATGATCTTCAGGTCTGGATTCTGCACAAAGTTGGTGTAACTTTTCTTCTTTTTTCCTTCCCTAACTTCTCTCTCTCAGACTTTTAAAATAATCATGTTAAATCATGTTTTATTCATGCTGGGGTAAGATTAGCCGACAATGCTGCATTACAAACTAGGTGACTATGAGAGAAGCAGGATATTAGAGGCGATTTTTAGCTGGTTTCTCACAGGAAGAAAAGGGCTGTTAGGGGCCGCTGATGTGAGAGGTTAGGGGCCTCGGAGGGCTCAGTGTCACTGTTTATCAGAGCCAAGCCTCGCCTGCTCTGCTCTGTTCTAGGCCACAATTAGCAGCATATAAACAAACACACACACGGCAGAGCAGGCTTGCCTTTGCGCGACAGGAATTGCAATCAGAGCTCCCTTCCACAAAATCACTCCAGTCACTGGCGCTGTTAAGATTTATGTCTTTGATCTGTGAAATAATTCTGCTATCTTCTGTGCACATTCTGTTCTCGCCCTGCTTTACAGCTCATTGGTTGTTCATGGTTGTTCTATTTTTGCATATTAATTCAAGCAAGTGTCTGAAAAATTGGTTTATTGTCTTTGACAGGGTGTTTAGTGTCTATAACAGCTAGCTCCCTCATTAGCTGTAAGCTGTAAGCTTTTGGCTATCCATCCGTTTGAGCAGACATTTTCCTCCTGCGCCGTGTCGCCGTGTAGCTCATAGCTGGCAAAGACAGATCATTCCAGCAGATCTGTGTTGTTATTTTCCAGAGTCACCCTCTCTGGCTCACTAATTAAAAAGATAAGTTGGCTTTACAGATAACCTGGCGTAGATTACCCCCGCTGGCATTTTACATGACAGATGAGTGGTAAAAAATAGCCTCTCAGTGGTCTGGCCACCAGAGAGAGAGCAGGCTGGGGTCAGAGGAAGTGCAGACTCCGACTGTGAGCCTTTATAGGCAATATTTCACTTTCCCAACATAAGACTGATATTTGTTAATAGCGAGGATATGGTTGATGTCTGTAATGTACAGGGTTTCCATTTGTACTCTTGTATTTCTTCACAAGTATTTACACACATGCTAACCACCCTCTTCTGTCTCTAATTGACCTTAAATGGGCGCTTCAACAATTTCACACTAACACAAGCAGTTTACTGTCACTGGGAGTAGCACTCGTCCTGTGAAAACAGATTTATAATGTCTTCTGTGGTTCTGGAGAAGCTGTGTAAAAATAGTTTGTACAAATAACCCCTGATGATCTCAGTTTTTGGTGACTACAGATTTATTTCTAGGACGCCGCTTTTCAAACATGGTGAGTGGAGTTTAAAAGATAAAAAGCTGCTGTAGAGTTGTATTATTGGAAGAGTTGAAACCAGTGTTGTTGGAGTTTGACCCATAATATTGACATGTGTGTGTGTGTGACGTCCAAATTTATTTTACATTCTGATGGAGAAATTTGTCAATGTCAGTGTATATTATTTGAGAAATGTCAGTATTTTATTAGGGCTGCAACTAACGATTATTTTCATTATCAATCAATCTGTTGGTTATTTTCTCGATGAATTGATTAGATGTTTGGTCTATAAATTGTCCGAAAATGGTGAAAAATGTCAAATCACTGTTTCCCAAACCCCAAGATGACGTCCTCAAATGTTTTGTTTTATCCGACCAACAGTCCACAACTCAAAGACGTTCAGTTTACTGTCACAGAAGACTAAAGAAACCAGAAAATATCCACATTTGAGAAGCTGTAATCAGAGAATTCGGACATTTTTTTTTGCAGAATAGCTTAAAACAATTAATCGATTATCAAAATAGTTATAGTTAGGATAGATTAATTTAATAGTTGTCAAAAAATCGATTAATCAACTAATCTTTGCAGCTCTAGACCTGCAACCATTAGTCAATAAATCGCCAACTATTTTGATAATCAGTTCATCATTTTGAGTCATTTTTTAAGGAAAAATACTAAAATTCTCTGGTTCCAGCTTCTCAAATGTGAATATTTTCTGGTTTCTTTAGTCCTCTGTGACAGTAAACTGAATATCTTTGAGTTGTGGACTGTTGGTCAGGACAAAACAAAACATTTGAGGTTGAAATTTGGGCTTTGGGAAACAATGATCAACCTTTTTCACCATTTTCTGACATTTTATAGACCAAACAACTAATCGATTAATCGAGAAAATAATCAATAGATTAATTGATTATGAAAATAATTGTTATTTGCAGCGCTAATTATAACTTTGTGGATTAAATGAATGTAATTGTAGTGTTCAGTCTGGTCTTCTTGTATAGTAACAGTTGCTGTTACAGGTTGCTCTGATACAGAGGTCATCTCATCCGACCCCTTATATCATCTGATTAGTGGCACATCCAGTCTGGTGTCATAGGTGGTGTCTCTTTCAAAGTTTCTGATGTTTTTAGAGTCATAATGAATCATTTTAAAGCTGAATTGTGCAACTTTATGTGTGAACATCGCTCTCCGAATTAAGTAACTCGCAGAAATCAAGCAAGCGGAGAAAAATAAACTCCCTCTGTGGCTGCTGTGCAATGAGGTGATGAAGCAGTTCAGCAATCATTGATGAGTCCAGTTTTCTCTGAAGGGAGCTCTCACATTTCACTTTGTCACTTCAGATGCTTTAACTCACCACGGACAATGGATCCAAAATGTAATCTGACTGGTTTAATTAGCGTCCACACATTACAAGGCAAACAATTAATGCAGACTAATGTATGATGGGAAACAAAACATCAAGATTAATAAGAAAAAGTCATTGTTAGCGGTCACAGACATTTACAGCCTTAATTTATCATTACTAACAATGTGTACCTAGAGTATAAAACATGTAACCTTGCCTTTTCTCAAACTATTTATGAAGGTTATTGTTCCCTGCATACCATACAATATAAAAATACATTTTCCTGGCTCTCAGTACAGCCTGGGGGCCCGAGCGCAGAGCTGAATTCATTTGAAATCGATCCACTACATTCAAGGTGAAACAATGTGGGACTCTTGATTTATAGTATGATATGCTGCGTGCGCTGCTAATGGAAAGGTTGTGGCATGTTACACGGCAAATCAGCGGCAGCAGCAAGGGCAGGTGGTCGCTCGGTCAGTGTAAGCACAGAGACGACCGTGAGGGTTTTATACGATGAAATATTCATAGCGTGATGTGATATTGTGACGAGCGTCGTGCAGTGTTAATTGGCCGTGGTCCAAAGCGCTGCCTCCCAGGGTTCCCAGTTACAGTTAGGGCTTCTCTTCTCTCTATTTCTTTATTTTATCCTCACTCTGCTTCTTATCTTCATGCGTGTGTCTTCTTCTCTCACTTCCTGTCTTCCAGGTCTCTTTTTCTTTTACACTACATCTTTGCTCGTTTGCTACGCTCTGTCCTCCATCCTTCTTTCCATTTCCTTCCTCTTTCTCTTTTCTCTCTCCCGTGCTCTTTACCCAGTCTCTAACCCTCCGCCTCTGTCCTAACTCACCGCAGTCAATATGGCATCCATAATGAAGGCCTGTGTTACGTAAGAAGCGACAGAGGAGTATGGGCTCGGCCAGGAGATGAAGAGATACTGTACAGCAGTGTAAAGGTGCCATTATGCACAGATCCGGCAGTCACCTGAGATACAAGGTGGCATGTTAGACCACGTATGTGTGCGCGATTGCCTGCAGGCCTGTAAAATGTCGTTCAGCCTATAGAAAGCTTGATCTGACAGCCACCCATGATGGATAAAGGCGAGCGGAGCAGCTGGGAGGGAGGAAAGAGGCAGCCGTCCATGAGACAACCGTCACATACATACATACAGTACATGTACTAATGGACCTCATACCTACATGGAACCATGTGACCATAAAGGACACTCTGTCCTCTACGGGTCCCGGCACTGCACACACTGGATTGGACGATCTCCTCAATGGGGATATCACACAAGACCACACACACACACATTGAGTTCACAACCATCACTCCGTGGAATATTTACATTGCTGTCTGCGTGAGGAAAATCATTCCAGGAGGATTTTACTAATGTATTATTTCTATAATCCCTTACAGTTCATCATAGTCACTTCACACCTGTTGTATTTCAATGAGGCATTAGTGGACAGTGAAAGCCATGATGAAGGGCAGTGTTGTCATCTGTAAAGCCCCTCCTGGTTCCCGCTGATGAATTACCCCCATAGTATCTGTGCTCCGCTGAGCAATGCTGCCTGTTCTGAAGACCTGATACTCAGATCCAAACAAATCCAATCAGTCCCACTTCCTGTTGAATTGTTGAAGGTTGAGGGTGAATGGGGAAAGTGCCTCATCCTTAAAAGTAATTTAATCTTATATTGAGTCATTAAACATGCGATAATTGATTATTTGGCCACTTAGGTGCAGTGGAAACAAATTAAAGTAAACATGGAGAACTTGTTAGCAAAAAGCTGCTTATTTACACATCCAGCAGATACGGAGAAACATTATCATTCATTTGTAGTCGTCTTTGTGTCCACCTGGTGAAGGTAAGTCCAATATTCACTCTTGGTTAATCTCTGTTCTGGTCTCCTGAGGAAAATATATGTCTTTTTAGCTTATAAATGCTCCACTATGTTTCCCAGCTAGTTGTGAACTTTGTCTTTATGCCCATATGGTGTTAGGCAGGTAGTGTATAGTGGCTTTTTAGAGCTTTTTCACTGAAAACAGTTGAAGGAATCAAAACAGTAACACTAAAACAATGAGCTGAAAGTCATTAAATCACTGCAGAGCTGAGGGGAAAGCTGGTGGCTACAAGCGACCTCTTTACATACAAGTAGTCATCTGATCTATTGTTAAAAAATATTGATTATAGCAGCTTTAAAGCTCTACTAATCAGTATTTTCTAAACAATGGATCATGTGATGTGAAAGGGGTTGCTCATAATAATAATAATAATAATAAAGTTTATTTACATAGAACTTATTGAAAAACAAAAATTTCAAAGTGCTTTGCAAATACAAAATGAAAAAGCAACAGAAAAAAACAAACACAATCAACCACATACAGAATAAGGGAATAACGTAAAAATACATTTTCAGAAGTAGTTTAAAAAAATAGAGATAATTATTACAGAAAATTATAGCAAATCTCTGCAGTTCTTCCTTTTTAGCGTCTTTTAGCTCATTGTTTTGATAGCACAGCCCAAAAATAACACTCACATCAACCTCATTGAACCAATGAATGTTGAACCAACTCTACGCCACCTGTCCGGCAACAAGCAGCAGGCAGTTAGCAACTAGCTGATGAACATAGTGGAGCATTTAGCAGCTAAAGCGCCAGTGGTGGAGCCCAAAACAGAGCTCAAAGAAAGGTGAATATCCAACAGGTGGCCAAAAGCATGACTGTGAATGAATGCTCATGTTGCTCTGTGTCATCTGGATGTGTAAATAGTCAATTGTTGGCTTTTAAAAGTGATGATGTGTGACAGTCTGCGTTTTGCAAGTTGCTGTGGATCCAGAAAATGTATCAGTGCAGCTTTTGAATAAACTGGGAGATAACTGTTGGTCGCTTCTAATCCAAATCAACTTGTGTTTTGTTTAATCAAATGGCATCATATTTGAAACTATCATAGAGATCTGCTTTGTTTCCTTTGTATTCATCACTTGCACTCTTGAAATTGATTTAAGCTTTTCGGAGAATTAGCTCAGACTGTTTATATTTATATTTTTAGCCTCAAGAAAAATCTGATTAGGACTCGTCTATGATGAAACCAACTACACCATGGCAGCACTTTAAAAGAATTTTTTAAGAGTCTGTGAAGTGTCCAACACAGTTAAAGCATCAAAGTTCAGATCTACTGACTTCAATTTGGCCTCCAGCTGCATGTTACACATCCAACTTGCTCTCTTTCATCTGCAGGTAAACATTAAGCATGCGAGTCTATGCTCGGAGATTATTCTACTCTGAGCTACATCCCTGTGCATTCGTTTTGGCTTGCTTGTCACGCTGTCAAAGGCAAAGCAAATGTAATCTGGTTGAGGGCATGTCCGTGTTGCCAACTGTTGCTGCCGTCGCCGCCAGGCTGACTCCAAGATTATATCCAAAAGCATTTTATGTAATTCTTAAAGCGATGTGTGTCTTATGTGGGTATATTTTAGTCTTACAACACTGGTCCAGAGATAGATAGATTGTAGAGTGTTTGTCTGCCAACATATGGTTCTCCCATTGCATTTTTTCATGATGTGACCTTATTAAATCTTAGGCAAATCCCTTTTTGTCGAAAATGTAATGCGTCACTATGAACAGAGGAGATTTGCTCTTGCTGTGTGCAAAAATATTTGTGTCTAGAGAGAAAGAAAGTTCATATGTGCACAGTCAGCGGTGTTAAGTGGTTATATCACAGCTTGCAGAGGTACAGGAAACATGTCATTAGCTGTATTCATTAACTCAATGGACTTATTGTTTGTCCCACAGAGGAAGGTCAGTGGTGAGCCGATAGGAAGAACAGTATTGATTCAGCCATTGCAAAGACTGGGTTTGATTTATGAACCGTTTACACAAGTGCTGTTTGTGCTACTCATAAGTGTAAGACGAGAGTTCTGTTTTACTGTCGACGTCGGTCGAAGTGGTGATTGCTACAGACGCTAACATGTTGCATCACTCTGAATTTTAATGTGTAAGTGTTTTAGCGTGTAGCGGAGAGACAGTTCAGCGGTGAAATCATTCATGGAGAGATAGCTGAACTAAGTCAGGATGAGTCATAGCCTGCGTGTATCCTTCACCCAGGGTTATTTTTACACCTCACACAGACAAGAAAACTGCTCAACATTAGCTCACAAACAATCTAAATTTGAACTTCTAGGAACTGGTTATCCCCCTCTCTTTTGGGTATTTTGAGGACATGGTTCTGGATGTTTTTTCCTAATTAAGATAGAGTTGCTATCAGTCATTTATATCTGAGAAATCTTGGTGTTATCTTTGATAACAAACTTACCTTTGACTGACAGATGAAGTCAGTTGTTCAATCGTGCTTTCTGCAACTTCGCGATATCTCGAAAATTAGATCTTTTTTATCTGCTAAGAATCTGGAAACTGTCACCCACGCTGTCATTACAT
Organism: Thunnus thynnus; assembly: GCF_963924715.1. NCBI lineage: Eukaryota > Metazoa > Chordata > Actinopteri > Scombriformes > Scombridae > Thunnus > Thunnus thynnus. The sequence continues at coordinate 10,259,528 of NC_089537.1, forward strand.
CCCGCTTAGACTGCTGTAACTCACTGTGTTCCTGTCTCACTTAATACAACCTCTCCGAACTTCAACTAGTTCAAAATGCTGCAGCAAGACTACTCAAAAAAAACAGTAGAAGAAGAAGAAGAGGAAGAACAGAACACTGGTTACCTGTATATTTTAGAATTGATTACTTTTAAAGCATGTTTGGGGTTGACCCCTGATTATATCAATGAATTACTAACACCTTACGAGCCTGAATGCAGCCTGAGATCCTTCAGCAGAGATGTGTTAGTAATTCCTGAGTCAGAGCTCAAAACCTTTGAGCCTTTGGAGTCAGGGTCTGTGACTCTGGGACGACCTACCGGAGGAGATCTGGCAGGCTAAATCTCTCTTAAAAATTCACTTTTTCAGAATTGCTTTCTCTTGAATCGGTTATTCTTCTGTTTTTACTTTACTTGTTTTGACTGTGTTTTAGTAATTTATACCTCGCTTGTCATTATTACTGTATCAATTCTACTTTTATCTGGTAATTTTTCTTGTTTTTATGTCTGTGTAAAGCATTTTGTAACTTATTTTTGAAAAGAGCTATATAAATAATGTTATTATTATTATTTTTGCACAATCTGATATTTTCATTTGTCTCCCTCCTATGTTCCTCCCGGCAGACTAAACCAGTTGCATTTGCTGTTCGCACAAATGTCAACTACAGCCCGAGTCACGATGATGATGTCCCCGTGCCAGGCATGGCCATCTCCTTTGAGGCTAAAGACTTCCTCCATGTCAAAGAGGTGAGCAGTGTGAGATGATATTCAAGGTAGCGATGCAGAAGGATATATAGGGAGGATGAAGGTGACGTATATCTGTCTCGAATTACTTGCTATATGTAGAAATTCAACAATGACTGGTGGATAGGACGCCTGGTGAAGGAAGGCTGTGAAATCGGTTTCATCCCCAGTCCGGTGAAGATTGAAAACAGTCGAATCCTCCAGGAGCAAAGAGCCAAACAGGGCAAGTTCCACTCCAGGTAAAAAGCCGCATCTACACCACATCCACATTTTCTCTTATTCATGAGGTCGTCTAAACATAAGTTAGATCTCTCGAGATTTTCTGTGACAAAGTGTTGTGACCTCCATCTCGTTTCAGTAAATTGGGAGCAAACTCATCCTCTAGTTTAGGTGAAGTGGTTCCTAACTCACGGAAATCTACTCCTCCTTCGTCTGGTAAGTAGCAGGATAGGCAAATTTTAAAACTTTGTACTTAATATATTGTTTGGTCATTTAAAACAACTTTGAATGTAAAATTATCTACTTACTCTAAATAATTAAATGTTTTTTATTTCTACCTGCAGTAAAGTTGACATTTTCTGTCAGTTACATGTTTGAATTGCCATAACTGTACTTTTAAATGTATCATTTGTTCTCTGGGTGTAGTATCCTACATTCTGTGCTACTGTCGATGTGAAATGTACCCCGTTACCTGTGACTTCCTGTGTTCACCTCGGTGTGATGGTGCTCTTGTCTGTCTGTGTGCGTAGCCATTGACATAGACGCCACAGGCTTAGACCCCGAGGACAATGAGCTTCCAGTCAACCTGCGCTCCCCTAAAGCCAGTCCAAACACTGTCATGTCACCCCTAGCAAAAGAGAAACGAATGCCCTTCTTTAAGAAGGTAAACCGTGTACTACCCCACCCTCTCCTCTTCTCTGTCCGTCCGCACCTCTCTGACTAAATGCCTGTGGCTGCTTGGCGTCACTTAGCGCCCGTCCTGTTCGTCTACATGTGCCACCACTGTCCTTGTCCTTCGGCGTGCACCTGGCCATTAGCATGCATGCCTGTTCTTAACCTTTCTCTTTCTCCTCTTCCGTCTCACCACAGCTAAGCAGAAGCAGAAGTCGGTAAGTCGTGGTGTGCAGTGCACCCACAGGCACAGCAGGGACCTCCGTGGTCTGAACTGTGCAATGCCTTTGCGGAGTTTCACCTCTGTGCTGAGCTCTCCCCCCTACTCACTGCTCTGCAATCGTCTGTGTTGTGTTTGTGATCGTTTGTGTTTGTAAGTGAACTTATGAACCGGAGTCAGTGAGACCTCAGTTTGAGCAGCTTTTTAATTTTTTATATCGGAGCCTGTGTGAAAGCCACACAATCATGCATGTACTTCATATTTTCAAGCTTTAATGTCTTGTTTATTGCCAGAGACAGATTCATCCTGAGTAAAATCTGGTATTAAGTATGATGTTTGGCATTTGTTGTATTAACATAAATATGAATATACATCTATTATTCATGTTTTTAGTAGTGACAGCAGCAATAAATGTAGCAGTTTGTATTTCTGCTGCACTACGATTCAGAGGAAAATGTATTTAGGGCTGCAACTAATGATTATTTTCATTATCAATTAATCTGTAGATTATATTCTCGATTAATGGATTAATTGTTTTGGCTATAAAATGTCAAAAACTGGAGAAAAATCATGATTCAAAGGCAATGTCTCCAGATGTCTTGGTTTGTGTGACCAACAGTCCAAAAACCAAGAATATTCAGTTTACTATCATGTATGACACAGGAAAGCTTCAAATCATCACATTTGAGAAGCTGAAACCAACAAAATGATTATTCTGTTATAGTCATTTTGTTAGTCGCTGATAAATTTTCTGTCGATCGACTAATCGTTGTAGCACTGAGATATGACTTAGATATGATGATACTGTCACTATATGTCATTAGTTTCCCAAGACTATACTGACGTTACACAAGTAATCCAAGGTTGATCTCAGGCTACAAGAAGTATTTGAGGAGAACAACGTTGTCCATTAATACCCTCATGTTAGTCAGTAGTAGTGTGCATCAGTTCCCACAACGTCCCGGGGGGAAGCCCAGTGACGGCAGCAAACGTTAGACAGAAAGAAAATGTTTAGATGCGGAGAGAAGAGGAAGCGACGGGCGGCAACATGAAACGCTCATCATAAAGATAAACATAGATAGATAGAGAGTAGCTTGAACATAAGAAGAGTGAGAAAATGACTGCAGTCATCATCAGTGCGTTTAAGTAGCGAGAGGAGGTAAGATTCATCCCTCTCTCTCCTTCCCAGCTGTCAGCCCTCCAACAGAGCTTCAACTTAGATCATGCACAGTGTTTTTTTTTTTTTTTTTTTTGCTTTAAAAAAGGAGAGTATTTCACTTTCCTCCAGTGTGCTGGCATATCCACACATACTTCAAACATGCTGCACAGTAAGACGCCAGGGACACAGCAGCAGCAGCAGCAGCAGGTTCACTGCCTCGCTGTCAGACGCCTTCTGAGAGAATATACAAAGTATTTTAAAAAATTAAAGAGATGTCTCTCTGAAATTATACAAAAAAGGGAATTGTTGCAAGAAGAATAACAAACAGGAGGATATGAATTTAATAAAACAACAAATATTATGTAGCTGGATCATAAATCTCTTCACTGCTCTTGAGATTTTAAGGAATAATTCATCTTTTTAAGGAAAAGGCTTATTTGCTTTCCTGCAGAGAGTGAGATGTATCATTTGTCATTAGCAATTGTTCCAGTTTTAACAGCACCCCTCCCTATGATTTTATTTAAAACTGACGCTGTTACACAAACTGAGCTCCCACTATGTCTCAACTTAAGTGGCAAGTTTTTCTACCTTTGTCCTAATTTTTCAGTTGTAGCTTCGGTCGATCTACTGTGGCTTTTTTTCTCCCTCTTCTAACTAACCTTTCCTGCTACATCGTTTCCTTTTTATTCAGTGACATTAGAACCATGAAATGAGAGAATTTATCCAAGTAATGCAATCTTTTCCTGGATTATTGTAGTTTACTGTAACCTGCTTTGACATCATGACATCATGTAACATCATGATGTTAAGAAGAAACTGCCACATTCATTATAAATCAGAGCTCGCTCGTGTTGTGTTTTGCTGGCTAGACGTCTCATTTCATGGTTCACAAATGTCCCAGCGCTTTTAAAAATGACCCTGCAAGTGATTTGTGATGGGGGAGTGTTTACTTTGTCTCCATAAATGAGTGCAACTGTTTTTCTTCTTCTTCTTCTCTCTGAAAGACGGAACACATTCCTCCGTACGACGTTGTGCCTTCCATGCGGCCCGTGGTTCTGGTTGGACCGTCACTGAAGGGCTACGAGGTGCGTCAAAGCTTTGACATTTCAAACCACAACACAGGCTTTACTGTTCCTCTGGGAAATCATCAGCAAAACATGTGTGCCCCTTTAACTGCTTTGTCTTAATGGCTTCTGGGCTCTCTGTATCGTCCACAGGTGACAGACATGATGCAAAAAGCACTGTTTGACTTTTTGAAACACAGATTTGAAGGAAGGTAAGTTCCCATTGACCTTTTAAAATCAGCTCTCATCCTGCTTCCTTCCTCATTCCTCTCTCCTCTCTCTCCGGCTCCTATAGGCTGGTATTTATCTTTCCCCTGAGGCTAGCTGAGGGAGTGTGTAACAAGTTTGTTTGGCCTGGAGATGTGTGCTGCTGCTTTAAATAGGCCCTCTTCATGTCCTTAATAGGCCATAGTAGACCCTAGAGCAGAGAGCAGGAGTCTCCTCACTCAACGTTGAGTCCTCTGCTTGGTCGCTCTCCCATCCACCCATCCAGAGCAGAAAGGCCATGAAGTTACACAACACTAACATCCACTCAGACCGTCAGCAGCTGCAGAGAAATCTGTTGATTCTCCTTTTGGGCTCTGTTGTTCAAACATGGTTGAAATAATCCATCCAGCATGTTGTAATCAAGCTAAAATAATCCTGTTAATAAGTAGCATCCAGCTAATTTAGTTCTTCAAATGCAGTTAGAGGATTGATTTCTTGTATTGTGGATTAAGTGCTCTTAAGTGGAAAATAAAGGCAACGAGAGGAGGGAGTGGAAACCATGATCTGCGCTGATATGATTGGTTGAATATTGATTATATGATTGCACTTATATGAGGTAGGTGTTTAGGGAAGCCAAAGACACTTTCAGCTTTGTTACTGGTATTATTGTGTCGTTCATCGTGCTTCACAATGTTTCCACACTTCCATTGTTGTTATTTATTAGTTATTAGTAGTTGGATCGTGTGCACAGTTAGTGAGGTTCTCCCAAATACAAGTGGATGCTGTTGTTGCAATGTTGATTATAAATCCAGTGCTACTAGTTGACATGTTTCTGTTCTTCATAATTGAGAATTAATGCTAGCCACAATATCTTACCTTAAAAAAATATTAAATGTATCAAGTAAAACCCTGTTAAAATCTTGTGTAAAGTAGATTTATTGTGTTTAAATTCTAGTATATACAGTCAAGCAAATTTCATATGTTTTTGCATTAAATGACAAATCCTCATCATAAAGTGGGTAAATGCCATGTTTTTGGTTCCAATGGTTCAATAAAAGTTTTTTTTATATAACCTATATAAAAATCTATATAAAGAACATTGTGTTCAACCAAAAACCAGAAGGGGGACTGAGGTGCATACAACCAAAGTCAAAGTTTAAAGCACAAGACAGGGTTCTGATCTGGATGTGTGAACCCTGTTTTGTGCTTCGTATATAACCTTTATTTTACCAGGTAATCTCACTGAGATCAAGATCTTTTTTTTTGCGAGAGAGACCAGAGTACAACAGAGAGAAAGAAAACAAACATAGCCAGTCATAACAAAAGGACAAAGACATACAACACACTTAGCCAGGCATAACAAAAGCGAATTTAATCAGAAACAATCACAGACATCACTAAATAGACTCAAGATTTAAAAACAGCCAGTGGAATGAGACTTTTGAAGTTTTGAAATCCTCAGTAATTCATCGTCTTTATAAGGTGCGAAGTAGTCGGAGGTGGTTTTCTCAAGTTCAGTGTTTACCAGAGGAGAGTTAAACAGCCCTGAGGTCTGCTCTGGTGAACACTGGTTGTGAATTTATGAAGTGAAGTGAAGCAGATTTCGCAGGAGACATTTATAAATAAAAATGATAGAATGTCATTCTCTTCATGTCGCTACTGAGGACCAGCCTACTTTTCCATATAATACACAGTGTTCTGTATGATATTTATCTCCTTAAATGAAACGCAAAGCACAATAAAACTGCATCAAGCTGTTTTTTAAGGTAGCAGCGTGATAATAAAGCATATCTTCATAGTCAAACACAGACATGATGGTTGACAGTACGATCGTTTTCCTGTCCTCAAGACAGAAATATGCTTTATTTCGATACAGGAAACACATTTTTATGGCCCGTTTTTATATTAGTTTGCTCATTAACCTACATGTTCTGATTTCAAATCTTGGGAAAAGGAGTCATTAGTATCTGAAAATGAGTTTACGTGAAGGGTTCCCCCCCTTAAGAGGTCTTGGTCATGATCCAGCTAATTGTGAATAATTCAGCACTTTTGCAGGTTTTGGCTTTTAGAAATCTGATAGCAGCTCTAGATCATTTTAAGCTAGCTTTAAAGACCTGAAAACTCCAGGCCTTCATCAGTCTATCAGCAATCAAATCTAGCTAGCTCACTTATACATGATTGAAGAACAGGGCTCCATATTCACTTATATCACTTCTGTTCACGTGATTTTTAACAAATCTACATCTATATTCTGTCTGTTCTTTCTTCTCTTTCTTTGTTCAATTCTTTATCATTTGTCCTTTGAATATATCTGCAGCTGTATGCTTTAATATACACCAAGAATAAGTGTTTGTATCTCGTATCAAATCAAGTTCATATAGTCTGGTTAACTGAGTATCTTTCTTGCCCCTTTTTCTTCAGAATATCAATCACTCGTGTCACGGCGGACATCTCTCTTGCCAAACGCTCCGTCCTGAACAATCCCAGCAAGCACGCCATCATTGAACGCTCCAACACACGCTCAAACTTGGGTACGTTTGTGCTCGAAATTACCGCAGTGCCTGGGAACATCTGGTGTTTTGATTCATAATGCTTTCAAGGAGACCAGCTTATGTGGAAAAGGAAGGAAACGATTAAAGAAACTCTTGACAACAGTAATGATAACTCCTGAAGGCCCGGAGTGGCCTTGGCTTGGTTTCTTCTGTTCGGAATGAAAGATGGAGCATAAATGCACGATAACAAGTTCAAGAGCCGCTCTGATTTGACCGGGGTTGATTGGGGTTTAGATGTGATTAGGCTGAAATAGATCTCCATGTATCACCATAAGCATCAGTCAGCAGCTGCGGCAGAGGAAGAAGACCCAGGAAAAGTGCATGCTGGAAGCGAAAAGTGCATGCTGGAAGCGAAAAGTGCGTCACGTTTTGAATTTTTTATGATTACTGCCAGCCGCCACACTTTAACTTGAGGATTTAACCTCAGTTGTTTTCAAGGGTTTACTGTTATCTCAGAAAAAAAGTCAAAATGAGCTTGAGAGCTCTTGAAAGCTTGAATTTCTTTCACTCCATATTTTACCATTTTTACTTTAAGTCAGTTGGAATTTACACTGTTATTGAACAGGCATACATATGCTTAAAAAAATCTTCTAAGCAAGTCATTATGTGGCCTTTTTTTAAAAAAAAAATCTACAAAAAAGCATTCTTACATTTGCTTTCCTGTGCAAATCATCAGCGGATATTTCTTGAATCAAAAGTGACATTTGCGTGAAGCCAATCATCTGCTTTAATTCAAGATACAATAAATGATTTCAGGAAAAATTCTGCATTGGAAACATTATCAAAATTATCTCATTCATCTGGCATATTTTAGCAGCAAAATAAGAATTTTGTGACTCAGTCGTGGTCAAAATGAGCTGTTTAGTTGGAATGTTTTCATGTTATCGGTTTACTTCGAACTTTGTCGTGACGGGAAATCATGAGGGCCGGCCATGAGTCTCTCAGATTGGGATTTGTGCCCTGCTGTGATATTTCTTGGATTGTTTTTGCAGTCACGTCGTCATCTGTTGGAGTGGGGGATGTGTGATGTAACAGTCAGTATTTGTTAGAGGTAACAGAACGTGGCTCGCTGTTCCTCTCAGAGCTATTAGTCTCAAAACCTGGTCCCTGAAGTCATGATGTCTTTTCAATATTTATGGCTCCACGAAGCAGAAAGAAAAGAACTAAGCAACCAGTGTGAGGATCTCTTTATTTCCCCACTGTTATCCTGCACCTGTCCTAAATATAGGATTTGATGGTACACACCACTACCTCTATAGTAAGTAAGAACAAACACAGGCAGGATAGCAACAAGAATGACAAACTAGATCAATCAATATCACAATATGAACAAGGATATTTATGGCACCTAAAATGCAGAGGGGCAGTTGTGTCCCGTTGCATATTTAGGCCAGGTGGAGGAAATAAAGACAGTAACCACATACAGGATTATAGCTCCCAAACCTTATAAGACTGAGTTGACTCAGAACAATCACACAGAAGGCATGGAAACTCACATATAAAAAGACATAAAAAATCCAGCTGTTGTTTAATGATATACTTTTACATCAGATAAAACTCTAAAGACATGTAAAATAAAAATTTGTTTTCTTAGCTTTAAGTGAAACATGTAAAAAAAAAAACAACAACATTAAAGGAAAAAAGTTTATTCCTTATATCCTTGCCAAGAGTTTGAAGAGACGATTGATAGCGGTGATCTCATGTCTGTACAGTAAATATGAAGCCAGCAGCCGGTTAGCTTAGCTTAGCATAAACACTGAAAACAGGGGGAAACTGCTAGCTTGGGGATCATGGTTGAAATAAATTATATTAATTAAAATATTTCTCCAGTATTGATAAATATCACAATGTGGCATGCAAAATACAAAGAGGCAGCTGTTCATATGTAATTCTCTATTTAGGTCAGGTAGAGGATAACAGGAAAAAAAGAGTAGCTACATACATTATATTATAGCTTCTAACTCAGTCTAATAAGGTTTGGAAGCTTTTCAAACATTTAAAACAAAAATGTCAATATCCTTTTATCCTTTTATTCTGTTTTGATGCCTTTTATGCTCTATGTAAAGCACTTTGAATTGCCTTGTTGAAATGTGCTATACAAATAAACTTGCCTTTAGTTAGTTTTTAATTGCAATTTGCTTGGAATCATCAATTTAGACAACACAATTTTGTAAAAAAGATATCACAACATGATCACATTGTCACACTATATTAACATTCATACAAATATTTTGTTCAGCTGAAGTCCAGAGTGAGATTGAGCGGATTTTCGAACTTGCCCGGACGTTACAGCTGGTGGTTCTGGACGCCGACACCATAAACCACCCGTCGCAGCTGGGAAAGACTTCCCTCGCCCCCATTATTGTCTACGTCAAGATCACCTCTCCCAAGGTGAGTAAAAGGAGCGTATTTGATCCCGACATACACACAGTCAGTTTGAAATCCCACAGCTTGTACTGCGATAGAGACTTGTTGATGTGTCTTGTCATATTGCTTTTTTTTCTTCAACTGTTTTATGTGATTGTTACATAAAACATGTCAAGACGTGACTGCCTGTTTGAAAGTGAGCATGAGGGGGCTGATTCATGGCTCTGACTTCAGCACATTTATAAAAAAAAAAGGCTCATGATTCAGTGATCAATAGCAAACACAGAGAGATAATGAGAGAAGGCGCAGAAGAGAGAAACAAGCTTTAAATCAAAATGGCATCAGTGTGAATCACACTTGGAGTGGGATAAAATTAACCGCTCTGTACCACCTGTTGTCTGCTGTACCGCTAACCTTAAAGGGATAACGACGGTATTTTTCACAGATATATAAAGGCTTAGATTCCCTCCTTTCAAAAGAAGCTACTTACTTTAATCAAGATTTTCATGCACAGTATAAAACCAATTTTTTGCCCACACAAAGCCTTAATTTAGCTAGTCAATTAAGACCGCTGTGACCTTGTGACCTTTGGTCCTCGTCTCCCCTCAGGTGCTGCAGAGGCTCATCAAGTCCAGAGGCAAGTCTCAGGCTAAACACCTCAATGTCCAGATGGTGGCAGCGGACAAGCTGGCTCAGTGCCCTCCTGTAAGTCTCCGCGCTGGAGCCAAATCATGGCTGACTTGTGTTTAGTTTCATGCATATCTGAAGCTTTATGATTACTGCCAGTTCTATTTCTGCTTTTCTGTAATCTGCTTAGTTATTATTTTAGAAAATGAAGCAAGCACCCCAGGCTTGTGAAAGCACAGGCTTAATTTAATTCAAATAGCAATCTAGATCTTTAGGGAATTACTGGTCTCAGAATTAATGACTAATGTTATTTAGTGGTTAATTTAGAGGGATGTATCTGACATAGCTTTGACATGTTTGTATATATAAAGATGTTTGATTTCTTTGCAGGTTTTTTTTGGATATTTGTAGGTTTCTTAACATTTCTTTTGATTGTTAAATTATGTTCTGTCTTGTTTTCTTTATCTCGTCATGTCTCGTCAACTCTTTGATTGCACCCTTCCCCTCTCTCAGGAGATGTTTGACATCATCCTAGATGAGAACCAGCTGGAGGATGCGTGTGAGCATATGGCCGATTACCTGGAGGCCTACTGGAAAAGCACTCACCCCACCAGCTGCAACCCCCCCAACCCACTGCTAACAAAGCTGCCCACGGCTACCCTGCCCTCCAGCCCGGCCCCGGCCTCCGGCGTGCAGGTACAGAGAGGATTTGAACACCTGTAGCTGTGTTTGTAGAGATAAACAGAACAGGACAGGATGTGACGAATGCAGTGCTAAAGGATTGAAAGGGACAGAAGAAGGAATTTATTTATATTTCTTACCATTAAATGTGTCTTTTTAAAGGCTGTCATGCAGGATAACGTCTTTTCTTTGGGTGATTTAATATTGACCAGTAACCAATAAAATATAACTATGGATCCATTCAGTAAATGTCACATATCTGTGTGTGTGTAAATGCTGCATAATCCCTCATCTTTAACCCTCTCTCCATCCACTGCCATCACAATGGGAAATGTAAGACTGACAATGAGGAAAACCCTGATTTTGATGAGGAGCAGGAGTGAGCTTGACGTGTGATTGCTAGCGTGGTGAGTGTGAAGGTTTTGGAGACATGAGGTGCAAGGAGTCTGTCTTGGTCCTGGAAACTAAAAATACAAACAGCTTGAACTTTTCTTTGACCTGTGAGTCCTCCAGGACCACAGTCAACCTTCAACCCTCAAAATTGTGTGTGTGTGTGTGTTCAAGTGTGAGTTCAGATGCTTGTATGACGACAAGCTTGAAGTTGATATCACTCTGCATGTAATAAGTTTGTGTGTGTTTGCAGTGTGTTTTCTTTGTTTGTGTCATCTTACTGACTGACGTGTGTTGCTAATCTCAGGGCAGTGGTGCAGAGCAGAAAGGAGATAAAGCGTTAGTGGAGAGAAAAGGCTCCAGAGAGGACCACCAGCACCATCACCACCATCACCACCACCACCACCAGAGCCAGGACCAGGCCGATGCCGACGCCGAAGCTGAGGGAGATGGCAACGAGGAGGAGAGGCCGCTGAGGACGGAGTCATCAAGGAGAGCCCAGCACATCCACCACCGTTCGTCTTCCACCAGGACTGAGCACCACAACCACCATCACCACCACCACCACCACAGCAGTCGAGCCAGGGGCCTCTCCCGGCAGGAGACTTTGGACTCGGAGACCCCCGAGAGCCGAGAAAGCCGAGAGAGCCGAGAGAGCCGAGAGAGCAAGGACTCGGCTTATAACGAGCCGCGCACTCAGCTCCTCCACCAGGAAGAAGAGGAGGAGGAGGAGGAGGAGGAAGTGGAGGAGGAGGAGGAGGAGGACGAGGAGGAGGAGGAGGACGAGGAGGATCTAGGGGAGGGGCACCCTCAGCAGCAGCAGCGTTACGAGCAGCTGCCCCACCGGGACCACAACCACCACCATCACCACCACCACCATCACCGCGGCGGGGCGGAAGAGGCCGGACACAGCACGGGACACCATCGCTCCAAGGAGCGCGAGCAGGACCATAACGAACGGAACAAGCAGCGCTCTCACCACCACCACCGGCCGACGCGTGACCACCACCATCACTACTACGACCGGGACAGAGACAGGGACCGAGAGGGGGAGGTGGCTCCCAAAAAGAGGGGGGATGCAGGGGAATGGGCCAGAGACTCCTACATCCACCAGTGACAGACCAAAATCCCTCCTGAAGCTCATTTGGACTCTCCTGTTAAAGACCATTCTGTTCTCCCATCGTGCTGCTATACCCTGAAACCACAGCATCCTATTTATGTACACTTCCTTTGTAAATGCATCTTTTTCAATGGCAGGATTTTGATTACATAGATACAAATATAAATATATATAAATATATATATATATATGTATGTGTGTATCTATGCATAGACGTCGTTTATGTGTGGATATGCATGACTATTCTCAAATATGCATATTTTAAACCTGTGTTTGATAAAGCATGACACGAAAGCAGAATTTTTTTCTGTACTGAGCTGTGCTTTCTGTGATTAGCATTTTAATTTTTTTTTTTTTGTTATTAATGTTTTTTGGGGGGGGGGGGGTTTGTTTTGTTTTTTGCTTGCTACCACTTGAATGATTTGATCCTTCAGACTACTGCGAGAGTTGACTGACCGAGTTAGTTTGATGCTGTATTTGCAGAGGTTTTTTTTGTTTAAAGGAATAGTTCGACAATTTGGGGAATACATTTATCTGCTTTCTTAGCAGATGAGAAGATCAATACCACTTAGTGTTATCGATCTTCTCATCTAACTAAAGCGACAGTGTATTTCCCAAAATATCAAACCATTACTTTAATTATGTCCATCATCTATTTCTTAGTTCCTTTTTTTTTTTTTTTTTAAATTCTGCGTCCATGGTTTTAACATATTTATGCCTCCTTCGAGGTGCACCTTAGTCTTGCCTTACAAGACAAACGAGTTCTACAATAACTTCCTCTCTTACATGCTGTACTGTTCTCTTTGTATGGGTCCAGAAACATTTTATAACATTGATACACCCTTTATTCTGCACTTTTACTGATTCACATTGGTTTCAAGTGAAAGCAGTTTGATATGACATTGCAACTTACTGTAGGTCTCCTACCAAAACTCCCATCAAGGTTAATCTTTTATTAAGTCTGACCCCTTTTTCTAATGAATGTTGTTTAACTCCCACTTTAACTTCATAGTACAAAGAATGTTCATTTTAGGAAATCTTCTTTAGTATGTTCCTCAGTATGAATTAAAATATGCATTTGCAAAAACACAAACAATCCAGATGTTTACCAGATGAAGATAATGACATTTTAACCATTTGTTCACTCCCCTGACTAACAGGATCTATTTAATGCAAAGTGATGATGGTTTAAGAGCCTCCAACACAAGAGTCAATTATGTGCAAAAGTTGGTTCGACTTTAAACTTATCATGTATTAATTCATGATACTGAAAATCTGAATTGACTTTAGGTTTGAGTCCACGCACTCTGCCCCTGTTTACAATACCACAATCTTTACACGTCCCCTTTTCTTTCTTTGGTTTTGCCTGACAATTGTAATTATAAAAAAAAAAAAAACTCCTCCATTTCTATGCTACATTGGTAGCACTACAGATTTTTTAACAGTGTACATGTGTATGTACATAATGCATAAATATGAAGAATAAAGTTGGCAACAAAGGACTGACACGGGGAGGAGGGTTTGACGTGTGCTTTTTCAGAAGACCCAGACAGAGGAGGAGGAGAGCGGTGTCTATAAATAGTTATCTGAAACTCTGCTGAAAAATTGAGGTAGTCTACCTCCTGAGTCGTCATGACAACATCGACATGAATGACAATACTGAGGGGATGAATCTAAAATAGGAAGCTGCTTTGTTTTTTTTGTTCCTCCTGCTTGTCCGCACAGATGCTTCCAAAATAGCCAAACAAGCCTTCCCAGAGATGCGGTCCCCTCGTCTGAGCTGATTTGATCACAGGATTTTAATTTTGTTAAACAAAGGAAACGGATATCAAAACCTTTCTGTGCTGCTGCAGCAAGTGGAACAGCCATTTTAATCAGCAGTCTTGCCCCTACATAAAAATGCACAGATGCAGTCTGCTGGCATTCCAGACAGATGTGTGGATGGAGTGATAAGAGTCTAATGGTATTCCCAGGAAGAATGACTGAGCCGAGGTCATTGTGAAGGTCCTCAAAATGCTGCATGACAGGAGAAAGGGCCGGATGTGCGCGTACTGCAGGCACAAATCTATAAATTACTCTCAGTGCAGATTTAATGGACACACATAATTCAATTTGCACCGAACGAATGAGTGACGAGCTCTGTGATTTGTATTTTAAATCAACATTTTACAAGTGTAACCAAGTCGCTTCATATATGACAGACATTTAGAGACGAAAAAACTTTATTTTAAAGGAACTTTGATGATGACAAAATAACTGCAATTTCATAGTGTTGATTCAGAAAGGAGACACCAGCTTAATTTCTCTCTTCCGAGCAGCAGAAGTACTAATTAGAGGTCCTGCTTGTCTTCACCGCTGCGAAAAGACACTAAATTGTTAATACCTCTCATGACCTCTTTCTGCACGCTACTTCCTGATCTACACTCTGAGATCCAGCGAATCCGCTGTCACCATGGCAGCTGTGTCGTCACTGTTGTTATGGCGACGCTAGCACTGCTGCATTTGCCAATACTCATTCAGTCTCTCCCCTTCTCCATCCCCACATGCCCCCACCCTCCCCTCCCCTCCTCTCTCTCTCTCTCTCTCTCTCTCTCTCTCTCTCTCTTCCTTGCGCACAGCTCCCCTGCCCTCAGTGTTTATAAAGCTTATCCCTATATGGCCCGCAGTTTTAGAGAGCAGCTGTTAAGAGGCAGATGCTGTAAACAGCACAGTGAGCGTCTTTGTCAACACTGCCCCGTCAAAGCACACAGAGTGTCGTAATATAAACACTATTGTTCCCATCTGCAGTCTCGTGTGAGGGTTGGCGGTGCCGTCCTGCGTGTTGACGGAGAGAGAAAACATGCCTTCCAGTCAGTTTTTCAGGAACTTGGCAATAAAAAAGCCTATAGTGTCTCTGTCGGCTCTGCAGGGGAGCGGAGTCGACGGATCAGTCTGGTCCCAGCTCAGCTCGGGACTGAACCTCTGCAGGAGGCGCAGCTGCTCAGGTGATAGGCCGGCTCCCAGCATGCCTTCAGCACCGACGTGAGGCTCCTGCGGAAACAAGAGCTTTGGTGAGCTTTCTTTTACATCACCGGACGTATCTGTGAGTCTGCGTGTTTTTACCTGAGGCTGAAGCGTGAGGCAGGGGAAGGTATCGAGCGCCCAGGCTACCTGCTCCTCGTTCTCCGCCAGAGTCACCGTACAGGTGCTGTACACCAGGACTCCACCTTTCTTCAACAACCGCACCGCCTGCAAATCACAAACAATCTCTATAGATTTATGTGTTCAGCTCATAAATACATAAAGACATTTTATCGACTTGTCACATAACTCTGAGTCTGTCAACATGTGTTGTGCATGAGCGTTGACACATATCTTCCAAAATAAGAGCAGTCTCTTTCTTCAGCCTGCATACTGAATAACCTTGAGGAAACACTGGTGGACACTGATGGAGCACTGCATGTCACTGGGATAAATGATGTCCTCTGCATTGGACTCTAATCTCCCTCCAGTAATCCATCTGCTGGCCATACTTATAGCACAAAAATCCACCTTAAAACAGAGTCTATGTTTATGTATTTTTATATTAAGGAATATTAGAGCTGGACAGTCACAATACATGAAAAACTATAAACCATAGATGTTTTTTTCCCTCTTTTAGAGCTTTTTAACACCCAACTGAGTGTAAAATCATAGAAAACTGTCGCATATAAATACAAATATCAGCATCCAAGCATCAGTGGATCAGGTTTTAAAAAGTCACTTAATGATGAGTTATGTTTCTCTCAGTTATAGCTTTAAGTAAACTTCCCTGTTAACGAATCAAAGGAATAACTCCTGTAAATGTAATTTTGAGGTGGATTTTCCCTTTAGGACATGAATTAAAAGTTCTATAACACAGAGCAGTACAATAACAGCCCCATGCTGCCACCTAGTGACCAAAATGAGACACTACCACTCTGATGGTAGCAGAAAGACACTATATCGTGTTGTATCTTTGTGTGGTAAAACATACAGCATGGAATAACTTGCGCTGCAGCGGCTGGTACGAACAGATCTCCTTTAGGCTCCAGGTGCTCGCCATGTTGGGTCTCTGGCCGAGGCCGCTGCAGGGAGCGTCCAGCAGAACCCGGTCAAAACTCTCAGGGGGGAAGGGAGGTCCTGGAATAAAGAAGTGGCATCCATCTACTATGTCCTGGGTGTATTTATGGATAAATATTCATAGAGAGGAGCCGGTGTGGTGCTGTCACTCTGTACCTTCAGCTTCCTGGGCCGGGTCGCTGCTCACAGCCTGAGTGCTGTTGAAGCAATAAGCTTTGATGCAGCGCAAATGCAACATTTGGGCATTTTGACGAATGCGGTCAATCTTATTTCTGATCCTGTCCAGGGCCACGACCTCACCCTGTGAGACACAGAAAGTCATCAATAATACCAAAAAAAATCTGTTATATTTGCAGCTTCATAGGATATAATGTAGATTTCCTTGGATGAATTTTATCCTCATTAAATATGATAATATTGACCAGAAAAACATTAATGTAATTTAATACACCTGTGATTTTCCTGCAATGACATGCCCTAATACTGCTGTCAGTTGTGTGTGTTATACAGGTTTTGTGACTATATTTTGTGGTAGTTTAAGTGTCTTTTGTCCACCTGATTTACATGTATTTAAAGAGCAAACATATTCTAAACATCTTACCATAACTCCATAAAGCAACACCACAAACTGTTAGGCGGGGCTATTATTTTCATTATCAATTAATCTGTCGATTATTTTCTTGATTAATCGACTAGTTGTTTGGTCTTTACAATTTTCCAAAGCTATTTACTGTCACAGAAGACTAAAGAAACCAGAAAATATTCACATTTAAGAAGCTGGAACCAGAGACTTCAATATTTTTTCTTAAAAAATGACTCAAAGCGATTAATTGATTATCAAAATAGTTGGAGATTCATTTTCTGTCGATTGACTATCATTACAGCTCTACTGTCAAGACATTTTAAGTTTCAGAGACGTAGTGTTTAATGCAGGACTTTTCTACTGGATTCAATTTCAATTCATAGCAGATTTTGATTTTTCAGTTACACTTTGCTTCATAGATTAGTTGTTTGGTCTGTAAAATGGTGAAAAATGTCAATCATTGTTTCCTAAAGTTCAAGAACCAACCGAAAATGTTTTGTAAAATATATTAAATCTACTGTCACAGAGGACTAAAGAAAACAGGAAATATTCACATTTAAGAAGTTGAAACCAGAACAGTTTTGCATTTTTTTCTTTAAAAACAAGGAATCGATTATCAAAATAGTTGGATTCAATTCATTTTCTGTTGATCGACTAATCAATGAATCAACTAATTGTTGCAGCTCTAATCATCTATTCAACTCAAACAGTCCAAATCAGAAAATCAGGTTAAATTCACAACTATCGGATTGAATTACAGCAGATTTCATTCACTTTTGCTGTTTGTCAAACTAAATAAATGCCTGTAACTAGATAGTTTGATTGATAGTTTAATTACATTACAGTTAACAATGAGCATGAATTCGGGATTTACGAGGAAATCTTCAAACCCTGAATATTCACTGTGGTCCCTGTAGCAGTTGACACCTGCAGCTTGACTGTTCATTAACTCTGCAGAGGTTGTACCTGATCTCCCATGAGTGCAGCGATGTGGCAGGTCTTCCCTCCAGGTGCAGCACACATATCCAGGATCCGTTCTCCAGGACGAGGCCCGAGCACGTGTCCCACGACCACAGAGGGAAGGTTCTGACGTGTGTGTAGATTACTCACATGTTAGTTTATGACTGGCCGTCATTCACAAGGGACTGTTGCTTCGCTTAATCAAATCCAACAAAGGCTTAATTTATCAGCTAACCAAATCATCATTCTGACACTAATAGATATAATACTCTAGCGTACATTTTTATAGAAGAATTACCTGTAGGAACACCAGGCTGGGTAGAACGCCATCAAATGAGGGACTCTGATAAAGTGGCTCAGTCATACGGACACCTATACCTCTAAAACAACAGAAAACAGCGACTGAGTCATTCTCCTTTTTGAATTTTACATGTTCAGTGTTTGACCAGTTTGCAATATTTATACAACAAAAGAGTCAGACTCTACTTGACAGGTTCATCAGTGCGGAAGATGCTGGAGCGGTCCATTTCAGCAACTCCATTTCCCACAAACACTCTCTTCCCCTGGAAGCCCAAAGCCCCACGGGTGCACTTTCCCTCCAGGTCAGAGAGCACCGAGATGACATCACCAGCCTTCATGTCTGAGAACAAAAATTACACTTCGATACTTGGAGAAAAGAAACAAATATATACTTTAATTTGTTTTACACACATGCAGCACCAGTCTAAAGATTGGACACATGTTTTCATTCAAGGGAAAATGGAAGATGTGTCTAAACTTTTGTCTGTATATATTTGACTCTTACATTTGGGGCTGGCAACAATCCCCGGGGCGAACACATGAGCGCCTCTCAGTACAGCAGTCCCACACTGAGCACCGACCACCACCTCTGAGCTGAGCTGCTTCACAGGTCTGGGAACAGAAGGGAAAAGACAGTCACATGCAAAAAAACTATAAATACTAAATGCTGCAAGGACTATTCACTATTCATATCATTTTCATTAATGTCTAACTCCAGTCATCAATTAGTCATTTGGTCTATAAAATGTCAGAAAATTGTGAAAAATGTCGATCAAAGCCCAAGATGCAACCTGAGATGTCTGATTCCAGCCTCTAAAATGTGAATATTTTCTGGTTTCTTTAGTCTTCTGTGACAGTAAACTGAATATCTTTGAGTTTTGGACTGTTGGTTGGAACAAAACAAGACATTTCAGGTTGCATGTTGGACTTTGAGAAACATTGATCGACATTTTTCACCATTTTCTGACATTTCATGGACCAAACAACTAATCGATTAATCAAGAAAATGATAAACAGATTAACTGATAATGAAAATAATTGTTAGTTGCAGCCCTAAAATGGTTAATTTTCTGTGAATCAACTAATCAATTAATTGACTAACTGTTGCAGGTTTAATCATCTACTCAAACAGTCCAAAACAGAGCAGAGCAAGAAATATTTGCTGTGTCTGTATTTTTTTCTGCTGTTTGGGTGAAAAACACTTGAAATCACATCTAAAACGGTGCAAGCTACTGGAAACCATAAACCAACTTTCTTCATAGTCATTCCTGTGCACTGAATGCGTCAGTGTTTTTTTCTGTAGTCATTCCATGTGGGTTTGGCCTTACGTAACTCCAGCTCAGCGGTCGGACTGATACTGCAATTTTATGCTATTTCTGTGTGGACTTCATATGCACATTCACATTTGTCTGACTTTGTTCTAGCGTTCCTTGCATACCTCGGGCCGTCAACAGGAAGGAGCAGCACATCTGGAATGCGCGGGTGTGGAAGAATCTGAAGGGAGACCTCCTCTGATGATGAGCTGCACATCTGCTGCTTCAACAACAACAACAACAAACCTCTGTATGATTATAGCTGCATCGACCACAGACGCCACTGTGGGGCACCAGCATGCATAAACAAACAAAGTCCTAAAATATATCCATTTTCTCGCTCCGTCTTTTATTCCTGCTGCAAGACAAAGGCTCACCTTCTTAAGCTCTTCCCCTAACTCATGTCGGATCTCTTCCAGGGGGGCGAGATGAGTGCTGGCCCGTACACAAGTGTATGAAGGGGGGTGCGAAAGGCATGTTAGCAGCTTCTGGAAACGACATTCTGCCTCCTGATGGCCCACTGCAGCCAACAGCTGAACGCAACAAAGAGCAAAATGAAGGGAAAGACCAAAAAAGAAGAAATTGACTGGTTCCAATAATCACCAAACAGCTTTTTTTTGCCAGTTCAATCAAATTCTAAAACAGTTTCAGCGTTTTAAATGTAGCAAATAACCTGAAGCAGCTTCTAATATTAAAATAATAACTTTCACCTGAACTAACATCATTAAACAAAATGAATATTAACAGTTTCCAGTGTTGTAGCAACCATTAAGGACATAAACGTGAGTTTTTTTAAGGCTGATTCTGGTATTTCTTTGTTGCAATGTTCTCAATATGACTGAAAGAGCATTTAGACTGATGTGTGGGGAGATAAAGTTTACTGAAAATATAATAAACAGTTAAATTAAAGTATAAAATGTAAGGTATAAATATTAATATCACGTTAACATTTTTGATGGAAAGTCAAAGGTTTCTTAAGTTCAGAATCAGAATTTCTGAAATCCAACATATTTTAATAAAGGAGATCCCGTTATCTATATAATATATATAATATATATAATATGTATCTATATTTTTATAATCGACTAATTATTTAGCAAAAATTTCACTGGTTCCAGCTGCTCAAATGTGACTATTTGTTTCTTTTTTTTATGTCATATATGATAACAAACTGATTATTTTGGGGGTTTGGGATTTTTGGTCGAATAAAACACAACTTGTGAATATGTTAACTTAGGTTTTTGTAAATTTCGATGAACAGTTTTCACTTTTTTCTGAAGTTGATAGACAAAACGATTCATTGATTAATCAGGAAAATAATCCACAGATTAACTGATAATAAAAATCATCCTTAGTTGCATTGCTAGTTATCTCTTCCATTGAAAACGGAGTAGATGTCTTTGTATAACAGGGGTTTTTTTCCAGAGGAGAGAAATTCAACATTTTGCTTTCAAGAAACACATTAATTTAGCCCTAAAACTATTGATTAACCTGTTGATTATTTAGTCGCTTGGTGTATAAAATGTCAGAAAATTCTGAAAAATGTTGATCATTGTTTCCCAAAGATGTCTTTGTTTTGTCCTGACCAACAGTCCACAAATCAAAGATATTAAATTTACTGACAGAAGACTAAAGAAACCAGAAAATATTCACATTTAAAAAGCTGAAACCAGAGAAGTTTATAATTTTTCCTAGAAAAAAAATGTTAATGTTAATTTTCTTCCAGTTGACTAATCCAATAATCGACTTCTCATTGCAGCTCTACATCAGTTCCTACCTCCTTGTTCAAGAAGACACTCTTAAGATAATCAGTGACTTCTGGCCTCAGAGATATTCTTGGGAAAATGGACATTTCTTCTGCTCTTAACAAGACTTTTACCTGCACAATAAAAAAAATCCAATCAATAACAGAAAACATATCTACTAATGACAGTGATAGAAAGTAACTCAAGTACTGTACTTAAGTTCAGTTTTGAGGTACTTGTACTTTACTTGATTATTTCCATTTGATTCTACTTTATACTTCCACTCCACTACATTTCAGAGGGAAATATTGTACTTTCTACTCCACTACATTAATTTGACAACTTTAGTTACTTTCAGATGAAGATTTGACACAATGGATAATATAACAAGCTTTTAAAATACAACACATTGTTAAAGATGTTTCCAACCTTTTTGGCTTTTAACGTCTTACAAAAAGCAGTGTGTAGTCGGGGTCACATTTCAGATGTCTATGAGTTGTTAACAGCTCCACCAAATAGTGATTTTTCCCTCTAAACCTCTCACATGGTTTCATTTCAATAAATGTTCAAATGATCCAATATTTCACCAAAAATCAAAGATTAGAGAAAAAGACTGAAAAACAGATTTGTGTATCAGAACTTTGTTTTTTCTTCTTTCCTCTCCCATTAATCATCTCACGACCCCTCAGATTTATCTGGTGACCCTTTTGGAAGGGCACGACCCCCAGGTTGGGAACCACTAGACTAAAATAGCTAACTATGTATAAAGTGTATAAAGTAGTTGAAACTAGCTCCACCTCCAGCAGCTACAACAGTAACATGCTGCTCTAACACTGATGCGTCAGTATTAATAATCTAATGATGTCATATATAATAATACATCAGTCAGAGGGACAAAACACTACTTTTACTGCAATACTTTAACTAAATCAAGCTGATAATACTTAGTAGGATTGTTCATGCAGGACTTTTACTTGTAATGAGTATTTTTACATTGCTCTATTGGTACTTTTACTAGGATCTGAATGCTTCTTCCACCACCGAATAATGACAGTCAGCTGCAGTAAATATTTGACAGATGTAGTTTTCTCGTTTGTTGAGTGGTTGAGGTTGAAAAACTCTTCCGCACTCTGGTAGTTAATTACTGACACATCTTTAAGAGTGAACACTGTGGTTTATTAACGCAGTAATAAAACAGACACTGCAGTTTTTATTTAAATGTATCCTGTTAATTCTTCTCTTTACGTCCGTCTCTTATTGGCAAAATCTGAATTAAAGGCAACAAATATGAGATATTTAAATAAGAAAGTCGATTCGTGATAAGCACTTGAGGTGGTGGCTGCTCCCAACATTAGATAATGTCTTATAACAGACTTATTTTATGTAAATACAGGTCATATGTATAATCTGAAAGCTTTATCACTCGTATTACTTTAACCAGACAACCTTATTCAACACGTCTGCTCCCAATATTCATATTTAATAAGTGGTGAATTAAAGTTATAGTCTATTATAAGTGAAACGGCAGCTTTGATGATATTTCAATAGTTTTGAGGTACTCACGTTGTGTGCAGGGATGTTTTGACACGCCCGTGCTGCAAGTTCCGTACACGTCACTGCGTATTGGTCACGTGACACTAGTTGGATTTATGAATTGAAGTAATGCAGCCTGTTGATTTTCCACAGCTGCAGACCATTTGTTCCCCTGTTGTATTTCATACTGGGATGGCGTTGTGGGAAATATTCCTTAGAGGAAAGTCTGGATTTTATCCTTCAAATATCTTCTTGCTAATAAACGTGAGAGAAAACTTTCAGACTGCTCCATAAATTCTACCCATGCAGTTAAATCATTTCTTTTTAAATACAAGAAGGACATTGATACCTGTTGTGTCTTTTGTGAAACCAGCGATGAAACACCTGTGCATCTGTTCTGGTCTTGTATCCACAATGTGAAATTTTGGTTTTGGATGTTCTCAACTTTACTCAAATGTATTTTTTCAATTGCTTTTTTTTCTTTTAAAGGTGTTTTCCAAAAAATGTTAAAGCTATAAAAACTATTTACAACACTCCTGAAAGATGTGTGTTGATATATATTTATTTTAAATCTATTTTTTTCATTAACCTTATTAATATATGCTTCTCCCTTTCCTGTTTTTGTTTTCTTGTGTGTATTATTGATGATCTGTTATTGATTAATCTGTTGTTGATGTCATCTCTGTGTCACCTGGTTATATATATATATATATATATATATATATATATATATATATATATATATATATATATATATATATATAAACAATTTGAACAGCACTTTTAAAAAAATTACACAAACTTAATTAATTTCTAATTTTGTTATTATTAATGAGATGAGATGAGAATTAATAATATAACAATCAAATCAATGTTAAATATAAGGACCACAGGGTTGTTTGACAAGGATAAATGAGTTAATCAATCTTTTTTGACTGTTTTATTTATTTATCTATTTGTTTTTGTGTATGTGTGTAGATATGTACAGATGTGTGTGTATATGTGTGTGTGTATGCATGTATATGTATATATGTATGTGTGTATATGTATATGCATCATAATACTATCTTGTTTTTTCTTTTCTTTCTTTTCACTTTATTTTATTTTTTCACTATAAAATATATAAATATTGAAAGCATGCTGTAAGTATGAATGCTCACATATGATATGTAAATCGACATAAAATGCACTCCTTCAATATAGTATAAAAAAGAATATTACATAACTAATAATAAAAGCAAAATACCCATGAAAATTTATTGAGCACATATAAAAACGATTTGCATGATGAAAAAATCAAGATACTATTTGTAACCAAATATTATTCAAATGACCCAACATTTCTGCTCCACATGACTGCACTATTTACTGATGGGTTATGAGATATATATTTACAAGTTCTCCCTTTTCAAAAGCCTTGCCTCACTCTTTAAAATATAAAATCTCAGACATCTCAGCTTGAGAATAATTTTAAAAAGAGGAGGAGAAATTGCATTATCTTATCATCACTTTTTCCATGTGATTCAAATATTCAATGTATCTTTTTAATAAGATACTACAAACAACGACAAAAAAAACTTGGGATTTGGGGTAGATTTTGAACATTTTTATTTATGTATGTGAAATTTGCCTAATAATAAAACTAAATGAGTCATATTTTTGTGAGACTTAAATTTATATCTTAAACCATGTCTGGAGGAGATCTTTAAACTAAAAAGAAAAGAAAAGAAAAGAAAACGCCAACGGATAACACGTCGTGACGCCATCACGTAACCGGAAGATAACTGAATAGTTGGGGTCGCTTTTTTCCCCGAGACACCAGCAGCAGCAGCTAACGGGCAGAAGAGAAGGAGCGGAGTCAACACTGTGCTGCCTCTCCTGTTTATACGATTTGCGGAGGCTTTAAAACCCCCTGAGGCACTCGATAAGAAGTCATCACACACATATGTTGCCTTAAAGCATCTTTTAACCTCGCGTTAGTCGCGTTTTAGATGTTACCGGGTCGCATGGAGTCGGTGTTGAAAAGGTCGGTGAGGTGTTTTGCGGACAAGAGATCATCCAGCTAATGTTAGCTAGCCGCAGCCAGCCGCGGACTGCACGGTGAGGACCTGACGGTGCTGCTGCCCACTCTACGGACGGACGGACATCGGTATCAGCTTGAACAATGGGCCTCATATTCGCCAAACTGTGGAGCTTCTTTTGTAATCAAGGTGGGTGTCGGTGAAATTGTTACCTCCCGCTAGCCGCTCAACCGAGGATAATGTGAACTGTTAGCATAAAGTGAGCAGCAAGACCCATAATAACAGATAAGCTAACTACATATCTCTGACTCTCATCTGAACCGCCTTTGTCTTAACTTGCAAGCCGAAATAACCACTCAAACTATGAGCTAGTTATTTATCCTCATCGATGGATGGTGAGCTAGTACAGCTCTAATAGTTAACACGTTTGTCAGTTTATTAAAGGGCAGTTTCACAATTTTTCAGGTCTGTCTGAAAACAACAATAACCAGGTGCTCAAATGAACACTGGAATATATTTCTCCTGCCATAATCATTCCTCCTGTTCATACTGGTCATCAGAAGATCCCTTCATAATGCACTTACAATGTAAGTGGACAAAATCCACAGTCCTCCTTCTGTGCAACAATGTATTTAAAAGTTTATCTGAAGCTAATATGATACTTCAGTTGTCCAAATGAGTCAAATCAAATAGTTATCTTTCAACATTAGAGTCTTTTCAGTCCTAAAGTCCCTCATTTTGTAACTATATTTCCACCACAGCTCAACAGGAAACACTAAGAGGGAATTTGTTGCTAAAAAGACTGTAAATGTGGCAGATATCCACTTGATATGACTAACTCAGACTGCTGAAGCCTCATATAAGCTTCAGATAAACTTTAAAATACATTTTTGCACACAATGACTGTGTGGACATACTGTGGATTTTGGCCCCCATCACTTACATTAAAACCACATTTGAAGGAGATCTTTTCATAGCCAGCATGAACAGGAGGAATGATTACAGCGAGGGAAAACCTCTTTCACTGTTCATATGTGCACCTGATTGTTGTTTTAAGACAGACTTGAAAGGTTGTGAACTGATCCTTTTCAACAGCATGATTATCTTAATTATCTTAAGTCACAGTAAGTTAGCGGTTAAGCCTGCAAGAGCGTATTCATCGAGCTGTCAATCAGCTTTACCTTTCAGGACACCTCATGTTACATAACTTTTCCTTGACTTTCAAGAAAGCTGTTTAATGTAAATACTCTGATCCAGACTCTCTCTTTCTGCTGCATCAGCAATAATTTTACAGGCTTAAAGGGCACTCAGAAAACTGCAAAGCGGTTGAGCCAAGTTGAGCGTGAAGCAGTATAGATTTATGAATATAAATTTCTTTTTATGCAAACAGAATGACAGTAGGGCTACAGCTAACGATTATTTTCATTATCTATAAATCTGCTGATTACTGTCTCGATTCATCGATTAGTTGTTTGGTTCAGAAAATGTCGATCAGTGTTTCCTGACATCCTTTGTTTTGTTTTTTCTTGACCAACGGTCCGCAACCCGAAGATATTCAGTTTACTGTCATAGAAGACTAAAGAAATAAGAAAATATTCACATTCGAGAAGCTGGAATCAGAGAATTTGGACTTTTTTTCTTGAAAAATGACTCAGAATAGTTAATCGACTAATCGTTGCAGCTCTAAATGACATATTTACTTGCAGCTTTATTGAGTAACATATTTTTATATGACTCACGTACAAATAATGAGTCAGTTGTTGCTCAGTTAAACATTTATAAAGCCAAAAGATGTGTTAAATGAAGTATCCACTTGATATTCAGAGAGGATGATGAAGCTGAGGTTAAAGAAGGTGACAAACAACCTAGATAATCCCGTTCTGTTACCGTAACCCACCCGTATACCCTGCACATCTTTCACTCATGTTTCATCATCATGCTGTGAAATATTACAAAAAAAAATATTGTTTTCTGATTTCAAGCTGCAAGTAAAGGGGTTCACAAATTCTCTCCAACAGAGAGGGTTTGTTTTTCTAAAGAACATCGAATCCTCTCTAATTAAATGTAAAGTATCCAGCCACGTTTTTATAATTGGGACGTAGTTTTCTTCAAGTGAGTGAGTATTATTTTTTCCTGCAATAAGGGAAAAGGTAAGATAGCGTTTCTGCCAGGTCCAGAGGATAACATGACATAGACAGAGTCCTACATCCATTCCTTAATTCTGGATTACACTGTTCCCAGTGTCGGATTTCACTCACTTAAAGAGATTACCTGCAAAGTCTGAGTAAAATCAATGGACAGAAGAGTAGTAGCTGATTGTGTGTAATCAACACGCTGTAATTAGATTATTAGAAAGCTACCTAATCAGACCAGAAGCACTGGTTTTTGGGGGGATGGCAGCTTGAGTGTGTCATGATGTTATGTTTATTGCTTTTGTCTATTCTGAAATAAAATTCTTGCTACAGAAAACTGAGTATAAAAGCCCCGAGGTGCAGTTCAGAGACACGCACCAAGGCTTCGACGTCAAAGCTTGTCTCATGCAGCCAGTATTAAATTTGCATTTTATCACTGACTGACAATTACTGTGACCGTTTCAACTGCACAAGAAGCACATTACTGTTTTTAGAATTGCCGGACAAAGGAAGAAATAGTGAAGTATTCTGATGAGATTACGAATGTTTGGCAATCCAGCTGAATAAATCATTAACTACTAATACTGCCATGTAGTTGTTTTCAGCAACATAATAAACTTCAAAGCTGTCTGACTCATCGCATATTAGATTTGCTGTTAAAAAAAAAACATTTTTGTCTTCTCTGTTTCCATGAAATGATTATATGTTTGTCATAAAAGAACATAGTTTTGAAATTCTGCCTTGATGATCGCTGAATGAAACCAGCTGGCAACATGTTTAGTCTTGCTGGCAATTTAGGATCGTTGCAGGGTAGCTGCTCTGTATGGAAGCAATAGACACGCAACATCCTCCAAAACCCAGTATGGTGTACCAAGACTGTCAGAATTAGGAGCCCTCTGACCAGACTTCCTTCCTGCGTGACAGCCAGAGGCCTCAGAAGGTCGGAAAAGTCAAAGCACTAAAGTGGGATATTTTAGCATCTACGTGTCAACTCCGATTCTGCCTTTTAGTGTGTCTGCAGTCAAAGCCTTTACTGTTACAAACTGTGCTCGCTGGGTTTATGAATGACCAGAAGTCACTGTAGCTTGAGGAAGGAAATAAGTTTAACGTCTTTATGATTCTGAATCGGCAGCAGTGAACACCAGGAATGCATTGTACGGACTGAAACCAGACGTACGTCTTGCCACATGTCGTTTCACAGTGTGAGTTCATGAACTGTATTTGTTTTTGCAGAGCACAAGGTGATAATCGTTGGACTTGACAACGCAGGGAAAACCACTATACTCTACCAATTGTAAGTTTTTACTGTCACATTTACATTTACAGCCGGAATCTACCGAGTCGTCTTTGTGTCTTTTAATTAACCCTTTCATTCCCTTTTTCATCAAGTCTGATGAACGAGGTGGTTCACACGTCTCCCACCATCGGAAGCAACGTCGAAGAAATAGTGGTGAAGAACACTCACTTTCTGATGTGGGATATAGGAGGGCAGGAGTCTCTCAGGTCCTCCTGGAACACCTACTACTCTAATACAGAGGTGAGAAATACAAGCAACACAATCTAACACTATGAGTACACTTTTACGCTCTACTAGCAACACAATCAAACACTCGGAGTACACTTTAACGCTTTACTACTCCCTGGCAGATGAAGGGGGGGGGGGGGCAGAAGTATTGTCCAGCAGCCGTTTTCTTCCCGAGTGTGGCAGCTGGTGTGTTTGTTCAGAGCACAGACGGCAGTAGGGGCCGCCCAAAGTCAAAGGTCAGCTTTTCACAAAGGGGCCTGTCTGAAAAGCGGAGCGAGGGGTCAGCCTTTGCAATATTTCGGAGAAGGGAGAGAGAAAAGTGGAACGGGAGAGTTGAGGCATATGAGACCTCCAGAGAGAAACACGATTGTACTTCAGCACCAAATTTTAACAAGACACTTTTTCCTGTAGTTTCTCAGGCAGCATCCTTCACCCATTCACACCTCTTTTGACACACAAACCCCCGTGCACGTCATCGGACATTCAGCTGCAGTACAAGGCCACTGTTGTTTACACAATACCAGGCAAGCCTGAACATAATGTGTCCAAAATAAAAAGGTTGCTGTTCTTCAGCCCTTTTGATTACAGTCATAACCCTGGTCCCAATTGAAAAGTAATTTTACAACCAAAAAGTCAGAGTGAGTAGAAGTGATCCTGAACCAAAGTAACAGAAGATAAAGTGTCACAGGGGTTGGATCTGTATCTTTTGGATGATCAAATAAATTCAATCATTTAGTCACCGAGCATGTCACTGCTGATGTTTGTATCAATTACTAGATGGTGAGAAAATTAGTCAGCAACTAGTTCAATAATTGATTAATCATTTAAGTCACTTTTCAAGTAAAAATATCAAATAATTGCATGTTCGCGTCTCTCAGATGTAAGGACGTGCTCCCTTCTTGTTGCACGTTATACATTGAAGACGTGAACTTGGGCTTTAGAAAATTGTGATGGCCTTTTTTCACTTTTTTCTGGTGTCAGTAATAATAGCAAATAATGAAAATAATCATTAGTTACAGCCTTATATATTTTCAGCAGCACTAAAAGTGCAATGTTGATATTTGGTATTTGATGGATGTTTTTTGCTGCATCATATATGGAAACTTTAATGCAATAAATGATACTGATATAACATCCAAGCATCTTTGTAGTGTATTTATGGCTCAGAGAGAGCTAGAAACCATAAATATTTATTACAATAGACTTGCTATAAGAGTTACTAGGAGCCCTACCGTTTCTATAGTAACTTGTGTTCACCCTTTCATTCCCAAGCCGAGCATTGTCAAAACTCTGTGGCTGTAAGCCGGGTCACAGTCAGGTTGAATAACGCGTGTCGACCCGTTGGCTCGTATTGCAAAACGCGTCTTCTTCCCAGGTCGTTGTCATGGTTTGATTGGTGTCTCTCACATCTGTCCTAAATTAACGTGCCTTTGGTCTTTTGTCATACAGATCGCTCTCTCGTATTCAAACGGGGCTATTAGCATAGCTGTCACCAGCGCCCTTTTGTGAGGCCCTTGGCCCGGAAATACCCACCCGCTGTGTCGCATTGCATTGCTGTAAATGTCCTTTTTAAAAAAAAAAAAAAAGCGGTTGCTCTGTGTGATTTTTGCCTCCTTCTCTGCAGTTTGTCATTCTGGTGGTGGACAGCACAGACAGAGAGAGGCTGGCCATCTCTAAAGAGGAGCTCTACAGGATGTTGGCTCATGAGGTAAAACACTCATCTTTGTATGACCATAAGGAAACATTACACACAACTGACTGTTTTTATAATGGGCATTGATTTTCCGCTAAGGTTAGCCCTTTCCACCCGGCTCCATTGTTTAGAGCTTGTGGTTCAAAAGGTGACAGAGAGCTGCGTTATGGTTTCATTGTTCTCTACGCTCCTCCTCTGACTCCCCCTCAGGACCTGCGAAAAGCAGCTGTGTTGATATTTGCCAATAAGCAGGATATGAAGGACTGTATGTCTGCAGCGGAGATCTCCAAATACCTCACCCTGAGCTCCATCAAAGACCACCCCTGGCACATACAGTCCTGCTGCGCACTTACAGGAGAAGGGTAAGAGACTTCTGTGGATACTATAGATTCTGTGGCAGGCGGCGGGGCACACAGAGTGACACGATCAGCAGAGTTTTAATTAATTCAAGCATTAGACATTGATTAAATTCCATCAAGATGCCGACGCTGTCCGACCGCCAAACAGAGCGTGAGTCACAGTGAGTGTACAGATGGTTTTTAATTGATTCTTCTCAAGGAAGCAGATTATAATTAATACCATGTTCCTCATGCAAGACATCGATCAATGAGAGGAATAACAAAACAAAAACAGAGTCGCATGCGTGCAGTGTGTGACTGCTCGTCGTGTCAGAGTTTGTGTCGGATGAAGAATACCAAATGATTGGAGCTGCAACGATTAGTCGACAAACAAAAAAATCTTGTTGCGAACTGTTTTATAACCAATTAATGGTTTCATGTATTTTTTTGAGGAAATTTTCTGGTACCAGCGTCTCAAATGAATATAACGTAATATAAATGTCTTCTATGATAGTAAACTGATTATCTTTGGGTTGTGGACTGTTGTTCGGGACAAAACAAGACATTTGAGGACGTCATCTCGGCCTTTGGGAAACAGTGATTGTTCAATTTCTTACATTTTATAGACAGCACATCTAATCGATTAATTAAGAAAATAATTGACAGGTTAATAGATAATGAAAAGAAGCGTTGGTTGGTATTTGTGACTGACTTCCAGAGCTTCAAAAAGTTTTGCAGCTAAATTATTGACTGAAGTGATACAGATGTACATAAATATGTTAACAAGAGAAGAGACGAACTGAGAGAAACACATACTAGAAAGACATGATCACAAGTAAGGGAACATTTCCACTGAACATGAAGTGATAAGGTAATGAAAGTAATATTTCTCTTATCACATTACACTGCAACTCATATGAAATGTATAATGTAATGTTATGCAAATATCAACAAAGTTAAAACACAAGTCCACAGTGAATGCTGGGCCTACACTACACCAATGAGATGCAACTAATGATGATTTTCATTATGATTAATCTGCTAGTTATTTTCTTGTTTTGTCAAAAATGTCAATAAGACATTGGAAAAATGGCCATTATAATTTCCCACAGCCTTCTTTTTCTTTTTTTTTTTGTCCGACCAATAGTCCAAAACCCAAAAGTATTCGGTTTCCTATCATGTATGACAAAGAAAAGCAACACATTCTCACATTTGAGAGGCAGAAACCAGCAAGAGTTTGGTATTTTTGCTTTAAAAACAGACAAAAACAAAATATCATGATATCAAATTATCATGTAATATATGCGAATATCAAAATACTTGCAGATTATCTTTCTGTCAATCGACTACTACAATCGACTTGCACAACACCTTTTATTAGTTATTTTACTGTAACATATTGCACAATAATTTGAGTATTATATATTAAAAATAAGAACAACACATAAGCTTCTTGGACTTTTTTTTTTACATGCATATGAGACTGAAACAATAACATCAGTGACGTGTGGTGAGTTTGAAGAGCTGCTATGACTTCTGTAAACCACCAGATGTCACTGTGTCCTCTGAGTTTAAAGCCCCAAAGCTTCATAAGGCTTCATCTGCACATCAGGAGGACATCATGCTTTCACAATAATTATAACACACAGTTGTTGTCATTAAGTTCACGTCATTGAAACATATCTTTCCTCCACTTTGTTTTTTTTTCAGCTTATGCCAAGGTCTTGAGTGGATGACCTCCAGGGCCGGACTCAGATAGCCCTTCCTCCGCCGTCGATGGCCTCACTACCTGCACCACCCACACGGTGGCACAACAGCTTATTGGCTTATTGTTACTTTTTATTTTTTTAAATGACAAAGTTGGACTTTGACCTCTGCAGACGGCGCAGGAACAGGAGCACTGACGCTCGGCTCTTCCACCCACAGCGGAGCCAGTTCTCCTCCCCCAAATCACGGACGAGACCGTGACCAGAACTGATTAAAACCGACCTGGTTATGGAACGTCACTACTACAGTAAAGGAGAAGAAGAAGAAAATAAATTTCAGTGAGACTCATTTTACAGTTCGTCCGAGTGCGAGGCAGGGCTGCACTGGACACTGATCATTATCACTACATACATATCATGTTACATTTCACCGTATCGTACCAGAGTGTGCCATAAACGTCACTTGGATGCCCAGTTTGGGGAAAATATGGTGCAGCTTGATGATTTTTTGTTTGTTTTTGTCTCTATATAAGTTCATGTACAGGTACAATTTTGACAGGACAAGCAAAGGGATTGCAAGCAGTATTGTAAAAACTGGTTTTTGATGGGAATGGTGGCACAAAAGTTCTGTTCGAGTTTTGCAAAACAATGTCATGATTTAATTTTTACGTTCTCAATCTTCGCACAGCTATGGACATCTGTTACATTATGTCTTCAGTTTCATAAGCTACATCATTGGTGGTTACTCTCACACTAGGAGTTATCGGTGCCGTATTAAAATGTGGTCAAACGTGAAATCTCCCTCCCTTCTTAACTTCGAGCCCGTACTTGCACGTTAATTGAGCCAAAATGGTGTAGATTCAGAGTGTTGGCATGCAAATGTTTCCTTAAACCTTGACCTTCTTGAACAAACTCAGCCATTCATCCATTCAGTTTTGCAAAGCGCTAATTGGCTGCGACACCATTTCAAGTACAAAGCTCAGTTTTAATAACAGTATTTTAAATTGAGACACTATATTTTGTCAATGATGCTTTATGAGTTTTATTTAATTTTATTCTTTTATATTTTTTTTTTTGCTTTTATAGACTTGTCAGACAGTGCTTAAAGGCAAGTTAGCATCTAGCTCTGTTTTGTATTAACAGATGATAATTGGTGCTGTGCGAGTGCGTGTGGCCGACTGCATCCTAATATAAAGATTTTGTTAATTTTCTGCAGCCATTTTGGCGCATATTCCTCTTTAAACGGTTTGTACTTTTAAAACAAAGGGATCAGAATAAGCCAGCATGAAGCAAAACCCTTGAGGCAGCATCAGAGCTCTTGTCGGACTTGAACGGCACCAAGGGGGTCAGGATCCCCCTGTACTAAATGTGCCACTACATATATATCTCCTCAACCACTTGGACTGAGTTTCCGATGGTTTAGTAGCATTAAGATGATCTTAACTCAATATTTTGGCCGTCATATAGGTACAATACTTGATCCTCAGCCTTAACCATGCTGTTCTGAGTGTCTGGAGGACTTTGTGTGTATGAATCTGACATTCTGCTCATGATTTTTTTTTTTTTTTTTTTTACCCTTTTTTCCCCTTTTTGATGATCAGGTTTGGTATAGATCTATGCACGTGTCACTTTGAAACCTCGTGTACCTCCTGCAAGTTCCTCAGCGGCCAAAACGGGTGCGAGGATGAAAAGGAGGTGCATGAGTTTCACTGTTGAATCAACAAGGTGATGAAAAGGTGTCCATCTCAGTCAGGGAGTGCCTCTGGGTCTCTAGAATATGTGTTGTGGGACAAAGTGTTTTACATGAACAGGGAAAAGGGTTGAACTTTTGAAGCATTAAGGTTCAAGTTTACAGCTTTTACCTTGATCTCAC
The DNA here is from genome assembly GCF_963924715.1 of Thunnus thynnus. Classification (NCBI taxonomy): domain Eukaryota; kingdom Metazoa; phylum Chordata; class Actinopteri; order Scombriformes; family Scombridae; genus Thunnus; species Thunnus thynnus. The sequence goes on from NC_089537.1 coordinate 10,293,369, forward strand.
AAAGCAAGGGAAGTGATCATATTCTCAGTGTGGTGACGTGTAGTCTGGGTCATGTACTGTAACACACTTTTCATCTTCATTAAAAGTTTGTTTTGAACTCTGAGCCTGTGTTCTTCTTTTTGTTTACTTTGTGGTTATTACTGGCCAAAAGGTTGCAGTTTATATTGAAAGTCAAAGTCCCTCTCCACTCAAAAATATGTTTTTCTTCTTGTTCCTACAGTTGGATGTCAAAGACTATTTTATGTCTTAATACATATCTGGAGATTTATAGCAGTTCAAGTCCAGTTAATAACCTTAAATGGTACAAAGTACACAGAGAGGTAAAAAAACAAAGTTTAGGTGACCAAAAACTGAAAAAATAATGTAAATTTTAGTTATCAAAAAGGGGTTTTTCAGGGATCAAGTAAGGGGTTATCAAATCAGCTTTTCTGCTGCAATGGATGGAAATTGAGCCTTGAAAGTTGATGCAAACTATTCCTACAACTTTTGTTGACGACTTACTCTGTTTGTATAAAGGCGTGGAGGAGGAAGCGCGATGGTCTGGGGCTCTTTTGCTGGATCCAGAGTTGGTGACTTGCACCCTGGAACAAAAGAGCTATCACAGTAGAGCTGCAACCACCATCTTTTTATCGCCAACTATTGGATTAACTGCCAAGTATTTTGATAATTGATGAATTGTTTGGAGTCATTTTTTAAGAAAAAGATTCTCTTATTTGAGCTTCTCAAATTATATTTTATATTTAAATAATATTTCCTGGTTTCTTTAGTCCTCTGACAGTGAACTGAATATCTTTGTGTTGTGGACAAAGAAGACACTTGATGTTATCTTGGGCTTTGGGAAGCAGTGATTTAGATTTTTCACCATTTTCTGGCATTTTATGGACCAAACAACTAATCGATTAATTGAGAAAATAGATGACAGATTAATCTATAATGAAAATAATTGTTAGTTGCAGCCCTATACCACAGTCATGCAATACCCTCTAGTCTACACCTGGCTGGTCAGTAAGCTTCAATTGATGGGACAGCCAGCTCAGTCATTGAGCTGGTTTGGGATGAAAGAAAGAAAACACCACGAGCATGTCTGTTCTATTATATCTGCAGATGTTGGCTACTTTAATGAGTCAAAAATTTAGCTAAGATTATTTTTATCTCAAAATTGTATTTGTTGAACAGTACACAGACATGAAACCATATGAATTTCAATAAAAATGGAAAAATCAAGGTATAATGTAACTCTTGACTCGTGGTGTATTTGTTGTTTTAGATCAGAGTAAAAGGAAAACAGCGGGACGCGTTTCAGACGGGTCTGATTCAAACAACCAGTTTATTCACATCTGTAATATATCAGCCAATCAAAGCACAGAGCAATCAAGAAAGACACACAACTCCTACCCACTTGTAAGGAACGTAAAGAGGAGCGTCTCAACTTCTAAAAAATATTGTAGAACATATCAGCCGTTTTTTATGTTAAGATTTTTTTTGTTTTTTTTACCTCTAAAATTTTACTATACATTCACTTTCAATGAAGCCTTTGCACTGAGGTAATGCGCAAAGAAAAACACTGTCAGGACAGACATTTAGAAATCGGGATTAACTGGGAACAATGAAAAAATACTGGACATAAAGACGACATATAAAAGGAAACAACAAACTGGGTAATCGTGGACTGAAGCAACACATCTGATGAAAGCTGATATGTTTTCAAAGCTGCAACTCTGGAGCCAATAGTACTGTTATCCTTGGCAGTGCCCTCTTGTCCGATAAGTAGTGATGAGCGTTCGCAGTATTAAGATCCAATGATACAAATTATAAATGCAGTGGGTTTTTTTTTTTCCTTTTCCAGATTTCAAACTCAGTGCTAAAAAAAGTTCTCACAGTAACGTCACTGTCACAAAGAAAAAGCAACACACAAAAAAATAGCAAACTATGAACAAAGGGATGAGTTCTCGGCTGATCGGTATATCAGTCTTTTCGTGGACCCAGCCCAGCTTCCCACATAGGAACATTATAAACTTTTATCTGCGTCAGTCTTTGTTAATGCTGGTGTTGTCTGGACTCCTCGAGGCTCGTGGGAATTTGACATCACATGCAAGAAACTTTGTCTTTCTTGCCCACACGTCTCCATAACGGGACCTACTTCTGTTTAAGGGTCCATGAAGTGGTCTCCTTGGAGATGTGGCAGATGTAGAGGCGTCCATGTGTGTGTGTGTGTGTGTGCTGTTACTGAGCCAGGAGCGTAGGGTCAAAAAAACAACAAAAAAAACAAACTGTAGATCGAAGAAGCTTAAAAGTTACCGCGGGGTCTTTAACAAAATGTTCACCGCCTTACGGCACACAATCCACCGCCAGCAGGAGAGAGGGCTTCAAACATGCATTAGTCTAAAAAGTGTGAAAATGGCTTTGGATGAGGCAGCGAAATCCCAAACACAAAAAGAAAAAGGTAGATGGGGAGGCGAAGAATGGGATCGAAGGAGGAACAGCCTAGATATTCTTTGGCCGAGGTGCGTCATCCGGGAAGATTCACACGCACAGAGCTCTGGGGCACCTGAGAGAAGAGGAGAAAAAAGTGTCAATAACAGCACCTAGACACAAAATCTGCCACCTGCATCCTTTCTATCTGCACTACAGGTAGTCACATACAATCCAGCAAACTCAGGAAAGACACTGGATGGTAATCAGTCTAACCTGTCCTCAGTGAAGCCGTCCATTTCCTCCTCGTCATCCAGCTCCATGTCCAGCTCGTTGTCGAGACAATCGCGGCCGTAACCACTCAGGACGCTGCAGGTATGAAAGAGTTTTATATAAAATCAGACACATGCACACTCAAGTGGTATATAACTGTCAATAAGTGAGTATTTACAATAGTGTTTCTATGTGTATTTGACAACTGTATTAACCATATTGTCCCAAATATAAGACGATGTTTCAAACTGAAAATAATATTTCAAATGGTGGGGGTTGTCTTATGTTCGAGGACAATTACACGTTCACAAGATCAGAGATCCTTTTTGAATGCAGAGTGTTGCATTATGGGTTGTTTGTAGTCTTAATGTTTCTAGGCTGTTTGTCTGTTAAGAGTTCACGTTACATGCTGAAATGGCCCGAATCTGATTTTTTTTTTTTGCCTCCAAGTGACTCAGATCTGATTTTTTCACAGAAATTTGAACAAACCAAATTTGATTTTCTCCTATCAGATGAGTGCTCCTTGTATATGTGGTCCTAGATCTGAGAGAGAGCAACAACAGCAATGGGGTCCAAAGGAGAAGAATCTTGTACGCAGGCGGCTCACGTTTCAGTTAAATCTGCGCAATCTAGAACCTCAACATGTTAAACATAAATTCATGACGAGTGAAAACGAGCTAAAAGCGTCTGCCGACATTTTTACCTCAGAAACGTACTGTGATCTGTCAAGCAGATATACTGCTGTCACAGATGATGAGGAGCTCAAAAAGACAGTCTGAAAAATGTTAAACACTGGAGAAAATCACTTTAACGCTTCCGATAGCCTGACGGGAGAGAGTGTGAGTGTGTGACGGAACAGACAAGCTACACGAATGTGGGATTTATGTTCTGCTCAAGTACTTCACTTTTACGAAAGAGAAGTTTCAAGGTTTACGCTCTTCTGCTTGGATAAACAGTATCTTAGGGAAACTTATCGATCGATCGATAAACCACATATTGATCTATAAACATAATGTATATCTGTCATACTGTATTTTAGGAATCTGTGATGTTACGTGGATGAGCGATGATGATGAGGCTGCTGACCTGACGGAGCGGCATGTGAGGAACACAATCCTCTTGAGCTTCTTGTTGTAGAAGAAGTAGTTGAAGGACCAGAGGCTCCCTTCTTCACCGAAAGGGTCTGAGTCCAGATCAGGGTTGTAGCTGACAACAAATACAGACATTAAGCTTCACACCGAAACATTTCTCCTCAGTATAAATAATCCGCTACATAATACAAATTAGCATGTGCTTGTGCATTCACGCCCCTACCTGTAAAAGTCACAGCCCTGCAGGTTGATCTCCTGGTCGATGGCGTTCCACAGCTCCGGACCCAGAGAGTTGAACTCTTCCCCCACAGCTGAGAACAAGCTGCTGTTTACTGCGTTAGCCACCTGTGGAGAAATCACATTATTGTTTAACAAATGTACATTTATCTCTCACATGGAACATCTCTACTCTACTCCATAGAACTACGGAGCGGCATACTGACCCAGTTGAGACTTGGTTCTCGGCTGAACTCGTGGGCCCGCGCCGCGGTGAAGTCATAGTCCGGCCTGAAGGACTCGTTGAGCGTGGTGATGAGGTAGAATAAAGTCTTCCTGCAACACTTGTCACTCAGAGGGTTCTCCCCATCCTCGACGCTCTTCCCCAGTCTGCACAGAACACAGAAAACAACATTTAAAGTCTTTTTGCTGATCTGAAATCACACTCTTGTCTCCATCCTGCAGTGTTGAAAATGTCTGTGGGCTGCAGTACTCACTGTGAAGGGCTGGTGGCGCTGGTGGACTGAGGGGGAGATAGAGCCTCCAGGATGTGTGGCTCCCCCTCCTGGCAGAACTGCTTGAACATGTGTTTATCATCCCCTGCCATTTTACAGGAGTAGCTCTCGATCCTGCAGGGCAGAAATAATGTTGCATCTCATTAGTGATCGATATTTGTGCATTAAATTAAATAAATGTGTTGTCAATGTAATACTGGGAGAGGCAGACTTTTGCTCCTGATGAGTGAAAATGTTGGTCTAAGTCTACTTTAGCAGCCCATTAGGCTTAAATACACTTGTAAACAACACACAGGGGCTAAATCATGATATTTTAATACACTTTATCAACTATATAAAGCCTCATAAATGTCTGATTTCACTCCTCTCTATTTTCAGCTATGTGTGCACTCTTTGCAGCTGTATTATTTGCGAAAATATAAACATCAGATCTATCTTGGTATTGGCATCATCACAACAAGATCTCTTTGACCAGATAGCCCATGACTTTCCACTGGGAACCACACCTGCACAAACATCTGACACAACAAGTCAGTGCGAGCATTTCCTCGCATGCTCTTTCATGTTTCTGGGTCAGACGCCACTGTATACAGACATATGAGCGCAGCAGACCAATGTGCAGTTGTTTATTTTGCCCCCACCCACGTAGAGGTTATGCAAGAGCAAAAGGTTGTGCAACTTAAGATAGACTGACTAAAGACCCTCGCTGGCCTTGCCAACCTAATTATAGGGACATCGAACTGCAGAGGACACCGTGATGGAAATAACTGCCCTGGTTTTCCACTCACACACACAACACAGCTGACCTGGCAGGCAAAACATTGGGCAACCAGATGGCAAGACACTGGAGCTCAGTGAAGGTTATGAACGCAGATTATTTTTTAAAAAGCTACAACAGCAACAAGCTGTTAGCAGCTGTGCATAACTCTGACCACAGCCCACAAACATATTTATTTTTGTACTTCTGTTGCATCTTATTATATTGTATCTTTTGCACCTTTACACTGAACACTGGCTGTGTTTCTTCAGTCTTTTTCACACGTTTTGTGAAGCACTTTGTCACTTTTGTTAAATGTGTACAAACAAAATTGATTATTACTGTTACTTTTACTGTTTGATTGAATTTTTTTTACACGTGTTACAAAAATCTAAATCATACATTCGTGCATTTTCAGTTGAAGTCTGCAGTTTGGAAACGACTGCTGCCTCGCTAATCCACTAAGCAGCCTAAACACCAGCAGCCTTGGCAGCTGCAGCACTCGACTATCATGTTGTATTCCTGTGTGTGTGTTTATTTGTGCATGACATATACTCTTATCACAAACCCACACTTCTCACAACGGTCTCGAAAATAGCCAGAGTGGTGTGAGAGGACACCGTCTTGTGCGTCACTCTAGGTCAACACCAGTACAGAAGCTTTAGTTTCACCAACCCACACTCAAAACCCTGCGCTCAGACTGGGCTGCATAACTCCACAACCCACTGCCCTTTATGTAACCGCGCTGTTACTGTAACTGCCAAGGCCTGCTGAAGCCTTACATAACCTTAAAACACAATGTTTCTAAGGGTTTGCCTTTATTAAGTCAAAAAGTATTAATAGTTATCTATTAACTTTCAGTACAGGCCCTGAATGTAGGCTTCTAGTTCAGGACTCTTATCAAAATATTGCATAACATGCAGGTGCTTGTTTGCTCTACTACCCCCATGTGATCTCTGAAGCAGCCGCACCTCTCACAACCTATATTCTCATTTCATAACATCACACCTGACAAGATTTTTCCTGTATATGGAAAACTACAGCAACTACAGAGGTTCTTACTTTGGCATAAACACAAAGTCCTGAGTCTGAAGTCTAAGAGCTGTGTTGATGAAACTAAGTCAGCACTACTGAAATAGAAGCTGTAAAGCTGTTTACAAACACCTCAAGAGGTGATTGGTACATGCTTCACCCCAGGGCCCATGGGCTGTGTATTTTGTATGTGTTTGTATGTTTCTGTGCAAACACTCAAGAACTATGGCTGAAGTTTGAGTAATGTAGGGCTGCAACTGACAATTATTTTTATAACTGATTAATCATCTGGTCTGTAAAATGTCAGAAGACAGATAATGGTCAACCTAAAATCTAAGACCAAAAAAGCAGCATAATCATATTTAAGAACCTGGGAAAATCTAAATTTGGGCATTTATACCAGTTGTTGTCTTCAAATGTCTATTTTTGTCTGACCCACAGTCTGAAACCCAAATATATTCAAGTTTCTATCATGTAAGACAAAGAAAAGCATCAAATTCTCTCATGTGAGAAGCTGACACCAGCAAATGTTCGGTATAAAAAAAAAAAGATCAAAGTAGTTGCCAAATAATCTTCAAGGAAACGCCCTACTCTAAGTTTTTAAAAACACTCCCAGTAAAGTGGTGTCAACAAGTAGATGTTCATGTTGCAACTATGACCGTTACCTGCCAAGGATGCGAGACTCCCCTGTTTCAACACACAGCCGAGAGCTGAGGGCTTCAAAACTGGAGTTTTCCAACAGTTTCATTGCTGTCTGTGAAACACAAGAATGAAACATTAGCCAACAGTCAAGTTAGGAGAGTAAACAGACTTCTCTTCAGTGATGGAAAGTACATTTACTCAAATACAATTTTGAAATACTTGTACTTTGAGTATTTCCATTTTATGCTACTTTATACTTCCACTTCACTACATTTCAGAGGGAAATATTGTACTTTCTACTCCACTACATTAATTTGACAGCTTTAGTTACTTTCAGGTGAAGATTTGACACAACGGATAATATAACAAGCTTTTCAAGTACAACACATTGTTAAAGATGAAACCAGTGGTTTCCAATCTTTTTGGCTTTTGACGTCTTACAAAAAGCAGTGTGTAGTCGGGGTCATGTTTCAGATGTCTATGAGTTGTTAACAGCTCCATCAAATAGTGATCTTTCCTTTTAAACCTCTCACATGGTTTCATTTCAATAAATGTTCAAATGATCCAATATTTCACCAAAAATCAAAGATTAGAGAAAAAATCTAAACACTGAAAACATATGTGTGTATCAGAATTTTTCTTCTTTCCTCTCCCATTAATCATCTCACGACCCCTCAGATTTATCTGGTGACCCTTTGGAGGGGCATGACCCCTAGGTTGAGAACCACTGGACCAAACTAGCTAACTGTATATAAAGAAGTTCAAACCAGCTGCACCTCCAGCAGCTACAACAGTAGCATGCTGCTTACAAACTGATGCTTCAGCATTAATAATATAATGATGTCATATATAATAATATATCAGTCAGAGGGACCAAACCACTACTTTTACTGCAATATTTTAACTACATCAAGCAGCTAATACTTATGTACTTTAATTTAGGTTGGATTTTTCATGCAGAACTTTTGTTTGTAATGGAGTGCGCCTAAAATACCAGAAAAACAACTGTGGTCAGTGTAATTAATTAGCTGCAGCGCCCCGTGAGGTCAAATTTAAGATAAAAACAGTTTCCTCTTTTTGTGGCTAAGCCCCTGCCCCTCCCCCACCCTGTTCATACGAAGTTGACAAATCGTCTTCCTGGTTCAGTACATCGATATTACACAACAACTGACTTACCGAGCAATAGTCCCAGTACAGGCAGAAAACAACGGGTACAAAAGCGAAGCTGTGGGCTGTAGAAACTCTTCTTTTTAACCTCTAACGGCTCCCTCGGTGACGGTTTGTTGACCAGCTAACGTTAGCCTGTTAGCTCGCTAGTTAACTGTTACGCTCCTGTCTTCACTTCACAACAGAGCTTTTAATTCGCACTCGCGTTTAAGCATCTTACAGAAGCACTCGGTCGAGAATGAATTATTCTGAGGCCTTTTAAATTTATAGAGAAGCTACTCTTTCCGATTAAATGCGATGAGATTAAATCCAAAGACTGTTGGCGTCCGTCGGAGTCTGTCTGCAGCGGCATCCCTTTCGATTTCACAAAGGCTTTGTATTAGCTAGATCAAGTCGCCTTTTTATAAGCGACTCGATCAGAAAAGCAGCAGTTGGCGAGCTATCGAGACTAAAATTTTTTACCAATACGAGCCAAGGTTGCTGTAAATCGTCGATAACCTCAACAACACCTCTATTCTCATCAAAACAACGGAATCCACTGTACGGCAAAGCCCAGCCCCTTTTAATTTATATAGACTTGGATGACGCACACCCCTACTTTATGAAAGCGCTCTTCTGATTGGCTGTTTGACACGTCCATATAAGTGACAGCTCTCTTGATTGGTTAAAGGTTTCTTCGGCCTGCCCCCTAGCTGGAGCTGTGTCTATTGTCTGGACTTGCCTATTTACCAGAGACCGACAGCTGAAACAAGAAATACAAATTTTTAATGTTTTTTTTAATGTTGTTTTTTTAGTGTTGCCTTTAAATTCAAGAGAATCAAGAGCTTTAATTGTTACATGCACAGCAACACAGCGGGTGTCAACATTGGCATCAACAGTGACTACTTTTAAATCACTTCTTAAAACCCATTTATATAGACTTACTCTTATGTGATGTCGTCTATTTATTCCTTTTACTTTTATTTATTTATATATGTTATTTACTGTCTTTTTTAAAAAAATCTTTCTTCGTCTTTTTGTCTTCTCTCTACTGTGTACTTTGTCAGTCAAAGCACTTTGTACTTTGTTTTTAAAGATGCCATATAAATAAAGTTATTATTATATTGAAGGAAGTGAACTTTAGCTTCTTCGAGCTTTACTTCCAATTAGATTATATAATAAAGTATTTACAGTTATAAAAAAGGAGATAGAGAGGAGAAAGATAAGAGAGAGACGAATTAAAATATATACATATATATATTATATTGCACATTGGTGGGCAAGTGCGGTAATACACATAAGTGGTAAATAGATTAATGGTGTATTGCACTTAAGTAATGGATGATAAATACTTCTGACAAAAATATAATATTGCCTAACAAGTAAGAGTATGTGTGTGTTTGGTGGGGGTAAGTAAGTGTGCAAAAGAGGAAGAGAGAGCGAGAGGCTGTGTCTCTCTCTGTGTGTATGTGTGTGTGTGTGTGTGTGTGTGTTATTTATGTCTTGGCTGCTTTTAAGAGTTTAAGTTCACTATTTATCACAGAATTTATCAGAACAGCCACTTAAAACCTTTAAAAATACTCTGTATATGTAGACTTTATTTACGCAGTCTGGCTGTTAAATTGTGAGTTTAAATTGTCTTGATTTCTATCTTTTCTTTATTAAATGGTCAAATTTGTATTTACTCCCATTTTTTTCTAGATTTTATTGGTTGTTTTTATGATTTCATTGCTTTAATATAAGCCCTTCATCTTTGTCTGGTTTGTTTTAACATTTTAGTAGATAATATAAATGTGACGTATTAAAATAAATGGAAAAAGACAGAAAAAACAGGCAAACGAAACCAAACAAACACACGGTACACAGACACAAAGACACACCTACACACACACACACACACACACACACACACACACACACACACATAAACGAAACCAAAAAAGGGACATTCGCCCTGTATCTTGTCAGATTTTATGTTTTAGGATCAAACACAGTACATTGCATTGAATTGAACGAAATATGCTGTCAGATCTCATTACAGACCGATAAACCTCAGGCACGTAGCAACAGCATAATGATGCGATGACATAAAATGCCCTGAAGGCAAGAGAAAGAATACCCTATTGGGTCCGGGTGAAAATGATGTGCTGCTCTTCTGTAAAATACTATTGTATTTAAATGATGTGTATAATGTCATTATTTGCTGTGAGGACAATACCTTCATATCGGCCCAGTGGCCTAATGGATAAGGCATCAGCCTCCGGAGCTGGGGATTGTGGGTTCAAGTCCCACCTGGGTCGTGAAATGTCTGATGACATGGTTTATAATGGAGCAAAAGTTCATTTATAAGCTTTGTGCAAAGTCTGCATTGTTGTAAATATGCTCATTACTCAACCTACATGTGATGTGCTGCATTATGCTATGAACCATGTAGTGTTTTTCTAAAAGCTGACAGTTCTGTATTCAGTCAAAGATCAATATTTCATGATACAGTATATTTTATTGACAGAAATACATCTTGCATACAGAAATCATCGGTGCAAAGGCTGCTGTTGATTAGTCAGGTCACTGTGACATAGTCAGAAACATCGTTCAGGCCTGTGCTCTCATTGTCCAGGTACTCCAGGATCACATTACCCCCATTGTACAGGGGAGTGTCTGGGTGAGCCAGCAGCGAGAGCAGGGTGTCATCCATACGAAAAGCCTCACCTGTCTGAGGGTGGCACAACCGCAGCTTCTGCAGAGCAACATGGAGAAGAGAAAAGCTGTTCAGACTTTGCCATTTAATTATGTTTGAAAAAAACAATCAGCCCTTTAAATTTAGCAAAATATGGAATTAATTTCTAATGATTTTAACGGAAACACTGGTTTTAAATGTTCAGAAGAGATGAGATGAGAAGATCGAGGAAAGCAGATGAGACCTCTGAAAAAAATTGAATACTCAGAGTGTTGTGCAAAATGATTTGGTGTTTCTTTCACCACCACGAGAACTAGAGCAAAAACATTAAACACTGGTGAACCACGCTTCCTGTGAGCATAGTTCTCGCTTGCTGCCGTCACATGCTGCAGGCAGGAAGGAGCTCACACCTGACACCTGCACTTTGTTTGTGCAAACAGGGTCCAACTATAGGTTGTCAATTATGGAGGAGACTTCGCTCTGCTGCAAACCTCATTAGTTTTAGGCTGCAGATGCAAGTGCACTTTTACATAAACTCTTATCTAAAATAGCTTAGATCAAAATTAAATGAGGGCATTATTGTTGACAATCCTTGTTTTACTTTGTTAGGGAGTGGAAGTTATGAAGAAGACAAGTAAGAGGTCATTTAGTGGTAGATGTACTGTACATGTGTTAGTGAAATTTATTGTGATATCAGTGATTCTCCTCCTGCCATCTGTTACCTTAGCTGTCAGCACATTATTGTTGTTCTTGAGGCTAGCTAGGGAGGCTGCATAATCCACCACTTTTCCCACACTCCATTTGGAACAGAAGAACATGGGCTGGCTGGTGTTTTTTGATTCTTTAGGAAGATACACCTGGAAATAGGTTCTTTCTGTCTGGAAAGCCAAAAGGGACAGAAAATAATTAGTAGGACAAAACTAATAATAATAGAAAAATGCAAAGTTATACATTGTGTAAATGTATGCTATAGTGATAAAGTGATAGTGAGGATTTTACCTGTGGCAGTCCCTTGTCTCCTGCAGCGTGCAGCTTCAGTTTCATTAACGCTACCTTGGCTGCAGTTGCACTGTTCTTTGCTCCTCTGCGTCCTTTACTTTTGGATCCATCCTTTGACTCTGAGTTATCACAAGAGGGTGATATAAACATAATCCAAATGTAAGTGGGTTGAATAATACGAACAAATGTACATTAGTAATGACAGAAATGAGAGTATTTTGTTTAATACTGATCCCATGTGGACAAAAGAGGAATGACAGAAGAAAATCTAACTACAGTCAACTTATCAGTGACTGTGCTTCGCTGTAACTGACCCACAATCTTTTGCACCAGCTCTTTGGTTGCTGCCATTCGAGGCTTTTGGACCTCCAACTTCTCACACTTGTGATCATCTTGATGACGATGGCTGAAAGTCAAGAACAACAAATTTGAACCTTTCACTTCTGGTTCACCTGTTCCACCGATGAAACAGTATTATAGATAATTATATTGCTTTATAAGCCCTATAAGCAGTTCAGTAAAAGAGAGATAAAACTGTAAAACCTACGCCAAACAGAAATGTTTTTCACACTGTGGACAAATTACAGGCAACAATTCTTTTCCCTTGCAGTCTTCAAATGAGCACGGATAACTTGTGCTGCCACCCACAGTCTGGGTTTCCCTTTTCACTGGCTCCTGCAAAATAATCAAAGGGAATACAGTTGAAAAAGAACACTGCTAGTATCTAAATAACTGAACAGAGGAAGAAATGTATTTGTCCTGATCTTATCAAAGAAGAACATTAAGCACATTTCATCAAAGTATGGCATACCACTGAACACGAATGGGCCTCTCTGCTTCTGTGCTCAAGGCTGTAAGAGACAAAAGGATGCATATCTTTTATTAAAACGGACATAACATACATAAGTGGAACTGTCTGCGGAGAAAAGTAACAAAATATGTTTAGTCCTGTACCCACTTTACTGTGCTTAATACAATTATGAAGTGCTTTTCATGAGTATGTCCATTTTATGCAACCTTATACATTACCTCCACTACATTTCATTACTGATTATCTTCATTATTGATAATTCTGCAGATATATTTTTTTGATTAATTAATAGTTTAGACTACGAAATGTGATAAAGTGATGAGAAATGAACATCACAACATCCTGAAGCCCAAAGTGACATCATCAAATTGCTTGTTTTGTTCAACCAACAGTCCAAAAGCCAAAAATACTCAGATTACAATCACATAAAACAGGAAGAAAATCCTTACAACTGAGAAGCTCAGACTAGGTAATGTTGACTAAAATGATTAATCGACTATCAAAATAATGGCAGATACATTTTTTGTTGATGAACTAATCAATTAATTGACTAACTGACAAATCATATCATCTCTAAAATATTGTACTTTCTACTCTGCTGCTTTTACCCTTTCACCTGTAACTAACAGAGTTTGATCTATACTGAGTTTTTTATTTGATATTTGGGTTTTAAAAATCTGATGTCGATAAATCACCCACTATATTTTTGATAAGGATGGAAAACTTGGTTAAATAGTGTCCAAGATATACACGGAGCAGGACATTTTACACTTGTAAAGTAAACTTGTCAGTACTCTCTGGAGAGTAAATAATGTAATAGTGACTCTAGTATAGTGTCTAAATTACCTCCAGCATATATTTGGCATTTGTACACTGATATTGATATACTGTATCTACGATGAGCCAGATTCAGCCCATAATATCAGCTGTGTCGATTAGTCGGGCTGTAGTTATGAAAAATACTGTATTTTTTTTTAAGTTACTAATCTGTATACCCCCTCCACTTATAAAAGTCACATTAATTTCTGAGAAGGGGAATTCTTACCAGAAAACACCAGTGCAAGAGTCACAGACAAAGGGAAGGAAATCTAGAAAAGGAACGGGAGGAGAACAAATTCAGTCAGGTTAGTTTCAGAGCCGAGTCTCACAGCAAAGCTCTATGCAGACAACTCATTAAATCAAAAAAAAGTAGCGCACACCAGGATATTAGGATTGACACTATTTTATTAACGGATTACATTAAAAAACAAAAGGAGTAAACGACACGTTTCGCACGTTCCTTCATCAGATTCACTTTGCTGTATTTGCCCTGCATCAGCTGGCACCCATGAGAGAGGCTCTGCTGTATGTGTGTGTGTGTTCAGTTTTTTGCAGACAACTCATTGTTTGCTATCCATTCAATTCAAATGGGCTTTATTGGCATGGTAAACAAGGCATGTGTGAAATAAAAACAAAAAATGTAGTTACCATAAGATCTACTAGAATAAATATGTGTAAACAGAATGTGTCACATTGCAACATCGAAGTCAAATATATAAATAGGAATAAGTAAAATTAACTTAAGATTGCAAACAGAAGAACTGTGATTTTACTGTTAAATTATATATATATATATATACAGATAAGTAACGATAACTTAAAATAAAATGGAGAAATGTTGACATTGTAGTTAAAAAAATATAAACACACATAAGTGAGAAATGTAAACACTGCAACATTCTTTTTTATTATAAAGAAATGTATTTAAAGCTCTCTGTCAACACCTGTGAATGATCGCCATTGATCTGACATTAGAGTTTGGTACAGAAGACAAAGTTTTTTGTTTGTTTGCAACGTAGTTAATGTAAGAGGTTTTGTTCTTGTCTATGTTTGACAAATGTTTCACCACTGCAGCTGTATTTTGGTGTTTTACGCATGACACAAACAAACAATCAATCGATAACTAATGTAATAGGTATAAGATGGGATTGAGGTCTGCAACGTAACGCTTGTTATGGTACAAATAAATGATAAATAAACGTTTAATTAGGTAGATGCCACAGTGACTGTGTATGCTGACCCATTAAAATCTAGGCAGACAGTTTCTACACGATCAACTGTTTTACATAAGAAACGTTTTATTCACAAATAACTGCACAAAGACAAATTTAACGGCGAGCTAACAGCTAGCTGGCAGGCTAACCGTGCTAAAAACAAACACTTTGTGTCATTCATAGTGACAAAACGGGCAGAGTAACGTCACACTGAAATATCTTCATTTATTGAAGGTCAGACGGAGGTGAAACGGACCTTTCTGGTGGCAGGAATCGATCTTACAATGCTTCCCAATATCTAATTCAGCCATGAGTTAGCCGCAGCTACCAACACGAACTTTGACCCCTGCAAAGTGACGTCACGAGACGCGGATCTTTCGTTTTTTAACTTAAAAAGTATTTAAAGTAAGATTATCCTCGCTTTTTAGTCATAATTAGATTGCAAGTTTATATATTTATCAATTATAAAATAATTTAAAGTTTAATACAAATAAAAATAATTTATTGGCCTTTTTTTTAAAGCCTACTTTTTTCCTCAACTTTATTGAAAACAGTCAACTTAAAAAAACAGTAACATAGAAACATGTATGAAGAACAAAAAGAGGTAACAAAGTGCAAGGGAATTCAATTACGACATAATAAAATAAAATAATACTTAAAAAAATGGGAAGGGGGTGGACAAGGGGAGAAAGAAAGAGGACATATGGGGTGGAGGAGAGTTCACCAGGTCCACCCCAGTAATTAGCGTATCCACTTGGCTGTTCCCAGATAGACATGAGTATTCTGGAAAAGAAAAGAGAATGACGAAAGAATGAAGTGGGAGTCAAAACAAGTATGTACTGGAGAAATAGTTATCACAATTATCTCAAAATCTACACAGATGGCTCTAAGAACAAACAGGAGCGTGTGGAAATTGGTGTGTATGTCCCTAGGTTTAAAATATATATCTCCAAAAGACTGTCTGACCAGTTATCAGTATATACAGCAAAAAGAGTGGCAGCCATTATTGGGTCACAGGGGTTTGAAGAGGTCAAACCTGATGGGGCGGTGGTGTGCAGATTCAATAGCCATCTTGGAAAGCATTCAGTCACCTTGTGAACTTTACCATAGTTTGCTAAGACTTCATAGAGGTGGTACAGATGTACAGTACCAGCGCATGAGGGGTTGAAAGGAACTGAGTGTGCCAATAAATTAAAAGTGCATTGCAAAAGGAAATAACAGTAACATTTCCACTTGGAAAAGGAGAAAGAAAAGCAGTGATTAATGGGAAAGGAATGCAGATATGGCAGAAGAGGTGGGAGGAAGATCAGAAAGGAAGGGGGTACCACAAAACACAAAAGTCGGTCATAACAAAGAACTATAAAGAAACGAACAGAAGGAAGGAAATCATCGTAACAAGACTCAGATTGGATCATACAGGATTAAATGGCACTTTTGTTGTACTGGGGAAATGGCACAGTGACAAGTGTGGGAACTGTGGAGTCAAAGAAAACATTGAACATATCTGATGCATTGTGCCATATATGTATGGAAGCCTTTTGGCCTCTTTATTCAAATGACAATGAGGGATAGGAGTCACCAGGAAGACACTGAGGTTGGTGGGTAGAATTGAAGAAACAGGGTAAAATGCATAGACTGTATAAAAATAATGGATGTAGCCACTGTGATGTCACCCATTGGTTTGTGCACTCCTGTTTTGAAACCTCGAGTTTATGGCAAGTCATTTTAACATTTAATAGCTAGACTGGATATGTACTGCAGATATCTGTAATTCAATTCTTCCTAGTTAAAATTAACATTTCAGATATCCACAATGAAATTATTCCTAGGACAAGTGACGTCATTTTTGCCATTCATGTGTATTGGGCTTTCAATTTCAGATATCCAGAATCACATAGAATTTTTACTAGGAAAAACTCCCATTTCAGATATATTCAATTTTACTAGTCATAATCATACGATTATCTGAGATTATTATTATTATCTAAGATCAGAAATTAATTTCAGATATCCAAAAAACAAAAAACATTACAAATATCCATAATGAAATTTTGAATATCCAAAAATACATTTTCACTGTTAAAAATGTTATTTTGGACATGTACAACTACAATTTTACATGGAAAAATACAATTTAAAATCTTTTAATACATCCATGGTTAAACCATGGTTAAAACGGCTTGCCATACGAGTTTGGCATTTTGACCGTCGCCATCTTGGATTTTTGGAGCCAGAAGTGATGAAAAATGACCAGAGGGTGGCGCTGACCCTAACGCTAGCTGCTAGCTTGGTTAGCAAGGTGCATTTACAGCCTGTAGTTAACTGTGATAATGCTAATGCTAATTTTTTCTAGCGAAAAACGGGCCTAAAGCCATTAAAACAAAATGTACTTACCGGAAAAAAAACTGAACATTCGACTCTTAGATGTTCTTTTCATACTACCAAATGCCCAACAAGACTTTTTTAGTAGAACAAAATGTTACAGTTAACTTTCATGAACTGACGGCTCTATACTCTGTGTATCTGGGGTTACCATGGTTACGTCACGTAACCAACATTGTCGCCGTGTACAGTATATGCATGGATGTATTATAAAAGCTCTTATTATACATCCATGAGTGGATGGCGATATGCAACGGTAAAGTTGTTTGCGATCCGCCAGTAAATCGAGAGGAGAAGAAGAAGAGGGAGGGCGTCAGGTGTCAAGACGTCACGCAGGTGTGGTGAAAGGTGCATTCACATTCACTGGCTAGTTTGAATTGAAAAGCACAAAGCCGTCGAGCCTGAAAATCTGCTCGTAACACACCCGCCTGTGGAAATATTTTGAAGCAGGACGGCTGCCCACTCACACTGGGAGAGTTCGTGTATGTTTTAGTTACGCAGGTGCACTGAAAAAAACAGCCAAAAATGAGCAAAATCTCGAAATTATTCAAGGGGAGCTCGAGCTCGAGCTCGAGTTCGAGTTCATCCAGCTCGTCCAAGTCCAAACACCACCGGTCGCGCGGAGGACCTTCACCCCAGGAGGCCATCCACAAACTCCGAGAGACCGAGGAAATGTTGACGAAGAAACAAGACTACCTGGAGAAGAGGATAGAGCAAGAAATTATGATCGCCAAGAAGAATGGCACAAAAAACAAGCGGGGTATGTTGTTATTCTGATCTGGAAAATGTGTGCACCAGCACCCACAAAGTATGCCCATAGGCACTTTATTTTGTGCACTAGGCCTTTACTTAAAATGAGTGTTGTTATCTTTTCAAGAAGTTATGGATGGCAAATATTACAATAAAAGTAATAAAAAAAGTAACAAAAAAAAGTAACTAAAGCTGTCAAATAAATGTAGTGGAGTAGAAAGTACAGTATATCCCTCTGAAATGTAGTGGAAGTATAAAGTAGCATCAAATGGAAATACTCAAATTAAGTACAAGTACCTCAAAATTTTACTAAATACAGTACTTGAGTAGTTAGTTATTTTCCACCACTGCAAGAAATGCACATTGTTGTGTGTTAAGTGTGATTTCTTATGTGAAACTTTGAACTGTTGAATCACCTCAGAATAAAAATAAACATCATCATGTAATGGGAGGAATACTGATTCCTTTGCACTTCCTTAACACTAGAAGTTCTCACAAAATACACAATACAGTACCAGTCAAAAAAGTTTGGACACACCTTTCCATTCCCTTGAATGGCATAGAGTGTCCAAACTGGTACTGTTGGTCTTGAAATAATCACCAAGAATCACACTCAAGTCTACGATCTTTCACTCTCTTCTGCATCAGCTGCCCTGCAGGCCTTGAAGAGGAAGAAGCGTCTGGAGCAGCAGCTCACCCAGATCGATGGCACGCTCTCCACCATCGAGTTCCAGAGAGAAGCGCTGGAGAACTCGCACACCAACACAGAGGTCCTGAAGAACATGGGCTTCGCTGCCAAGGCCATGAAGAAAGTCCACGACAACATGTAAGAAGCTGACAAGATTAAACGAGCCTGTTAAAGACGTAAAAATGAGATGATAGCGCGACCTGTACGCCTTCCTCAAAAACTCTTGGCTTTGTTTGTTTTTGTCTTGACCTTGCAGATTGTTTAATTTGGCTTTTGGTGCAAAACTTAACAACAACAACACATTTTGCAATTTGAAAGAAAGTAAAGAGCAAATAGTTTTTATCTTACTTTCATACTTTTCTTGTATAACAGATAAAAGGAAAACAATCAGATCAAAGTTTACAAGGGCATGGTTGCTTTAAGTGAACTCCTTGATGTGAGAAACAAAAGAAGGTTTAAATTTAAAGAGGCCATATCATGCACATTTCCATGACTATATTTATATTCTGGGGCTCTACTGGAATATCTTTGCATGATTTACAGTTAAAAAAACCTCTTAATTTATCTTATACTGGCTGTTTATGCAGCTCCTCAGTTCAGCCTCTATCTGAAACAGGCTGTTTTAGCTCCTGTCTCTTTAAGGCCCCCCTTCCAATGAGCCCGCTCTGTTCTGATTGGTTAGGCTACGTAAACAATACATGTTCGAGCCCAAATCTGATCTGAAATATGAGAGCGGGCAACCCATGGAAAAACCTTAGCAACGAAGGCTACAGAACAGACCAGCAGGGAGCATTTCTTCATATGTTCACCTCAAGTTTTGGAACTTTTGACCATGTTTATCATTGACACCCGACATCAAACAGTATGAAAATAACAGAAAATCACAAAAAGCATGATATCTTAACTTTTATCTCTCTCTCTCCTCTTTTTCAGGGATATTGATAAGATAGACGATCTGATGCAGGATATCACAGAGCAGCAGGATGTGGCCCGGGAGATCAGTGAAGCTATCTCCGGACCTTTTGGCGAGACATTTGATGAGGTTGATATCTCAACCAGCTTTTGTTGCATTCCTTCATTCTTTCTGCTTTTTCATCTGACATTTTTTGACACAACACAGATTTTAAAATGTTATGTGATGCAAAAAAAAAAAAATGCAGCTGCAAGCTCCTAATCTTGCATACTATGTATGTTTTCTTAGGATGAGCTGCTGGCTGAGCTGGCAGAGCTGGAACAGGAGGACCTTGAGGACAGCATGAAGAGTATGGGCGGGCTGCCCAGCGTGCCCACCTCCAAACTGCCGTCGGCACGGCCCAGTCAGCGCGCAAGTACGTACAACATTGCGAGTAGCTACAATGTTAGAGCTACAACCATTACTGTTTCAAATTTTACTTTCCACTTTCACAATTTTAGCAAAATATAGAGTTTAGAAATGAATCAGTCTGACAGTTGTTGTTGGAGAAGCATCCAAACTAACCTGCCACTGCTAAAACTAAAAGCATGTGGCTGATGATGATGATGTTGAATTGTTCATCATTTCTCCAGTAAGAATACAGAATTTTTACTTGTTTCAGCTTTTCAAAGATGAAAATTTCCTCCCTTCTTTGTTAGCATATCAATGATCTCTTAATACCTTTGAGGTTTTTGACATTTGGTGAGATAAAATCAGCAATTTAAAGACATTGCTTTGGGCTCAAATAATAATTTAGAATAACAAATAACTTTTTTTTAATTATTTTTAAAAATGCTTAATGCTTAATACTTTAATTAAAATTTAAAGATTTTTGTGGCATTTTATGCCTTTATTCAGTATTAATTCTGGAGAGGTGACAGGAAATGAATAGGGCATCTCTTTAAACATAGTCTAAGATTAGTAATTAATCCATTAATGGGGAAAATAATCAATATTGCTATCATTAATGAAATGAATCTTTAGCTGCAGCCTTAACCCTGACAAAAGCTCCAATAATAATTTGATATCAATAATTGTTAACTGTTTCCTTCTTTTTACAGCCACCAAGAAAAGGGTCGAAGATGATGACGACATGCGTATGCTGGCATCATGGGCAACTTAAGTACATTAAAGCAACCTCTTGCTATAAAGTGACAAACAAAAACCTCTTTTTAAATAGCTTTTTCTAACATTTTTTATTTTTTTTTTAGGCAAAATGAAGAGCATTGTATTTTTAAAATAAGCTTTATCACCTTGTAATAACACATTACAGGTTATATTTATCAAGAAATTAAATTTTTTAAGTGAAGGAATCAACAAACTGAAATTTCAGATATGTTCTGTCTCTTTTCTTTTCTGTTTCCTTTTCTTTTTATTTGTCATTTTTACCTAACCTGCTCAGAATGTACTGAGGTGTAATGAAGGCATAACCGGGATATGACGTTTTCAACACACTGAGCAGATGTGCTTTATTGCATGTCATTCAGCTGTAAATAAACTCAGACTACGCATTAACATTGTACATATATTACTTTTTGGATGTTCAACAAATAAAGACACTCTCCTAATAGTATTGCCTAATATATTATGTCAGACAGTGCATTTATGTGTTGTTCCTTGTGTCCTGTGTGCCTGAGATAACAGCTTAGTATAGACTATCTGTGTCCCCACATCTTTTGAAAACACATTTTATTGTTCTAAATATTCCTCTATCTGCACTTTTATACACATTGTCAACTTTTTTTATTTGCAACTCTTTTTATTGGGGTTGAGAGAAACATACAGTTGAACAATAGTAAGAAGTAGTTTTAGTACAGATATTAAGACATGAGAATAAAAAAAAACAAAGACAAATCAAAGTTTTACAGGTGAATTATACACGTATGGGGGAAAAAGCAGTATTGCAAATGAGTGTGCAATACTTTAATTTATTGCAAGTTCAGTTCAAATATAGACAAAAGGAACATGTATAAGACAATATTGAATTAGATACAAGTAAAAAGGGAATAATGGAGTGAGAGAGTAAACACAAGAAAAACTGGAGAAGAAATGTAAGTGGGTGTCGAATAGGACAATAATGCTTTTGTGAATCATGTTTAAACCAGGCCAGTTTGTTGGAAGTGATAGCACACTGTTATTGAAGTGGTCAATAAAGGGTTGCTACATCTGGTAGAATTTGTCTTCACGCCCTGTCAATGAGAATTTAATTCTTTCCAGATGCAGATGTTGCTTAATATGTCAGAGTGTGTTTGGAGCCTGTTTGCTTCCAGTTCAGTAATATCAGTCTGCGTAGTAGACGGGTTACAAGTTATCATGTTATATTGAAAGCTGATCAGCACAAAATCAGATCCTTTGATTAGGATCAAGTCTTTCCACGACGTCACGTTGTAAACTTTTACTTTTATTTTTTTGTTATCTTATGTCCGGGGTTTTATTTTGACAGATCTGACCGGAAATACGTTACTTCTGTCAGCAGGTAGGAGGAAGTCTTTCTCCGGCGAGCTAGCCGCCCAAAGTCAAATAAGACCTTAATAAGTATAAAATCTGTCATTAAACACGGACTATGGCAGCGAATAGACCGTCACAGACGGAAGGTGAGTCAATCACTTAATGCTCTTCGTAAAACTGAAGCTAAATTGTGAGTTATCCAACAATTACGGCGAGTTTCCGCGGCTGTTGAAATGAGCGCTCAGTTGGCAGATTGTCTCCACGCTAAACGAAACACCGGACATTGACACGTTTCACACGTAACGTTACTAAGTTATGTGACAGAGGGTATTGGAAACATTTGACGTGTGTTCATACTTTTCTTGTAGTGTTATTAATTAGCTGTTACGACTATATCACCATTTAACGTAAGCTATGTTAAATAACTGGCTCTCAGTAAGTTACATTATTATAACGCTACTAACTTACTACAGTAAAGTTGATATTCCCAAAACAACAATATGAACAAACCACCTGTCTATTCAGGAGAGTAATATTTAAATAATAAATTGTCACAACATATAACAAAAAGACCAAATATGGACTATGAATTAATATATTTTTGTCTTTGAGGTGGTAGCTCAACGGTTAACACATATACTGTTGTGAAACTGAAACAATTATTCTATGAATCAATTTGTCGCTCAAGTTGCTGAAATTTTTCATAATTGTTTAAATCTTTTTAAAGCCAAAATGACTATTAATGACGATTAATTGGTTTCAGGATATTTGCTGGTTGTCAATTGTAGAAAAGTGTACATCTTGGGGTTGAGGACTGTTTCATTAAATTAATCACCAAATATTTTGATAATTGATTAATCGTTTGGAGTCATTTTTAAGAAGGAAATGTCCTAATTTTCTGGTTCTCAGTGTGAATATGTTCTTGTGTCTTTAGTCTCTTATGACAGTAAACTAAATATCTTTTGGTTTTAAACTGTTAGTCAGGACAAAACAAGAAATTTAAAGACATCATCTTTGTCTATGGGAAACAGTGATCGACATGTTTCACCATTTTCTGCCATTTTATAGATTAAACAACTAATCAATAATAATAATAATCGTTAGTAGCAGCCCTACATCAAAGATGCACCTTAACCTGTGCTTTGGGAAGTTATGATGGGCATTTATCACTATTTTCTGACATTTGACAATTTGATAACGAAATTAATTGTTAGTTGCAGCCATAAATGGTGTATAAACTCTTTTTAAGATATACCATCACTGACTTTTTTCCATTCAACGAGCGCAGCTGGAGACAGCCCTGGACCAGACGACGAGGCCAGAAAAGCAGCAATAGCAGCAGCCAAGCTGGCCAACCGCCTCCCTGAGATTCGTCTGGTGGTACTCGGCTGGAGGTGGCCGGGGAAGAGCCTGACGGGCAACACCATCATAGGCCGAGAGGAGTTTCGCTTGGAACGAGCCGCTGAATTCTGTGTGAAGAGGGAGACGGAGGTGCTGGAGCGGCAGGTGATTGTGGTGGACACTCCAGGCTGGTTCTCCACCCAGGATACACCACCGTCCTACAAGCAGGAGTTAGTCAGAGGAGCCTCTCTTTGTCCTCCGGGTCCCCACGCCTTCCTGCTGGTCATCCCCGTGGGCATGTTCACAGAGGTGGACCGCGCTCGCATCGAGGAGCATGTGAGCCTCTTTGGGGAGCAAGTGTGGAAGCAAACGATTGTGGTGTTCACCTGGGCCGAAGTGCTGAGGAACATTTCCATCGAGAGGTACATTCGCAGGGAGGGCAAGGAGCTGCAGTGGGTGCTGGAGAAGTGCAAACGGAGGTATTTTGTTATTAATAACTGCATATTCGGGGAGCACCCCCAAGTAGGACGCTTATTGGAGAGGGTGGAGAAGATAGTGGCAGAGGAAGGAGGATACTACAACCCAGAGGAGGTGGAGAAGGAGAAGAAACCCCTGGATAAGAACCAGAATCCAGCCAGAGAGGTGCGGGAGCTCGGGGCACGGCCCAAACAGAACTCTGCGCTGAGTTTGTCCAAAGCCATGGAGGTGGAGTCGCTTTCTAGTGAGTGATGCATTTATCTCGGTGCACAAGCAAGTTTGTGAGGTTCTGACTTTTTTGAAAGAATGTTTTTGAATATGAATATGAGCAGTAGTGTTTCTCCTGCTGGCCCCACCCGTGAGTTCCCACTGGGCCCATATACTTTTCTTGAGTCGAGAAAAGCGGTTTAAAAATGTGTGACATCATCATTATGTAGAGTTTTACAAATATAAAACCTCCAGGGATCAAAAGTTCACAACAGAACGAGTCATAATTGACCTTGTTTGCAGTTTGAAGTGTCCTGTCAACAGTTTTACAGACGTCTCTTTATACAAGGGTGGTCCATGGGGAAAATGCTTTTTGGGCCACGGGGGGAGTGGCCACTGGGAAAAATTGGCTGCAAGGCTGAGCAGCAGAGCCCCATCCAGCTCTAATAATACATCCATGGATACTACAAGCAATGCAGCCCACACATTTCATCATTCCTCACACCCCAGGCCCCAAACATACAAAAAACACAGCAACAACAAAAAACAGCACTTCAATTATATACAGTAAACCAAAATTAAGTCCATTAAATAATATTTTTATAACAAAACATTACTCTTTTTTTGCATTTTCCAAATGCAATATAAAATGTGATCAACAATCATAGAAAGTGTGTCCATAGTATGTTTTCCAATATCAGCTAAGGGTGAGAAAATAAGATATTTGATCAAGAAATAAATAAAAAGTTGGAGCAGCTAAAATAAACAAGGATTCAATTGAATTTAAGTATCGAGCATGTATTTAGTTATATATTAGATATTGACTGGTGTAAGATAGTAATGAAATTAGCTTCTTTAATTGTATTGCTTGTAAATTGGAAATGAACTCTGTTAAAGGAGGATGTTTGTCTTATTTAAAGACTATTTACACAAACTTGAGACTTAAACTCCCTGAAAAACAAAATGTCCTGAACGAGTAAACAAAAACTCACATTTTGTAAGAATCCCTTCCTTGTGCCTCTCCTATTTGATCAAACAATTATTGCCTCAATCACTGTGTTGCGTATGTCCCTTTCCAACATCCTGTTACAACAGATAATGCGTCATATTAAGGAAGTGAAGATTTAATGTCAGGAGGCCTTTAATGTAGATGCATTTGTTCCTTGATGTTATCAATACTCGGTGCCAGGCTGGTATGCAGGCGGTTTAGATTGCAGCAGTGATGGTGCACCACGAATCTGCACACTCTCACTAATGTTTTCCTTCTGATTCATCAGTTTAGCAGAACACATGAGAATTAAGTTTGTATATGTGTAAAAAGGAGCCCTGTTAACGTTGCGCTATGTGTTTGATTCCAGATTAACCGGACATTTTAGGCTGATGGACCCTCTAAACCACGACTAACGGAGCCACACTGAACTGATGGCGAAGCTGCTTATTTGACAAGACAGAAAAGAGACGAGGGTAATTAACTGAAAGGTTACTGAACGGACAAATCAGATTTATTTTATTTATTTTTGAATCAAAAAAAAAAAATGTTATTGTGTTTTAGTCGTGTATGACGCAGTATCTTCTCACTGTGACGATATGAGGGGCCTTTTTTTTCCACACTGTCCAAAGATTTATACTCCCCTGTTTTAACATGTGATAAATGACATTATGAATTGTAGTTTGGGAAGTTGGTATCGGGGTGATGTGATGGGATGGACATTTTTGATTTAATACTAAAAAAAAAAAAGAAACACAACCTGTTACATACAGAAGGTAAACATCATTATTTTAAACCCAATGTGCACACTCCTGAGTCTTGGCGGACAGCAACGGCAGAACTGCACTACTAAATTGTTCCTATAATATTCTGTCAATGACTGTTGAGGGAATTGCTTTTTTTTTTTTTTTCCTCGTTTGTTGTGACCAAACTGTAAATGCTTTCCTCTTGCTTGCGATGTTTATGACACACTCGGTGTACAGTTATAAAGCACTTGAGCGGTTATTGATTTTTTTTTGCCTGTTGTCTCTATAGTTGGCCTTGAAGCAGGGATCAGATGTTTATGTCGCTCTGTGGCAGAGGGACACATTTGAGGCAGGGGTGCACTACTGTTTTCATTAAATCTGTGGTAAATTCTGGTTCAAAGTCAGTACACAAGTGGTAGGGAGGTGAGTTACTTTACTTTTGTTGCCTACTTTCCTGCTGCTTTTCCTGTGGGCTCTACAGAAACAGTCTCCATGATAAAAGTATTTCTGGCAGCTAACTCTACAGGACACGAGAGGATCGATTTTTTTAAGGCGGCGCCGAATGACGGGAGTCTAAGATTTCAGTGCAGTAAAACCCAGAGAGGCTGTACACAAGGACCTTTGCATTGTGTTGTCTTCCTTTTATTAAACCACCCTTTGAACTACTCGCTGAAGTGCCTTCTCATAAAATCTGCTCTCTTACTGGCTGTCACTCCCACCATGTTGGCTGCTGATATACTGTACGTGACCTCTCAAGATGTGAGCAGTGTGATTTCCTGACCTAGTTCTTCTTTTTTGTTGCAAAAGCTCCTATGTGTTTTATGTAATTAAACTCTGGTGCCTTAAGTTATTGTACGTAGAAAAATGAGACAACCCCAATTAAAAAATGGTGTAGTTTTTGACCTCCAGCAGTTTCCACAAGCAGTATACAAGACTCATCGGCTCTTGGTTTGCTATGGTGAGTGAAGACGGTGAGCAGGATTGTGGTCAGGTGAGGGGAAGCAGAGGCTGTCTTTTAGGTTTGTGCATATCTGCGTAGATCTTAAGCATGAACTCGGTGAAATAAGGGCAGATTCTCCACATTTAAGGGCTCTTCTGTAGGCAGTCAGCTGGGAAGAGTCACCTGCTCTGGACAGACTCAAACTTCACATCAGGAGGATATCTGATCTGAGGATATCACAGCCTTCCTTTAAAGGCTCACTAACCTTTTCAACAGGATGAATCAGGTGCTCTGTTTAGGGAAAACACACAACAAAGGTTATGTAGGTGGTTGTTTCACTTTAAAACAGCGAGTGAGTCTATGCCGGCATAAACAAGTACTCATTGTAGTGAACTCTTGCCTTGCACATATCCCTCTGCCTCTGTGGTTACCAGTATAACCACCAATGTTTGTCAGTTCCTTGGGGCTCTTGTGAGCATGATAGTTTTAGTTAGCCTGTAGGTGTAAATCTGGTACGAGTATTGAAGACCCTGCTTGATAATGAATGCCTTAAATCTTTTATGTGTAAATGTCAAACGTCATTTCTCACTCTTGGCCTTCGGTCTGCTGGTTTTTATTGTAGCAGTTAAATCTGGACCTATTTTCCCTGGGAAACAATTACCAAAATGGTTGGATAGAAACCCAGCAGGGCTCTAAACGTGCAAATATTTAGAAAAACTAACTTTAAGCCATTTCGTTGTAAGAATGTTGTAGTTTGAGCCGCTTCTTAAAAGCTGTCGCTGTTTTTTGCATGAATGTGTTTATACTCACTATAAAGTAATGCTGTATACTCAGATATGCACTATTTTACCCAGTCAGGGCAAATACTGACATATTTGTTGACATTTAATTAATAAATACAACAGGAAACAAGCCTACTGTAGACCTGCTATACTATACATCGTTCTCTCAAGGACTTATTAATATACTGGTATTTTATTTTAACAATACGTCATGACAGTGAATTTAGACGCTGTAGTCACATAATCACTATTACAACTACTGGCCTCTAAGTAATGTGGGCCATCATATTAAATGTCACTTGGCCACATTGCCACTTTGTTGTATCTTGTTTCTGTGTCTCCCTGAGATGCAGTCCAGCATGTGAATCTAACTTACTCCTTAGAAATCAATGAATGAAGCGGTTTCTGGGCTTTAACTATACTCTTTGTAGGCCTACAACATGGAATGGCTTTATTTCAACAAGTGCAGCACTGTTTGTTTGTTTGTTTTTTTGTTTTTTTTTGTTTTTGCTGTTAGGTCAAAATAAATGTATTTTTTGATCTAACTTTTGGGTCTGTTTCTTGAATATTTAACAAATGTAGAAATGGAGGCTCATGAGAATTTTATCACTCAAATAATAAAGATACCTTTTTAAAGTATGTGTCTGAGGTAAAATGTGCAGTAACTAGAAGGTACTTAAAATTATTGGGGAAGCAATTAATGATTGCTTTCATCTGATGATTTTATTGTTGATTGATTAATCATCAGCATCAGAAAACGGTGTAAAAAGCTCATCACAATATCCTAAAACACAAGATGTCATTTCACACACTAACTTAACACAATAGAGGAATAAGTAGGAGAATAAGTTAAGAGTAATTTGATTGAATTTATTTGATGGTTAAAAATACAGAATGACTGCACAACAGTGATTTCCAGCCATCAAGGATTAAATCCCAATAAAGTTTAAAAACATAAAACCATTGCACCACTTGAGACAAAACATACAGACACAGCCTACATGTCCCCAGCTCTCTATAATATAATATATAATATAAATCAGGTTACAAATGACAGAAAAAACATCTTTTCAAGGTTTAAGATGCTCTCATGCTCCATTTTAGGCTTGAAGTAAGATTATTTCATTGTAAAGCAGCAGAATAAAGAAATGTTTTTATCCTTCATAGTCTTAAAACAAAGCAATACAAAATGTGTTAAACCAACTGTAGTAAAACAACCATGAGTGTCTTTTATCATTTTGATTTTGCTGTGTCAGAACTTAGTTGTAGTATTAGATTATTTTTAGAGTAGCAGTACGGTGGCTCTGAGGTGCAAAACACAACTACATTTCATTTGTTTTCTGAAATGTTGTGTTTTGCACCTCAGAGCCACCATACATCAGAGTATTAGAAGAATTATTAAAGTGCTGGGTGAAACCTGAGCATGCAGCCATTTCATTTGTTTTTATTCCATAATATTCCATATTCATTCTTTAGTTTGACCACTAGATGGCAGTAAGACATCAGGTTACAGGGTGTTAGCAACAGCAGCACAACACTGTTATGACATTGCCTACAATAGAATCATTAACTTAATTTGGGGAAGTTGTGCCGTTTTATGTCGCACACCTCATTTACATCCTTACTCTCTCCAAAGTCACTCTTCTAGCATTATAAAATTTAATCCCCTTTTTGTCCTCTGTTCTACTAACAAACAAAAAACAAAACCTCTGCCTGCCTTTGCCAATACTTTTTCCTCCTTCATGCCTTTTTCTTTTTTTTGCTCCTGGCTTGCTGAGCTCTGCTCCATCTCTTCTTTGCTGTCTTGTTTGCTCAGCTTTCTCTCTATACAACCGTATCTCCTCAATCTGCAGAGAAGCAGTTCCACTATCTACCTGATCCAAGGATTTACCATGAACCACACAGCATTTTTCACTGTCACGCTCTCTTGCAGGATGGGTATGGTTGATGTAAAGAAAAAAGCTGTGGAAAAAAGTGCATAGTCAAATGATGGACTTGCAGAATGAGCACTGAGAAAAAGTGTCAGTCAAACACCGGCTTTCCTCCAAATGTATCTGTCCAAAGATCCCTTTTTATTTTCGGCATGCACTTCCAAAAATATACTATGCAGGATTTTCCTACAAAAACAATGTATAGACTAATACAAAAATAATCCCTCTCAATCATCACTCATGACCCACTAGAAGTGTGTGGTGCTGTATGTATCTGCAGAGACTCGGCCCTCTACCTGTATTTTATTTATTATTTTGCTGTGTTCGGGACATTTCTGGGCAATTATTGGGCAGTGGGTGTGTAGCCCCCAGCCAATAACAGCATGCAGGGTGTAAGGTTGGGACTGGTAGTATAGTGACCTGGTTACATCGCTGTCTCCGTCTCTCTCCTCTGCTCCACTCTGCTCTCTGTCTCTGTGTCATGGACGTATAAAGAGCAGCAGGTCTGTGTGTCTGCTTGACTGAGGGTGGGTCTGAGCTACACACACGTAGAGCCGAGAGGCCACAGCAGACAGGATGAAGCTCTACATTTACACAAAATCTGACAACATGGCACCATGAAACAATCAGAAAATAACGTTTTATTTCTCTGATTCACAGCTTTGTTCTCGCCAGCTCTGCTTGCTCTTTTCATTCACTCTCTAGCTCGCTCATGCGCAATTTTGAAAGCTGTGTTTACAAACACCAACTGACAAATCCTGCATAGTATACCTTTAAAGTAATTATGATGGCATTTAAGTCGGAATAATGCATTGCCTGTCAGCTTTCCAGCTGCTCATTGTTTCTCTTTTGTGTGTTTGTTCTTTGAATGCATACACGAGTACTGATTAATGCAACAACAGAAGTGATTATTTGCTCCTACAATCCAATTGTATTTCGAAATATTGTCTAATGTATCCATAATTTTGTATAAAGGTACGCACACACACACAAGCAGCTATAAAAAAAGACAACAGACATCGTCAGTGGTTTTTACCAACATTGTTTATTATTTCAAATGTAATCAAAGCAACAGTAGTTACAGAAATTACAGACAGCTATGATACTGTGTGATTTTTGAGTTTCATTGTGTGCTATGGAGTGTCATGGTAAGATCAGAGCAAAATAAGGTCACAGCTGGAAAAACAAAATCTTTATTGAGCTCTGGCAATCGTCGCTGAATCTGTGTGACTTAACATTGTTCAATCCAACTCATGAGTCAGAAAGTAAAGAACAGCACACAGCAGTAATCTATCTTAACAACAACCACTAAGCTGCTTTTTCATCATCTAAAATAACATGTTAAGAAAGTGGGAGTGAAAGCAATTAGTCAAGTCCAGTGAAGCAAATGAAGACTTTGCTGCCAGAAAACCTCCTGTTTCTTTGAACAAAGTGTCAAAGTGTTACGGCTTCTTTTGTAGACATGTTTAACACAAACTAATCCAACCGTCAGCCACTTTCTCTGACTGCATTTGGACAGTGGTTATAATAAAAACACTTGCAGTTTCAGGTGGCAGTGTACAACAAGCAGATGTTCCAAGCAATTCCTCCACAGGGATTAATCTAACAATATGGCACGGAAAAGCCATCGGCCTGTGAAGTTAAACCCCTTATTCCCTCCTGAATGCGTTTGAAACACTGTTTTGGAAGTTATGCAGAGTCATAAATGAGGGTTTGAAAACCAGGGACCTCATCAGACCTCAGTGTAGTTATAAAGAAGCGTCTGTGTGAAGGATTAAAACAGCCGGTGAGTTCTTCATTTTGGTATTTGTAAATGACTCGTGTGTATCTTTGGGAGTGTAGATTATATCTGTTAATAAAAGCATTTGAAGGTGAAATGGTTTCATTGCATTTACATAAAAGATGGGTTGGTGCTAGATTGGATCAGTCAGAGGGACAATTTGTGAAACTCTTGTGAGATTTGTACAAAGTGTTTCTTTATTGTGCCTGTAATCCTAACCCTAATCCTAACCCTAA
Organism: Thunnus thynnus; assembly: GCF_963924715.1. Lineage (NCBI taxonomy): Eukaryota > Metazoa > Chordata > Actinopteri > Scombriformes > Scombridae > Thunnus > Thunnus thynnus. Next base: position 10,324,621 of record NC_089537.1, read on the forward strand.
CCCTAACCGCACTCGTGTGAGTTTGTCCCTGCGGCTGATCCAACCTAGCACTTGGTGCTAAGGACGTGACCGTTGGCTACGAACCGCCTCTTGGATACTGTTGCTATGCCTGTCAAACTTTCTATTCTCACACGACACATTATGCAGTTTAAAATAACAACTCTGGCAGATTTACACTTAAAATTCTTACTAATTTTTGAAAAAGTGTCTCCTTGATTTCAGACAAGGGTAGACAAAAGCAGGCTGGCAGATTTTATCAGCTGTAGTTAATTAGGTAGCGGTTTAACTGGCTGAAGGCGCAAATTCTGACAGTTTAATGTTTCAAAGATTAGAGAAAAATTCCAAAATATGAAAACAGATTTGTGTAACAGAGCTTTGTTTTTTCTTCTTTCCTCTTCCATTAATCATCTCACAACCCCTCAGATTTATCTGGTGACCTTTTGGAGGGGCCCGACCCCTAGGTTTGGAACCATTGGACTAAACTGTATATAAAGTAGTTCAAACTAGCTCCACCTCCAGCAGCTACAACAGTAACATGCTGCTCTAACACTGATGCTTCAGTATTAATAATCTAATGATGTCATATATAATAATATATCAGTCAGAGGGACCAAACCACTACTTTCACTGCAATACTTTAACTACATCAAGCTGCTAATACTTATGTACTTTTACTTAAGTAGGATTTTTCATGCAGGACTTTTACTTGTGATTATTTTTACATTGTTGTATTGGTACTTTTACTTAAGTAAAGCATCAGAATACTTCTTCCACTACTTCCCACACACAGTGCTAGTGTAGTGGTGAACGGAGCTTGTTTTTAAAGGGGCCATATTATGAAAAACTCACTTTTTCAGTGTTTGTGCATATGTATTTGGGTCTCTGATGTGCCTAATAAGACCAGTCAGTCAGTTTGGTGTGGGCTGTCTTACTCTGTACTCTTGTGATTCAACAAGCCATTCAGATTTGATGCCCCTTCTTATGTCACTTGGGGCGAAGCTAAGCTAAGCTAAACTAAGCTAAGGGCAAACCTCTAACCACACAAACTAAAAATGTTAGCTTTAGTCATTAATGTGCTCCTTGGAAGTAAAGCTTGGTTAACATTACTTCTTCTTACAGGTTTACTGTTGTATTTTTGGTTTAGACAACACCACAAGTAAACTCTTAAAATGCCAAGTATCGCTAGACTTACTACAGGGCATCGCTTCAATGTGCGAAATCCAAAGTTTGACAGGCTTGCCGTGCTAATCTCTGGTTGGACAATCGCAGTTCGGGGAGGAGTTTAGAGAACGGTCAGTTAACTTCTACTAACGGCTACGTTCTGGGTGGTGTTATGGCTGCTGAGCGGTGAGGTGTGGACGCTGTGGGGAGGTTGAGGTAAATATTTAAAAGTATAGCTCACTCAGATGCTGATTAGTCTTTGGTCTTGATGTGATGGCAACAACGTGTGTGAATAAAAAAATCTGGATGATTGTTATTTTTTATGCATTTTTCAGTGTTTCGGTGCACTGAACATTTGTGTCATATTGCACATTTTCTTTTTCAGTAGAAGTCCAGAGAAGATACCAATAGTGTGTCTAAAATGTATCTACTATCTATCATTGGTGTAAAAACATGATTTTGTCTTTTGTCAGCAGAAATGAGTTTGAATTTGTGCAGTCAGAAGCCGTGTGTATTGATCAATGACAGCGATGATTGGAACAGTATTCACATTTAAGTAAAAAAGTAGAGAAAGAAAGGCCACTCATAAAAAATAAAAAAGTTTTTTTCTGTACTATACTGCTATACTACAAATGTTTGCCATGAGTTACCTGAATCTGCAAATGTTTTGGCCTCAGTATATACATGAATGTGTTGACACGGATGAGCCAATCATAACGGTTAAACATGGACACAGACAAGCCAATGGTTACGCTGGCAACATACTGGAAAAGGAAACCACACTGTAAAATCAAGGAAACAAAACCAGACCAGTGTGTTCTCTGGCTCACACAAACTGTGTCCAGACACCTCAGATTAATCAATAAGAATCAACTGTGCAGAGCCAGCTCAAACATATGCACCCATAAAGCAGGTGGATATCCAATCACTACTGTAAACTGCTCTCTTTTGCATTCACACGCACACGCACACACACACAAGAATCACTTACACTTTAGAAAATATATTCAGCATACACACTCACAAGCGCCTGTCTTGTAATTTTGCATTAGTACCACATGTCAAATCAAAAAAAAAAAAAAAAAAAAAAAAATTGTGCATGGAAAAAATTGTGCAAACTCTAGTCAGAGACAAAATGGCACGGCAATAATGAAAAAAAGCAAAAATAAAAACAAAACAAAAAATACATGACTTAAGAACCAATCAAAATAATGAGAAGGATAAGAGTGTGCCCATCACCCATTCAAAAAAAAATAAAAAATCACTGAGATATTTTCAGTGAACAAAAAAAAAAAAACCCATCTTACACTTCATTTTCAGGAAATGAAACCAGCCAAACATCATAAACTAATTCAACACCGATGCTGAATGTTCAGAGCTTTTCTCAGAGCCGCTTTTCGATCGCCGTGACAGGAGTTTTCAGCTCGCGTCGTGTCGCACAGCCGCAGCCTCTCTGTGCAGGACGGGCTGTGGAAAAGTCAATTAAGCCTGTGATGGTATCGAAAAGCAATACCGACAGTCTAAACAGATAAATGTGCCAACCCCTGTGTGGAAACAACGTACTGAAAGAAAAAGGAAAATACCTGATGGATATACAAAGGCCTATACTGTATAACCCCACCAACAATAAAGTGGAAATCTCTGTTCACATACTCTGTATTGTTTCTGAAAATATATATTGAATAATTCACCCTGCTCCCCCCCCTCACACACACCAGTAGCAGTCAGGCTGTACAATCCCCTCCATGGCAACATGATAGCAGCCTTACAAACTCCTAACCAATGCTGACTGAGTCGATGACGTCAATGCTGCTCCCTCCCTCTGTCCCCAGTAGGTCAGTTCCTTTGCCAACAGGAGCTGAACAATGGGTTTGTCTGGGATCAGTTTTCAGGGGTTTCTCACGTCCATGTATTGTTGGCTGCTGTACCCAGTCTCATCGAGCGCTCGAACGGCCGATTCTGCAGTCTCAAAGAGTCACTGTGTACACCGAGCTCCTCCGTGGATCCTGGAGGTTCCTTGGTGAGAAGTCCCTGTGGAGCAGGCACGAGGAGGGAGGAGGAGGGCTGGCACAGATAGGAGGGGGGGAGGCTGCGGGGATGCGGACGCCCCCTCCTCCCTCAGCACTGCTCGGACTCGATGAAGCCCTCCTTCTCCTGGCCCACCGGCTCCACCTCCGCGTAGGCCGGGTGACCTGATCCACGGCGGAACTTCATGGCCGGCCACCTGCTCGGGCGTCTCTGTGGAGGGAGAGAAGAGGAGAGGATGTGTGAGGACAGAGATTTTAGAGCTTAGATTGAAAGGTGAAAGGTCAATGTTAGGCCTGAGGTTTGTCTGTGATCTGGAGAGTTCAGACGTGTTTTCCTAAGTCATTAAACTTTAACGGATAAGTCTGGTGATACTTTATATTTGTCTTATTGTCAACAAATCTCTGGAGAAGCACAAAACCAACAATGCATTGATCCTTCGAACAAGTATCGTGTGTGTGTATCCGAAGCCAAATATATCTTATTCCTGTACCATAAAGCTCCATTGTTGTCCAAAAACTATTAAAACCACATCAATGAGCCAGACTGTTATTCTGGGTGACATATTCCTTCATTACCATGAACACACAGACTGTAGTTTATTTTGACTCAATCCCACACATACCATCCCGCTGCTGTAAATACTCACTACAGGACCAAACGTGTATTAATTCGCACATGGAAATAGTCCCCAACAAATACACAATTTACTCCTGTGTGAGTAAAAGCTACAGAGACCAGCTGTTTAAGGAAATTATTTAAAGGTTTTTTTTCATTTATGACCTGTTTTTAAAGACTTCACTGGGGTCGAACAGGTTGAGGCTGAGTGCCAGAGACAGATTAGGGATTTCAGAAAACAGTGAAAGACGGAGTGACACATTGTTGGCTTTGATATTTTCTGATCTATCATCTGCTTTATCTTTTAAGAACATCAACTATAAAGCTTATGAACAGGAAGAGATAAATTCTCTGGTTTTATCTGAAAAGAAAGCTAAAATGGTGACTGATGAGTTTTAAAAAGGCAAAATCCACTGACTGATGCTGGCCTTGTAACAGTGACATTGAGAAAAGCAGGGAAGGTGTAAATGTTTTTTTTTTTAAAGTTGTTTCAACACCACACAGTGTATTACTCTCCAAACAGCACCTTCTCACCCTTTTGAAAATCATAATGCATATTTATGAGTCAGGGATTGAGGAATAAAATGCACTGAGCTCCGTCCAGAGAAAACAATCTCGACAGACAGTGTTTTTACACTGTCGGCCAGAGACTCAGCCTGGTTTGACACAGCATTAAATATATCAGTCTGCTTTGAAACAGGCGGACACATCTGTTGAATGTCTGAACATTTTAGAAAAAAAGTATCTTATTAAAACTAATTTTTCTTTTGTAAATGTTCCTAACTTATAAACCATATTTTGGCAAGACGTGACTGTCTGCATTTTTTAGAAATTAGTTTTGTCTTTGAGAACATTTGTTAATATTACTGATTTAGGTGGTCAGACAAAAACTCAATATATTTTCCCCGTTGTGGATTTAATTTCCAAAATGTCTCAAATAGAACTGCAATGATTAGTCCATTAATCAGATAGAAAATTAATTTGATTTTCATAATTGAATCATTGGTTCAAGCTATTTTTAAGCAAAAACTACAAAAAAAATCACTGATTCCAGATTCCCAAATATGAATATTTTCTGGTTTTCATCCTCTTCTATGATGATAAAAAACCAATTATCTTTGGGTTTTGGACTATGGTCCGACAAAATGAGACATTTGCAAGATTAATCATGAGCTCTGCAAACTTGGGATGGACATTTTTCACAATTTAGAGACATTTGACATTAAGAAAATAATCAGTAGATTAACTGATAATGAAAAGAATCATTAGTTGCAGCCCTAGTCTCAAATTTAGGAAAATATCATAATATTCATTATTCTACATATCAAACATCCATATTTTTTACTGAAGCACAAGCTAACTAAGTATCTTCACCCTAACTGTCCCTACATAGTTAAATATTATTTTATGTTTTTTAAAAACATATAATTGATTTGGTAAACAAAACAATCTCACCACAAGGTCCATTTAGTAGATCTGAAGCTTTTTGACTGTATTGATTGATTGTATTGTAGTTGCCCAGTTGTAACAGATTTGATTAGTGGACCGTCTTCCACAGATTTTAAGATTTGTGAGAAGATTATTGGGTAAACTTATGTTGTTACAAAGGCCAAGAATGAACTTTTTTAATTAACCATTTCAATTAGGAATTGAACTATTCTAACACCCAGATGGTAGCGTCCCCACTCACCTCGATGAGGAAGAGGCTGGCTGCAGAGGTGGGGTGATGGTAGATGTAGACGGTGACCAGCACACCGGCAACCATGATGAGCATCACCAGGAGGATGCCCAGGATCAGACCAGTGTGCAGAGGGTGTGTGCCGGGTGTCCTGTCGACAGCACTGTCTGCTGGCATTACTGAAAAACAAACAAACAAACAATTTAAAAAAAGACACTCACATACATTGCATGTGTTTTTTTTTAAATTATGCTTTGAGTAAAGCACTGAAAATCAGCCTTTTGTCTTCATCTGACACATTTACACCCTCATGATGTTAATTAATATGTGTTGTCCCTGATAAATAAACAAATAAAGTAACACCACAAGGATCAGTGGTTTGGATATTTTGGATAAAAGCAACCACACAAATGTGACGTTTTTCTACTTTCACTGCAGTTCTGCTGTTGACCAGCAGGGGACACTCATCATTCATCAATACCTGCTTTTCTTACATTACATATACCAACAAATATGACATAAAGTTGACTTAGACATGCTTGATGCTGGTAATCAAAATTTTACGAGTTTTCATAACACAAAAATGTTTTTATTGAAAAACCTGATTCTGTAAATCTCATTCAGCCATATGTGATTTAAATGAGTTCATTTTTAGTTGAGTTAATGGGAGTTTTTCATTGAAGGGACATTTTCTTTTCTCTGTTACTAATTTCAAGGCTCAGGTCTGAACTGAACGTTATGTGCTCTCTGTTGATTGTTCTGTAGCCTGTTTAGGTATTCATGAGCTGTTCTCCTCTCCTGCAAGTACGAGTTAAGCCCAAACCAAGGTTAACAGCATATGGTCCTGATTGGAGGAGGAAGCAGACCTATGGATGCTGATAGAGTCCTGTTGTAGCCTCCAGTTGTGGTGAGGCAAACCAAAGAGGCTGCATTATAAATCTGTCCTTCAGTGAGCCTTGGAAAAAATCCCTCGTCTTTAAAGCACTTTGTAAGAGTCATATTGGAGGGTTACATTTGACCCAGCAGGTATTTTGAGAGCTCTTTTCAAGATGATAAGAGCGTCCTGTAACCGACTGGGAATCTTTGTTTTCATCTATGGAGGCACAATTTCCCCCAAAAACATGAAACGAGAATTTTCACCTGCAATTTGTCAGCTACAAGAACACACAGAATAAGAATTCACTACAGAAAAACAAGAAAATGTAAAGGTTTTTAGTCTTGACGCCTCCCAGCAGAGACACACTGATCATAGCAGGGGAGAGCTAATGAAGCGATAATGAAACAAACAATGTAGATTCTGCCCTTAAAGCTTATCTCACGCAGATTTATAACAGGTCCAGCCCAGATCTGTTCACCAGGCTGCAGATTTCTTCTTCTTCTATGTCCCCCCCTGACAACCTCTCCCTGGGCTCCCTGGCTTTAATTAGCAGCTCTAGCCACCGCCGAGCTTGTCAGCCAACCAGCCTCTCCCCTGGCTCCCTGCCTCATTGATTTCCAGCACACAGAATAACCGGGTGGTAATCAAACCTGTCCAATGTGTGTGGGCAGTCATTGTAAACGTGTGGTTGTACAAGTTAGCGTAGCCGTTATGTGCACTCTCTGGAAACTGTAAATTTAAGAAAGAACAAAGGATGGATAATTTGTTGTTCTGAAACATCACAACAAACCTCTTTTGTTCATAATCCAACAAAAAAATCGTGCTCATAATGCCATTGGGTTTTTTTTATGATATCTCTCACAGTCAGTCAGTCTTGAATCTGGTGAGTCAGGAGCTCTACTTTTCAGAGAAAAACAACTTGGCAGAGAAAATGACATCATGACATTTTTCGCTATTGTGCTTAATCCTAATAAACACGGTCTGAAAGGGTGTTTTTTATTTTTCTGTTTTCTCAGAAAAGGCATTGTTCCTGTGTTTATCTGAGAGTGCTCAGTCCAAGAGCAGAGCCATCTCATGGTCAGCTGGAAGCCCAAACGATGCGACAGGCTGTTAGTCTGCTGTGTTAGCAGGTTAGCAGGGGGCATGCGACTGAGTGGGGATGTAGACACAACGAGAAATCAACAGCAGCCAAATAACCAGCGGGAGGGCCAGCAGATCTGGTTCGGACCAGACCCCTGGAGGAGCCGAGAGCTCAGCTGAGACCGACAGTTGCATCCTGACACTTTTGAGTGGTACATTTAAACCATTAAGACAGCAGAGACACGCGCCTCAAATATCATTTATACTGGGTTATAGTGGGTTGTTGAAGGACAGGGCAGATAAAAACAAGTGCTCTTAAGTCTTTGTGTATGCTTTGTTTTGTCATTATATCAGTGTGGCCATGCAGTCAACGCAGCTACACAACAAACAAGAGTCTACAGTCCTGCCATTAATTAAAACTGTGACCTAATGATGGTGCTAGACGAAAAGCCATAGGATCACCAACATTATTATGATTCATGAAGGGGACGTGAATGTTTGTACTAAACTCTATTGCAATCCATCTGACAGTTGTTAAGACATTTCACTCAAAACTACAAAGGTCAACCTCATGGAGGAAAAGTCAACAGATCATTAAAGTCAGTGGGATTGATCCTCTGGAAACCATCAATGTCCATCACCCAGTCTATCCAATAGTTGATGATAAGGGTGCAACTAACAATTATTGGCATTGTTAAGTAATAATCAAGTTTTTTCAATGAATCATTTAGTCTATAAAATTGTGGAAAATGTCAGTCACAAGGAGAACCCGAGGTGACATCTTCTACTCTACCAACAATTTAAATCCCAAAATATATTTAATTACGATTATATTACAAAGAATTTAATTTTGAGGTTTTGCTTGATGATTGACAAACAATCAATTAACTAAAAGATTAATTAATTGTTGCAGCTGTCATCATTGTTATTGCATTTAAGACCAAAGTGCTGGACTGACATGGCTAAAAATATTCATTATTCCAGAAGTGTTTGTCAATATTGATCATTATAGCACAATACAGTCTAATTGGGGGACGCAGAGAGCTGGAACATCTTTAGCTAATTGCCCTGAATTCATTCACCATTAGCTTTGTCCTTATGACGGCTCGAACCTGAGGAGACTAATAAACACTAATGGACGAGGGAAGTCTAGACAGCAATAAAACTACATTAGAGCTTTTGAGAAAGGATGATTGAGACCAATGGAAACTCAGCCAAGCTGCTTTCAGCTAAACATTAGAAGAACACAATTGTTCTCTCACCTGGCTAATGGGTCTTTAGAAAACAAACTGAACAGACCTATAATTCAGCTTGTTTGTTAATAGATGTGGAGGAGTGGTGGTGTTGAGTAGGTTCACTCGTGTTGTTCCTTATCTCAGCACCTGCTGTAGCTGTAATCGCCTCAGTGTTTCCTACCACAGTCAAGGTCAGAGGACATCTTGGCGTAACTGACTGATGTGAGAGATAAAGATGCTGAACAGCTGAAGACGTCCTGGAGGAGATACATTTTTAAACTACTGTCTGATTAATTAAACCTGCCCAAATATCCAATAATATGTCTTAAATGTTATGTCTAAAAATCATCAATGAATCATCTTTGATTTGGACACAGACAAAAACTACAGAAATTCATGCTTTTTTCAATCTTAGTATAATCATTCTGGTGGCTTCCATGCAATTACTTTTCACCTTGAATAACATTATCCCAGGTATGTGGTGGAAAAAGGTTAGCTGCATGAAAAAAAACAAAAAAACTGGAATGCCACGCTGAGATATCATCACAGCGCCAGACGCCAGCACAAGAGTGCTCGAGTGATGGGAGACATGCAGCGTTTGTGTAATGAAAGTGTGATAGAAGCTGTGGATTTCCAATTCCTCTCAAGCAGGAAATGAAACATTTGAAAGGTTATCTCCGAAACCTGATAGAGTTGGAAGTCATTTCAGAGTTTGAATGTTTTGCACATATTAGCAACTAAAGTGTGTTGAGCTTAGAATAAAAGTAATACTGAATTTCTGTAGGTGGTATACCAAATGTAGTATTTTCAAACAGCAGGCACTGTCAAACGAATGGTGATACTTTGATCACTGATCAAACCTCACTACTTCCTATCACTAAAAAGACTTTTCTGTTTTGCTGCAGTGACCAGTGATGAATACTGGAAGTCGTTTCTCCATAAATGTTTCTACAATAATGTTAAGATGCTACATGTGTAATTGATCTTTTGTCAAGTCAAGTCAATTTTATTTGCCCAATATCACAAATCACAGCAATACAACATCCTCTGTCTTTTGACCCTCAACACAAATAAGGAAAAACTCCATAAAAAACCTTTTAATGGGGAAAAAAATGGAAGAAACCTCAGGAGGAGCAACAGAGGAGCTGGTTGCTGTTGGGTTTTTACAGGTGATGGGTCTGGGAACCTCTGAAGGTCATTTGTCCTGATTTCTTGTGTATAAAATACAACCTGAGTGCAAACTGTCATCTCTGGTGACAGTCAGAAGACTGTTTTGATTTGTTGGTGAGCTGATTTTATATTCACCCACCATCAAAACACTGATGCAATGAAGTAAATTATCTGCAGCATTTGACTGAGCAGGTGTCAGGTTCCTCTAACTTTAGCTCTAAAACGCTTTGTTAATCACTCTTAGACCAAAAACTTAGGAGTCCTAAAACTAGGACTAGCATCTCTTGTTGTGTTCACAAGTTTCTCCAAACTCGGGCTCCAAACTCCTCTACTACTCTCCTTTTAGTCTTAAAATGTTTTTTAAACAGATAGCCTACATTACAAACTGCACGAGCGGAGTTTAACCAGGAAGTTTGATACCTGGCGCAAGACACTATAAAAATGCATTATGGGAATTGTAGGATCCTGTATTTTTGGAGCTTGGCCCATTTTATGGATTAAAACCTGGATATCCCAGGCTCTGAAGCTTTTATTTCGATCGCTATTTTTCTAAATCTGTCTCTCAAAAGTCCCCCATCTTTATGGAAGTACAATACTGAATTGCTTGAATACTCCTTTAATCGATGATGTGAATAATCTTCAGTTGCAGCAGATGCTACACACAGAAAAAAAGGGTTCCTAACATTATTTATGATTATTGACAACTTACTCATAAGAGGTTTGTAGAAAAAATACTTTGGCATTCAAAGCGATGTGCTGTCATACAAACACGCCTCCACAGTGTAAGAACTGATTTTTTGGGAACAGGCCTCCTGCCTTCACTCATACAAGTCCAAACACTAACATTGATCTGCGCAACCCTCAAAGGACAATTAATCATTATAGTCGGCTGCTGGATAAAGTTTATCAGCAGACTGAGCCACGCGACTTCCAAACAGATCAAAAAGCAACCAGGGAACAATACTTCAGTTGTAAAAAACAAAACAGAAACACACACAGCTCAGCAGCAGCCACAGCAGCAACAGTTACTGGACGCCACAGCAGTGAAAGACGGGAACCTACCTGGGTTGTCTCTGAGATGCAGAGCGATCTTGGTATCATCTACGAGGAGAAACAGAGAGAAACAAATGTGAGCGTCAGACACAATAAAATCAGCATTTCTCTTTGTAGTTTGTTTTTTAAGGCGCTAATAAAATAAACAGCTTCCCGAAGGTCCCAAATGAGATTAAGCTTCTTTCATTAGTGGACCGTCTTCCTTTCAACATGAAATTTACTCCACTTTAAATCTGATTAAAATTTAATTCCTAGAATATAATGGTTCAACATGCATAATTCAACACATAAAAGCAGTCTGGGGTTAACTATACATGTGAAATATGTAAATGTAGCGTGACCCACTTCTTCTAGAGGGGTAGCAGGCATTTACACACACACACCGTAGGATTCACATTATGCAAATTTGGCGCATACTATATACCACCAGATAGATATATTTCACCAAACGATTTTATTCAAAAGGATTTTCTGTTTTCAATTTTCAAAACAGCGAGTGTAGCCACATTTCGGTGTCTGAAACGAATCCTTAAATGAGATATACTACTCTGAGCGACTGCACAGAATTTAGTCCTTCAATCCCACACCAGAGTGAGGGTCATGAATATGGATCATCGTGGCTCGAGGAATATAAGTATTTAAGTCTGTCGTAGCCGATAGGGATGTAACAAAAAGCTGCTTTGTGTATCTGTTGATCTCACAAATATGTCTGTATCTGTTGCAGTGTTTGGATTCATGTTTAGCTGCTTGCAAAATAACTATAATAATATTTTAACCATATACCTAAACTAAACAAATAATAAAGAATGATTTGTATTTGAGTCCTATGTTCACAAAAAAGGGGGAAAAAAGGTCTGTGTGGACATGAATTGTGGAAATACTGTAAAACATGTAGCATAGATGGAAGATACAAGTCAGAATTGTACTGGGTGACATCACTTGATGGACGAGGACCGCACACTAAGCTCCACTGATTTTATTATATAACCAACGTTCTACATTTACATTTTGTTATTTGGCAGACACTTCTATCCAAAGCCATTTACAAGCGAAGCAAGACAATCAAGCGTTAAGAGGACAGTGACTCTGAAAGAGCAGTGGGACAAATTCTCAAGTAGCTGACTAGGAACAAGTGCAATGAGATACACAGAAGGTTTGTCTTTGTTCATTTTTTTAAAAAATATATAATTATTAAAGTAAGAAACAACTGGGAGTAAAAAAGTGAATAAGAAATACCACAAACAACAGAAAGAAGCTGAAAGAAGTGCAGCAATAAACAAAGTGCTAAGAGGTTAAGGGGCTCAAGTGTTAAGGTTTTCACAGGGGAGCTGAGTTTTCAGGCGTTTCTTGAACGCACCTTGGGAGTCAGCAGACTGTGTGGAGCTGGGTAGCTCATTCTCATTGGTGGTTCCGCAAACGAGAATTTGAGTGGGTAAGATTTGTCTTTTGTCTGTAGTGGCGATTCACAATCACCACAGTCTCAGAACATATGAGATGTGTAACTACAGTCATTGTGTATTGGACTCTGAGCGCTTCCAAAACGCAGGTATCCTATGCTCAACAACATACCTGAACGCCTCCTGTGTAGTCACTCGCTGCTGCTGATGATCTGTTAGACATGCTGCTAATGCTATGCCCTCTGTTTAGACACGGGGTAAAAGTGTCCATTCTTGATTAAAAGCTCTGTTTTTGCTGTCTACTTTTCTCTTTTTAGAGCAATTTTCTCTGACTTGTGTCACACCTCGTCTCTGGTTTCTCCCTGACATACTGGAGTCAGTCGGCAGAGCTCTGAAGCTTTGAGTGGCTCGCTGATCGCTGGTTTATTCAAAATTTATTAATATTAAACACATTGTGTCCACATTGCACCAAATTCAACACTGCACTCCCTTGACTCCCCAGCCAAACACACGTTGAGCGTGGAGTTAATTGGAGGAACAGTTCAAGAGATCCCAAAGGACACACATACAGACAGAGATTCCTTCCTTTAGAAGACAGATGTGAGTTATTTTTGTTTTGTTTGCTTTTCACCTGGTTCCTCGTGTAAGCCTGCATACACGAGGTGACCGAAGGAAGAATGTGTTGTGTGCTGCTCGTGTTCCTTGTACCCATGTGCTGACCTGCTGTCTCTGACATGTTACTACTTGCCTGTGAGTTTGTTTTTTTGTGTGTGTGTGGACTGGGTAAGCTGTAGAACTGAATTTCCTGTCTGGGATAAATAAAATGTATGTCTAATAAATAAATGTAGTCTGAGTCTGAGTCCTGCATGCATGCGATTGGATGTTACCAGACACACAGCTGTGGATGAGTCAGTGATCGTGAAGCATGTTGAAAACAGCTGAAGCCGATCAGCCAAAACAAGCGACTTCAGTGCTCTGCCTAAACTAACGTTAGGCTCCATTCAAAATCACAAATGCGAACCTCATGGCGGAACTAGAGGAAAAGTCAGGAGATCACCAAAGTCATTAGAAGCATCATCTGGAAATGTCTGTACAGCAAGTTTTGTGCAAATACAAATAAAAGTCATATGCTGTTTGCAACTGTTCCTATTCAAATTATGTATTCATGTCTGTTTACATCCCTAGTGCTGCTGTATCGGGACGGTCCACAGGAGAGAAGTGACACTTGATCTAATCTCTTTAAAACAAAACAGCCCCTCTGAGGACGGCGTACGAAGTTCAGTCGAATGTCAGCGGAGTGAGAAATGAGATAAAAACTTTCCATGTCGGCTTTTCTCACATCCAAACACACTCGCACCTACGCAGACACATTTCTCCACTCCAGTCTGCCTCTCCTCTTTTCCCCTCACTCTCTCGTCCAGCTGCAGGTCGCCAGCACGTGCATGAGCCACCCAGCCTGCACTCTAACCTGACCTTTGACCCCTTGCAGCTGAAGAGACAGGGGAAACTGATCCGCTGTGCGTGTCAGACAGTCAGAGAAGTTCTCTGTGTCAGCAACACAACAAATACCACAGCGTGACCTCTTAGCACACACAGTCACATTCAGTCATACACACACAAACCAAACACTTTTTATTTCTCTGTTCTTCTGTTAGTCCTCTCACCACGCCCTGGTTTGATCTGTAAGATCAGTTGACGTGTTTTGCCTCACAGTGGGACAGTTTTCTCACTCCTCCCTGAGCTCACTGCATCCATCCTCATCACAGCAGCCCATCGGGCACCCCAACGGTGATGGAGTGTCCATTTAAACTCAGCCCCCACAAGATGATTAATGGGGGGTGCAACAGAGAAAAGGTTGGCTACTGCCTCAGTTAACGATGAAAGTGAATGCCTTTTTTTGTGAAAATGAAATAATGGATAACCCACGCCTGAATGTAGAAAACCTTTAAAAATTCAACAACAGAGAAAAAAATACCATCAGCCATGTAGGAGGAGGGTGGAATAACACTGCAGATGTTGCACTCTTGCACTACAAAATAGTCTATCTTAAGTTATTTAGTCTCTTAAAAACCACATTACCAGAGCAGCCTTTAAAGATTTAAATGATACTTTTGATTTCTGCTGGCAAAAAGAGAAATTATCTGACCGCAGGGGTGTTTTGGCTTGTTGTGGAAAAAATAAGATTTTCCAAATAAATGTAATGGCACTTTTTAAAACTGTACTTACAAAGTGCTTTACAGAAGGACAAAGGAAAAGGAAATAAAAGAGACCAATGAGATGAGAAAAACATGGACACAGACTGCACAAACCAGAAATATAGTTACTGCATCAAGAAACTGCCGAAGGAAACGAGTCACTTTTAAGATGCTGCTCTAAGACTTTAAAAAGGAGGGTGTTCAGCTGTTGAGGAGCAACAACCCAAAAGCACAATCATATTAAGCTTTGAAGTCAGAACAGTCAAGGTCAAAGTCTGCTGAGGAATGTTTGAGATGGATTTTTTGTGGTGTGTCATGAGCCAAAACATTTACTGATCTGCTTCCTGTCAGCCTTCGTAACCACAAACTGAGCCCTTATTTCAACTTCTCACATCAGGTCCCCGATACAGTGACTCTCCGGACACCTTCCCCATTAAAAGATGGGCCTGGTGATAGTCTGCATTGTTCTTATTGTCATAAAAAACAATAAAAAGACCAAAACCATCAATAAATGTATCCTTCAAACAAGTATCATTTGTGTAGCCAAAGCCTGATATAGTTTATTTCTCTGTGCTTCCATTGTTGAAATATTAAAAACACAAATGTTCTTTAATTACCATGAACACACACGCAGTTTATTTTGAGTCAATCCAACATACAATTACAGATAAAAATAGTCCCCAATAAATCCACCATTTACTCCTGCTTAAGTAACATTTGCTAAAAACCACAGCGCCCAGCTGATTCAGGAAATTACTGAGCTTTTTTTTGTTAAATCAAACTTTGTATTTATGACAGATTTTAGGAGATTTATGTGTTCAGCAGACAGAGTAGTGAAGTAAGAAAGTATTGAGAGATGGACTACTGCATTGTTAGTTTTGGTCTTTTCATGGGATTTGCTGATGAGAATCATAAAATATCAACTTAATGTATGGCATTTTCCATAAATGTTCACTCGCCAGCTGCGTTATAGAGACTCGGGGAAACAAGGACTCGCGCAAAACAGCATATATCAGAGCAAGTTGTCTGAGGCTCCTACAGCTCTCCAAATAAACATGATTTTTACACGAATCATTTCAAACGTTTGTCTCTGAGTCTGAACGAAGGCAAACACAGAAACTAGCTGCTTGGAACAGCCATTATGGCTAACTACATCCAGAGCAATTTGCCTGCCAATGTAACCACCCTGCATATTTATCTGCGCATGTCGGTTTGATCACAAGTATGCGGCTGACTTTCACTGCACATATTTTTGCGTTTTGCTACTTCTTGCACAAACATAGTTACCATATTCCTAGTTTTTTCCCCAGTATATTTTTTCTTTATGTGTAAACAAGTGGTAACTACCACTGCTTGAGACTGAAGCCGATGCAGAAGTACCTTAAAATGCTATACTACTGATGGCCGCTAGATGCTGGCTCCAATAGACTCCCATTCAAAAAGTGTCAACTTCTCACTAGAAATACTGCGTCAATCATCTTTTTCGACAAGTCATTATGGTCTCAATCTTGTTCGTTTCGGCCTGAGGTAGCGGGGCGTGTTTCCAGAGCGTGAAAGGCAACGCCCTGCACTCCTTATTTGGAAAGTCCTGGCCCCAAACGGAAAAGATGGCCATCTTCATATAGAGTCTATGGTAATCGATGTTAAAGACAAATTTCTATCATGTTCATTCTGTCAACTGCAGTCAGATAAGCAGTTGAAGCAGTATTTTATCCTTCAGAGTTCAGACTTCCTTCATGTTCTTAAAAGGATGCAATAAGCCTAAATAAATTAATCACAAGGATAATAGTAGATGTCTGAAATTATTGGTTGTCCATTACGTCATGGTACTATATACTCATTGTGTGTCCAACACTCAATGTGGAAGCACAAGAGAAGTAGTGACATTACCTGAAACTTATGACTTAAGTAAGGAGTAGACTCCTTCCTATCACTTTGATTCAATTACAGCACATCTGGAGCTGATTAAGATAAATTGCCTGTTTACATAAATGAATTGCTCAAAAGCCATACAACGGGAAATGAGCTGAAAATTGGCACAAAAACAAAACAAACAAACTCTTAACTTTCACAGGAAAAAAAAAAGGAAATGAAAGTAAACAAACTCTAGAGGACACCTTGGCTGTTCTCCCATCATCAGCAGAGGAATCCTGTCTTCTCCTTTCAAAGAGGATTTGCATTAGATAACTGAGATTATGCTGCAGTATGGTTCGGGTTAACCTCCCGCTGGGGTGTGGTGAATCATATGCTCAATGCTTTGCACTGCAATATCAAAAGGAGCATGACCTCTTCGACCTTTGCTGGGAAATAGTGTTAGAGAGAATCGCTGAACACAGTTTTCACACAACTATAAAGAAGAAGAGAAGCTCAAGACTAATGCTAGAGAGAAGGCACAGGAAAGATATTTTAGTGGGGAAACATCATGCATTTTGTGATTTTCTGTTATTTCTTTACTGTTATAATGTAAAATATGATCAAAGGTCCAAAACTTGAGGTGAGTGCATGTAAAAATGCTCCCTGCAAGTCAAACACCAGGGCTTCAGCCTGGCCTGTACCTCTACTTCCTCCTCGTAATGACACTAGATTGTTCATGCATGCCCACAGATGGCCGTCCGTTCTGTAATCTTTGTTGCTGAAGTTGTTCCACCGGAAGTTTGACGTTGTCCACTCGCATATTTTGGATCAGATTGGGCTCCAACATGTAGGGATGTATTAAAGAAGTTTATATTTTGAGTAAAGAATGAGAAAAAGAAGTCAAATACTATAATTATTGTTTGTTTACGTAGCCTCCAGAGGTGGTGGAGGTCGGCTAAGATGCAGCGTCTGGTAACTGGCCAATCAGATCGGGCTCATCAGGAGGGGGACCTTAAAGAGACAGGAGCTAAAACTGCCTGTTTCAGACAGAGGCTGAACTCAGGGGCTGCATGAAGGAAATAAAGATAAATAAGGAGTTTTTCTTAACTGTATATCATAAAGGTATTCCACTGGAGCCTAAGAATATAAATATAGACTTTGAAATGTGCCTCATATGTCCCCTTCAACCTTCAATACATCTACAGTGAATGTCATCTTATGGAAACTTATTTTGACTGATTATTTTTATGAAAGGAAATAACAGTGAGAAGAACACCATCACAGGTCTTTTTATGGTATATGTTGACATTGAGAAAAATATCAGCAGACTTATTCTTTAAAGCCACTGCACCTTCAAAAAATCTGTACTTTTACTGAACTTTGTCTACAGCTACATTCCTTCCTTCCTTACTGGTACAGGATATATGTTATCTGAGCAAATATTATATTTACATTATATTATATTACATGGTTCTGCATATTAGTTTATTGCCTTTGTGACTTTATGGGAAATTTTCAGCATAACCTGAGAAAGAGTCCCATATCTGGATCAGCTGTTTGACTTGAATATAATTTAATTTAGACTCTGTTTGCTGTATTAGATTTCTCTTTTTCTCTAAAAAGCCACAGTCATGGCAAGAAAGAGTCCTTAAATGTAAAATGAGACCTTGAAAGAGAGAGAATACAGGTAATAACAGGCTTCAGAAAGCCTCAAAGTCTGGATTAGATCGAGCCAATTTTACTGAGCTCCGTAATGATTGTAAAGTGACTTTCCACTTACTTTAACAAAAGCCAGCGCTCAATCTCATTTTCTTTGAAACATTTAGCCTTTTACAGGCCCTAACAGTAAAGTATCGAGCTACTGCTTTATAATTAACCTGAAACGATGATTAAGAGTAATAGTAGGATGAGTATACTTTTAAAACATTATCAAATGTATTGCCAAGAAGAAGTTTTCAGGAATAAAAGCCGTTAGAGCTGAATGAGATGATAACAACTTTGTGTAGCTGCATCTAACAGCACTTTGGACTGCTGAGATTTATCCTAATTCAATCTGCATTGTTTAAAAGTTGATACAAACACAGCTGCTGTGCCTTGCCCCACTGCCTGCCATCTGGAATGATTTTTATCTCAAATGGAGAGCTACACTACATATTGATGCATTCTCCAAAAGCGAGTGTCTTGCGCATGTTGTAAAAGAGGAAACACATCAATACCAATAAAGAACAGTTCGAGCAAATCCGCTTCATTTAACACCTCGTCAGAACAGAGCATCCATCACTTCTTGAGAGAAAGCTCTGGGCTCCTACGCCTAACACGCCTTGTTCCAGCTGTCTGTTTGCTGCATTACCTTCAGTTGGGACGCTGGTGGGAGGGTGCGAGGTGGAGGGCGTCTCCCTGCCCGCGGTGGCCTCTTTGCTCCTGGAGGTTGTTTTGGCGACAATCGTGGTGGTGAAGGGGTAGAGGTACGTGGTGTCGATGATGTCACACATCTTGTCCTTAGTCTGAAAAATGAGTGATGAAAAGAAAAAATTATGTGAGAGGATGTAAGAGGTTATTCATTACATTTAAGTCATGGCTGCTTATCGTATGTCTTTATCGTGACCACTCACCTCATCTGGGCAGCTGTTGTCCACCCAGTCCTGCCGATGGCGGTCAAAGCCACTGGAACATCTGAGTGCAGAGGAAACAACAGTCAGTCAGAATTTAGTGTAATTCAGTGCTGAGACGATTAGTCAATGAATTGATCTGTTGATGGATTGGTCGAGAGAAAATGTGGTCTTTATTTCGACAGTGACACTGAAGATAAAGACAAGAAAGGGATGGGAGAGCCAGAGGGGGAAATGATATGCACCCAAAGTCCCAGCTGGAGTTGAACAATGTACACTGCAGTTATACGGTATGGGTCTTTTCTACCAGGCTACCCCAATTAACAACAATTTTGATAACCAATTAATCAATCACTTAATCCAAAGTGAAGACTTTGTGCATGAAAGTTGATTCTAAACCTTTGGGAACAAGATGTGGAACACAATAACATCCAGATGCAGTTAAAAGCTACAAAAAGAGGACCTTTGAGCTAAATGCTAACATCAGCATATTACCATACTGTATGCGTCATTGCTTTCTCTCTCTGCTTGCTGCTAAAGTGGTTGGTTTGTTGGTTTTAGTTGGAGAGAGACGTCAGGAAACTGTCTACACCTGAGTAAATTGGGCCTCAGACTATTTAAGTGGCTTCATTTCTGACATTTCTCCTCCTCCTGGGCCTCTACCAGCTAGCTTGGTCAGGGGCTTTGTATTTCATTTGCATGCATCACACACCACACTCATCCACACACTGCATGCATCACTGACCATAACTGACTAACATTATTATTATTTTATTCATGTATGATTCCCTTTATTTTGTCACTGACTCTAAACCAGTTGGTGACACGTGCTAACAATGAAAATGCTAATATTCTGATGTTAAGCAGGTATAATGTTTACAGTGTTTACCGTCTTAGTTTAACATGTTAGCATGCTAACATTAGCACTAAACACAAAGTCTTACTGAAGCTGATGGGGATGTTATTAGCTTTGCTAGAATTTTCCCATAAACCAAAGGATTGAATAAGTTAAAATTTGATGATGGCGCTAGATGAAAAGTCAGCGGATGACAGAAGTTATTACCAATCATCCTGACTGGGACATGGATGTCTGAACCAAATTTCGTGGCAATCCTTAAAATAGTTCTTCAGACATTTCACTCAAAACCACAAATGTCAACCTCATGGTGGTGCTGGAGGAAACGTCAGCGGATCACCAAAGTCTGTAGGATTCATTCTCTGGGTATAATGAATGTCTATACAAAAGTTTGTTGAGATATTTCAGTCTGGGCCAAAGTGGTGGACTGAACCACTTCCAGACAGACCAACATTGCCATCCATAGAGCTATGCCGCTAGCGTGGCTTCTCAAAAGCTTCTCCAGAGCCACAGAGGATGTTATGCAACTGTTTTCACAAACTGAGTAGTACTCTACAAGTTGATTTGTAAAAATTGGTTGGAGTGTGGTGCAATTCGAACCACAATCATAAGAGTCAAAGAGATGATTTATCATTTAATATAATAATATTTCAGGTTTTTCTTCTCTGAATCAAGCTGAGAGGCAAACATCGGCACCTCCCACTCCCTACCTCCCTCTGAGGTCTGGATCCAGGGAGCGTAAGGAGGGAGCGGCTTTATGAAGATGTAGGATCTGTGAGGGGGGAGTTCAATGGGTCATGGGGCCTTGGGATAAGGGTGCTGTTGAGCAGACTGTGTATCACGGTCCGAGACTTCTAATAACCTCAAAAGGCAGACAGTAATTGAGGCGGCAGCTACTAATCCTCCATGCTGTAAATGGATCAAAATTATAACTCGCCCACCGGTGAACCCGCCAGGCTCCCATCGTTCAGTCTTTCTGTCTAGGCCCTTTGCCACATATCCTGTCTGGAAGGAAAAGTTAGTATGCAAAGCAGTAAACCCACATACTGTGCTCATCAAATACAGCAAAGTTGAAATGATTAGTGCTGTCACTGCAGGTGGGAAATGTATAGAAAACTTACTGTGCACAAATGAAAATAAGCTATGACCGACTCACAGTGCAGAATATCAAGGCAGTAATGTTTTCTGTGCTTTTTGCTGCACGGACAATATGAGTCCAGTAGAGTCTTAGACATCCCCAGAAGGCCCCATTTCTCCAGTGAACATATTGTTATGGTAATGGCTTTGTGTGAAGGAGTCCATTTTCATCTTTCTACCTCTCTAATCATCCCATTCCTTTTATTTCCCCCCAAAAAATTCAGCCTCATCTGTTCAATCAGGCGAGACAGATTCCTCTGCTTAATCCCCCACTTTTCCCCCCAGAGGCAGCAGAGGGAAACAGACTGAGACGCAATATTACAGAGCAGGTCTGGTCTAACCTGTCCCGATGGGGAGCTCGTGTTTTTGTTCCTTCTGAATGGCATCTATCTCAGCTAGTTGCCATCTAATGCGGAGAGCCACGGTGCTTTTAATTAGGAACGGGCTGCGGCGCTTCATTTGAATATAAATGAACCCATGAGGGAGAATATTTCTCTTCAGGTTTCTCACTTTCACAGCAGAATGGATAAATTGTGTTATTAGGTTTCTTACCACGTCTTGAGATGTCATAATAAATTAATGGAAGACATGAATTTACTCTTTGCATGCAGAAAGTAATCTATTACATTTACTCAAGTACTGTACAATTCAGAGATACTCCCCTACATTTTAGAGGCAAATATTGTATTTTTAAAGTCCACTACATTTATGTGACAGTAGTTAATGGTTATTTTTGCAGATATTTCATATAAAACATATGATCAGCTTGTAAAACATGATGCAATGTTTAGAGAAAAAATATCTTCCTTATGTCAAGTAATTTTAGTCCAATTACAGACTAAAATTACTTGACATAAGGAAGATATTTTTTCTCTAGTTCTGAAAGTTTTATTTTCTTTTAACTTTTAAAAAAGTTTGTAAAAATCTGCCTTTGTAGTAGGATGATTTCAACTTGTTTTCAACTTGTTTCAAGAATTTTCTAAAATAAACATTTCCCCACTTTATTATTCTTTTTTAAATATGTATTTATTACAGTGACAGTACAGAGATGACAGGAAATGAGCGGAGAGAGAGAGATGGAGGACGACATGTAACTACATTAAGGTCTGCTGCTGGAATCGAACGAATGTTGTGATTATTCGGCTTTTTTCTTCTTTCTTGTTTCAAGATATAGAGACTCATTTCAAGAGCATTTCTTAAGCAAGTTGATTTAAACTGAAAACATGTTGAAATACTCTCACTGCACTGCAAAATAAGCTCATTTACAAATCTCTTTAGAAGTTTGAGGTTTTGCAGAATGAACTGCCCAACACTAAATAAAATAGTTAAAATTCACCTCGACCAATTACAGCAAACTTGCCCGCTCACACGTTACTGCACTAGTGATAATAACTGTATATATAATATATGGACCCTGTCTCCTAGAAATTATGTTCATATACTATTAAATTACACCACTATTAAATGGGTCATTTGACAGAATGAGTACTTTTAATTTGTTACTTTAAGTACATTTTGCTGATAATACTTATGTACTTTTACTTAAATAAAACTTTGAATGTAGTACTTTTACTTGTAAAAGAGTATTTTTACTTTGATGAATTACTGCATTTACTTGAATAAAGAATCTTTTCCACTCCTGATTGTTTGGCGATGCAATGACAGCTAAAAAACAATGCTGAGCCTTTGATTACGCAATTTCATGACATAAAAGGATGCAATAACACTTTGCTGGGAGTGAGACTTATTAAACCTCAATATTTGTCTCCTTAACAACCATTAATTTTCTATGAGCTGCATTTGCGATGCATCACAGCTGTGTGTTTTCAGTAAACAATTCTCTGCCTTTCCTCTAAGCACGTCAACGTTCGTCTGCACAGGCAGTTATGGCCCTCTGCGGGTCCACTGAGGCATCTGGCATACTTTATTAACTCGCTTCAGCACCAGCTGCACACATTAGACTCAGCAAACTGATTTAGCTTTGGAACTTAGCATGAGAGCGGCGCCGTGCTCTCACCTTCTCAGCACGTCAATGTGAGAGAAGTTCATTAGGGTTGTTCTCTTAAAATGTCAGCGCCTTTCATTAACCCCGCAGCCAAAGAGGCCGCCATGCTTTTCTAATTAGTGCGTGTTTAGAGCATGTTTGCCTTTTTCAAAGGAAGTGGCTGAAGGATACAAAGTGCAGAGTAAGGCTGAACAGTCAAATATTAACACAGTAAGAAAGCTAATTAAAATACAGCTTAATGAGATCACTGCTAAAGGCATACAGTATCTCTCCAACGCTTCCATAAATTGCTGATAGGGAAAACACTACTTCATGTCGCTACACTGTAAATTAGTTTGTCTCTGTCAAAGGCAGAAGAATTTAAGATGCAGAGCAGAGCGAAAGTCAAATCCAAAACCCCATGTTAGTCCTAAATAACAAATCTCAATGGACAGAGCAGAATTGCTGCACATTTCTCCAGTCATCCACATTACTCACAGAATAAATGATGACTCCAAAATGAAAGAGTGGCAGATTAATATTTGATGCATGAGGCATTCGAAATGCAGCAGCATACAAAAGAGAAGACGTAGTAGCTGCCCCAAGTCAGACTGAGCAAAACCCGACAACAACCTCCAAAGAACATTTTCAGCAAAGTCTGATGGGGAGGCATTTATCAGGACAGTGAACATCTGTTGATTTGCAAGTTGAAACTTGGACTTTCTTAACTTCTGTGGATGATTCACTCTACTATCTGTCCAAAAATGTTTTTCTCCTCGTTGTTGTTTTTCCAACTCTTTTCCACCAAAAGAAAACAAAAACCTACTGCGGCTCACATTTCAGCTGTCAGGAAATACTGGGGAGGAACGCTAACACTTCTTTAGCAGCTCAAATATTTGCTTTTGTTTGAAGTGTAGGGAGGCAGGAAGGATAAGATAAAAAGGGGAGCAGAGGTTGACAGAACAGGTGTGAGTTGAATGAATGTCAGAATGAGCTGCTGTCTGGGTTGCCTGATGTCAGAGGAAAAGTCACACTTAAATAGTAAATGGACTGCATTTATACAGCACCATTCTAGTCCTCCAAACACTCAAAGTGCTTTACGCTACATTTACATTCACCCATTCACACACACGTTCATACACTGATGGCAGAGGCTGCTGTGCAAGGTGCCAACCTGCTCATCACACACATTTAATTGATAAAAAAAAAATGAAATTTCATCATCTTACTGCATGCATGAGACATTTACAGACTGTCTGGACTCCAGGAGGCTGCTGTTTTTGCTCAAGTATGCAAAACCCTGACGATTTCTGGAGTCATCCTGTGGTGACTGGTGTTTTCCTAATATTATACAGTATAATTCCAAATAAAAACTGCAACTGTAGCTCTCTCAGTTTAGTGCTGTTGAGCTGACCTAGTGATAGCAGACCAGAGACCGCTCATACCGCTGGAATATTTACTTAAAAGCATGCCAAGCTAGTTCAGTGTTGCACCGCATTTCCCATAAATGTCTGTTATATTTGTAGGAACATTAATGATGAAGGATAGCACAGATGAACGTATAAAATAGGGTAATTTTTGGTGGCTAGTATAGGTTATCTAAAGGGTTTTTTTTTACCAGCACAGGGTTTAAAAAGAAGTCATAGATTTCTTTTTACAATTCTTGAAGGAAGGAGGAATTGTGTTAAGTAAATATGAACTACAAATTTAAACATGTCACATAACTCTTCTCCAGTACATTGTACCAAACATTTCCAGCTATCTCATAAGAGTGTGATGTGGAGAGTGTGCTTTAAGGGACTTCATTGAAGCTCACGTCACGTCTGCACCTTGCTGTGTATGAGTTCTCTGATTTAGAAACAAATATAAACGGCCACATTTAACAGAACATTGTCTGCTTGATAAGAAAGATTTGTTTTCCCAAGTGTGTTTTGCCAATAAGAAAGCGGGCACATATTGCAAGATGATTACAAAAGCTTGCAGCGGGATATAAACGTTGGGAAGATTCAATTTTAAAGGCTTGACAAGTGAGGAAAAGGATTGGAACTTATAATGAAATTGACTCCAACAAAATGAGCCAAAACGTCACTGAATAAACTTAACAAAAAAATTGTGTTTGTGCATAGAATATGTACAAACCTGAGTTAATGGGTTTGAGAATATGAATATGTTGGGATGGCAGGTGTGTAAGGTATTAAAAAGTGACATTTTTGAGAGTAAAAAGTGTCCTGAAAGTCCAACCTGTTGAGCCGATGGCACCAGCTACAGTTGAAGTTGATCTGTGAGGAGACGCATGCGCTACAGCTGGTGAACTGGAGACATGCTGGAGAGGAGAAAGATCAAAACAAGTCAAATATCTCAAGTCAAGCATGTCATGTATTCAATAGCCTAAGTGACAGCCAAAGCGCTGTTCAGCTGGAAAAGTCTTTAGGCTGTATAACGATAAGGAATCCATCTAGTAATACTTGTTCAGAGGGCTATGTTGTGGACAGTGTTGAGACTGAGCCAAAAGTTGTTAGAATAAATTCTTCTTACTGGGTAAAGGCATCATTTCCACAGCTGTAGAATTAGTGATCTTGGTTTTTGTCAGCTCCACGCGGTGGTACTCGTAGATTGTCCTCCGCCTCACGTCTATATTTTGGAGAAAGAGGGGTACAGAGTGAGAGAGAGAACAAACCATCACAAATCTTCCACCCAGAGATAAAAACTGGGACAAGTGGTCCCTGAAGAATGAGGGGAGAGAGCGGCAGGCAGAATCAGGTCAAATGCGATGCCACCACAGCACTTTATTTCTCCCCTCTCTTTGTGCCCGAATGTCAGCCCGCGACTTGGCAATGGACGGTAGCAATTTCCCCTGGGAGCTGATATCAATCAGACCCTGTTGAAAGGCTGCCTTCCCAGTCATCTGTAACAGCAAGTCATCAGCCTGGGTAAGATGGAGCGATTGATTGGACACATCATTGACTCTCATTGCATTCTGGCCCTTATAATTCATATGGGCCCGTGTAAAATGGGCTGCTTGCTTTTGCTGGCCATGCATCTTCACTGGCATCACTGGAAGTGGAAGAAAGGGAAGGATGTCATGCACCCTTTGTTAAAGTCAAAAAGGCTCTCTGTGTGTTATATCTTATCAGATCTGTTAAATAGCGGTTAACTTGAACCCTAAGTGGATTTTTATGTGACTTCTGTACAGCTGTTCCAGGAGGGAGTCAGTAAATCTGCAACGTGCATCGCTCAATTCATGACAATTCTTATCGCACTTGTATCTGCTTGACCAGTGAGCTACAAAATTGAAATTCAATATGCCAGACTATGGCTGTGCAACACTGCGAGTCTCATCCATCATATCATATTGTAATTTGCTGAAAGTGTTTAAAAGTTAAAGGGATAGTTTGGGATATATTCTTATTCATTCTCACAGCTGTCCGTTAAAAATGAAGCTACAGCCTGCAGATGATTAGCTTAGCTTAGCATAAAGAAAAATCTAGCATCAGCTCCTAAAGCTCACTAATTAACATGTTTTATCTCATCACAAGGGGTTATATGCTGACTCTAGCTTCATATTTAGTTTACGGATACAAGAGTTGTATACATCTTCTTGTCTCGCTCTCAGCTAGAAAGCGAATAATCAGATGTCAAAGTGTTCTTTTAACACTATTCAAGGTTACTCTTTCGCTTGGTTGATTGATTTTTTGGTGTGGGAATTGTTGGCTAAGCTTGCACCAGTATTGTTCTTCCCATATGAGAGGATGTTGTTTCCCTGCAGACCTGCTTGGTTTGATTACACTCCAGACAACTGATCAAAGCAGCTAACGTGAGCCAGCTCAGTCTGTCCTGAGAATAAGACCACCCTTCCTTTCCCTCCTCTCCTTCCCTGGTGACTGACTTCCTCTTGCCTCTAGCAAAGGGATTATCAGGTGCCTAATGACACGGTGGGGGCCAGAGGAAGGTCACTTCCCCAGCCTGGGGCTGCTGATGTGTGGGCAGACTGTACAGCATGGATGGCCTCTGGTTTGTAGGTGGAAGGAAGCTGCAAATCAGATCAATTATAGCCTTGGACTTGGCCACAGCATAAACAACACCTAATGAGGATTTAGCAAACTTCCGCTGATACCATCAAATAAAGGTGGATTTGTAAAAGTGTGTCATCAATTATGCACAAGAGGGTCATATTCAAATTTAAATCCAGAGAAGATAATACACTCGCACAGTTATTACACTTTTAAACAATAAAACCTATTGGAAAAATATTGTTGCTCACATATATCCTTGGATAAAATCACAATTAGAGGCAGCCTCTTCATTCATATCAAAGAATTGTATGGAAATCAATAGAAATGTGATGTGAAGACAGTTGAAAATCAATAGCGCGGTAATGGCAGGCTCGCTCTGCCCTCTCGTCAGACTGCACTCCGGCTGTTTGTGCTGTACACAAAATATTACAATATATTCAATCGACCTCTTTATCCTCATCATTACACTTCCAGCTCTTTAATATGTCCAATATATTAAATCGCAGTGTTTCAGCTCAGATGAGTTTACGATGAGATGAATTTTACCGAGCATTACAGTAATTCTAAAATCTTAAAATAAAAAAAATGATTAAATAAAATCCATACACTGTGCATAATTAATAGCTCAAGTCTTGGCATCTTGCTGCTGTGGATAAAGATTATTAATCCAGGTACATTAAAGAAGATATAAAAAGCGAGGAGGCGGCTTTGGCTTCATAACCCCATTTTAAGAATAACTCAGTGTGACTAATAGTATCTCATTTAGCCTTGGGAAAGTTTATTAACGCCTGGTTCTTCACATGTGTCTGTACCCGACCTGTTAATTACACACTCCGACCGACAGGACACCCACAAATCTCCCCTCTCATCTCTGCCTCTACTGGATGTGCTGTGGTCCTGCTCTGCCTGGAGGGAATGTAAACTGTTTCATTCATTTTAATCTGAAACGAAGCTACAGTGGATTAAACATGGCTGTCTGGTTGCCATGGTTGCTATGCTGTAATTGGCTGCAGAGACACTTAGTTGAAATACTTCTCCATGGTGAAGCCTGTAGCGGCAATGGCTCTCCTGTCTGTTTCTGTCCCTGACAAGATGAAGGCTTAATGCACTCGGGACATGAAAACTTAACATACCGACTATCAGAGTGCATTTAGTATCTGGCATAACTGTCTTGATGTGTCATGAAAAATCTGTCAAAATATTTTTCTTTCACCAAGATAATCGCCTTCAAATGAGATCTGAAGCAGAATATTCATTTTTTTCAGATGAATAATAAAATTTCTCTGCAAGAACAGTCCTCCGCCTACTGTATATACTCAGTATAAGAACAAAGGGGGACTTAACTTTAACTCTTGTACAAACTGAACCTTCTGGTTGTGGGATCAGAGGGACTCCCTGCAGAGAAATGAACAGCTGTGGTGTCCGACTTCTCCATGAAAACTGCTTATTCTTGCTTTTTCTAAAGGTTAGTCCCTATCCGTCTATGGATACTCTTCTCTATTATTATCCTCACATAAGAGGACTATTATTACGGGAACCTCTGATCTTCTGTGCTGCATCATTTGCTTTCTCTACAGAAGCTTTGCCTCGCTGCTCACGGGACACGTCAAACCCGTCTCGGAATGACAAGTGCAGGATGCAAATACTGCCCTTTGCCTTCAGACGTCAACATGAACTTGTGCACTTTGCAAATATCACCTGTTTGCTGCACAGCAAGAAAACAAAGCCTTGTTTCTTGTTTCTTTCAGCTGCTGCAAGAGTTTGAGTTTGTTTATAATGACTGAAAGTAGCTTTAGTAATTCACTTAAACCCCTTTCACAAACAATGATTGTGTAATCATAGCCTAAAGAGTTTTTTCAGCCTTTACAAACACCAAAACACAAGAGCAAAAGTGTATTAAGTGAATTAAACAGTTTATCTGCTCTAAAGTAAGCAACAATTGTTAGCATATCTGGCCAACTGGCTTACAATCTACAGTATTAACTGTAACTGGTAGCCAATCCCAGATGCTATCAGAGTTCAAGGTTAGGTTAGCAGCTCTGTGCTTTGGATTTGAGGAAGTTTGGACTCTGAGTGGCATTACATTGGCCAAACACATCTGTTAGTCCTCCTCCTAAAAGCCTTTTATCTTGTAACGCTAAAACCAGGAAGGATAATCTCAAAGCTGTGTGTTTATTTACATGAATCATCAACTAGAGAGGATGCTGACTGTTTGCCTAAGACATGAACAGTAGCTTTAGCCTTAGTCTTAATTAGCATGATATCATGTATGTAGCCATTGTGCAAAAATATTTAACACATTCTCACAGGGTTTGTGTTTTAAGATCAGCCAGCAGGAGACATTAAAAAGTCAGTCAGAGACGGTGTTTTCAACCAACTGGTGGATAAAATTTACCAGCGACAGTCGCCATTTTATCTTGAGAAATGGAAGGTCACATGCTAGAAATGAGAAGCCTACTTTTGTCTATTTCTGTTTGAAATCAAGGACTGATTTGGATTTAATGTGTTATATGTAAATGAGGGTAAGACAGGTATTGTTTCAGTTGTTTGCATCTGAAAGAGTTCAGTTTCAGCTTTTGAAAAATAGCTTTTGGTGTATTTAGCGCTCTGGTTCCTTGAGAAGCAGAATCAGCGCAGTGATCATTTCAGAAGATTATCAGAGTGGAAAAAAAAGGGAGAACACGTTCTCCTCGGAGACATCATTCATGTTCAACACACCATCTCGGTCTCAATCTGCTTCCAGTCAGGATTTCATCACTTCATAACCAAGCCGCTGCACACACTGGTTTCATCATGCTGTGTCAGAGGCATCAAAGACAGTTTGGTTTATAAAGTCTAGGGGGAGTGCGCTAACAGGTTCAATATACAAATCTCTCAGTGCCAACTGCAGTCTTCTAGAAAGAGGTTTTGTAGAAAAAGCCTTCACAGACAGAAAGCAAAGTCCATGTCAGAAAATCAAAGGAAGTGGTGCTTTGAAGAGTTGTATTACTCTTAAACTTAACTTAAACTTGTCTCACTACATGTTACATTTATACATCACAAGATGCCCATTGAAGGACAAAAAAGAGCCCTTCTTATTCATTGGGTTTAAAGGTATAATATATATGCAATCCAAACTTCACACACGCAATCAAAACACAGTTTAAATCACTGAATAAATCATATTTGACAACTCACTGTTGTGGCAGACTTTGATTCAGAGCCACAGAGAAAAGAGACTGTGGATGAAAAGGTTTGAAGTGTCTCAACTTTGTTCACGTTTGCTTTAAATTAATGGGCCTAAATTGATCCAAAGCAAACGGGAGAGGCCGATCTGGAGCTCTGCACACAGAGAGGTGGAACAACAGGCGTTGGAGAAGAAGTGATGACAGTTGGAGCTAAAGCAGAAACAGACGAGGTTGAACTCAAGCTATGAGATACAGTTACTGTAAAAGGGTCAATAAAAAGATGATGAAACAATACAGTCAGCTAAATGATGCAAGAAACTTACGAGAAACTTAATGGATTAAATGAAAGTTTATGCTTCATTAAGTCTCACCACCCTTAGTTACTGTTGCTATGTGTTTCCATTCAAACATGACTTATTGAAAAATGAGAAACATGTAAAATGGTCTAATGTGCATGTGATGGCTACGTAGGCCTATGATATCATGCTAAAAGACTGAAATTAAAGCTACAAGTTTAAAGCCATAGTATTAGAATACAGTATTATGAATAACAATGTAATTCAAATGTCATTCATTCTGTATGGAGGCCTACCATAGAAAACATATCTGGACCATTAAGGAGAACTTGATACCGGACTCAAAGATGGCGCCCAGTTCATTCTTATGAAAGTTGCTCAGCGGTTGCATGAAGCCATAAAATTGTCCTGTATTTCTATATTTTTAGGCCCAAGTCCAAGTGCACTAGTGACTTCTGCTGGGCGAGCCAGCTGACTTCCGGTTGGCTCGCTGCTCACTTAAATGGGGATAAGATAATTTAATCGTGCTGTTCTTCTAGACTTTTCAAATGTTATTGGACCAAATGGATACATTTTGATAATAAATCGAGTCACTTTGCAGGGGTTGTGGTGGTCAAACACACTCGCTACTCCTTTTCCAATGATTGTGTGCGGGAAAAATGCTTTTTGGGCCAGTGTGCATCACGTGATGGATCCGGAAGTTTTAATGTCAAATGTCAGTGTAAACTTGGCTTCACAGCCCAGTGCTCTTCCTGGGGGCTTGATCTGGACAAGCAACACAGAGGTTTGATTATACTTTGGTATTAGCATTTTCAATCAATATTTTCAATTTTAATTTGGCTTTTGGCTTCGAGGATGAGTTGTGGATGGTGTTGCTGGAGTGCAAACATTCTCAAACCATATAAAAAGCTGCTAACAAGACTCTTATAAAGACTTAGACTCTTTAAACTCTGATATAGTAGCATCTTGGCTCCAACAGAGTGGATGTTCCAGTCCTGACTGGGGCTTTCTCTAGTCTGTAATCCAACAATATTATGTAGTTATCTTGTGACATGCTATTTGGCTATGGAAAATGTCTAAAGTAGATTGTTAATAAGAAATATAGCTGCACATATTAATGTTTGCAGTTAGTTAGCGCCAACACACTGTTTAATCTGTTTCTGCCAATTTTGCTCTTCTGTTTTTGGTTTTGAAAAGATTTTTAAAAGAGGACATGACCTTCCAAGCTCTTCAAATGTGGAATATCTGTCTTACTACTGTCTCCAGCACACCACTTCAAATCCAAAGCTTGACAATCACTGTTAAGGAGGGGCTTATCTGGGTTTTCTGGGTTCTTAAAGTTTGCATTTGGATTAATTCAAGTGTTCTTTCTGTGCTCAAGTGAGCAAATGTAAGATATAAAATTGTGTTTTTGAGACTCACTGGGTATCTGCTGGATCTTATGGACCACCACAAAGGCATCAGACAGGCCCACCTTCACTGGGTGATTGACAGAGCTGATCTGTGACACTTCAATGGGGATCTGAAACAGAAGACGGGAAAATCAATTACCAGAACCTCGACGATCCGTCTGAGACAGGATGGAAAATAAGAGCAGGCCACAGCAGTCTGACAGCACCGACAATTCAACCAATTTATTACGGTCTCCCGTAGGAATCTGCTGAGGCATTATGCAACTTCAACGAGCATATGGCCATCTTTAGTGCATAGGATAAGCATTTTAGACACAGCCGGGACAGAAATGAGCAACAACTTTGTGAAAACTGACTTATTTCAGAGAAAACAGACCAAAAAACAGGCTAAAACAAATGTTAGTTTTTAGGCAAATGATAGAAAGGAAAGACCAGACTGGTGAGACGCATTTAGGTCAATGCATCTTTGTATCTGGTGTTTTGGCACCATAGGAGAGGAGAAGAGGAGTTAAACTGGACAGAAGTACTCAGTGACTCAGGAATGAATATTTAAAGGTAAAAAGACATTAATGGCTCTGCTCAGCTGCACAAAACACACCTTGTAATGATTGAGGTTCATGTAAAAACCCATTACATGTAATGGTCAGGTTGCTCTTTCCAGCACAATAATAGCAACATAATGAAAAAACCTCCAGCAGCTTTCAGATCAGCTCTTCTAATATGTGAAAATAACAAAGTGCAAAATCGGTCTCAGTCATAAAAGAAGCAGCCCTGCGGTTGTAACAATTGCAATTATCACAGATCATTACGTAGTTATTGCAGTTTCACAGTGTCTCTGCAGCCGTCTCTGTTGGAATAATTATTTTTCATTTTCATACCTTTTTTTTTCTCTGTTCAATTGAGTTGTTTTTCTAATCATTTTGTTTTTTTTTACTCATTTTTTAAATTTAGATATTCATAGACGCCGTCGGGACATCTAATAGACAGTTCTTCTCACACGCAGTGAGCAAAATAATTTTAGATAATGTTGCAACCAATTTAAGCATATGGAAACTGTTTATCAGCGTCAAGTAATATTTTTTTAGCCAATGCCCACCATGAGACTCATTTTTTTGTCAGGCATGCTGGCGTCACTCATCTGTTTAATGACCAGAGTGAAAACACATGAACACATTTCTCAACTGAAAACAAATGAAACACAGAGGCAATGACTAGGACAACTTAAAAAGTCTTATAGAATTAGAAACAGGAGGAAAACAGATTGTTTGAGCTGTGTGATTTGGGGGAAGTGGAAGATAGATCCCATTTTCCTTTGTGCT
Organism: Thunnus thynnus; assembly: GCF_963924715.1. Classification (NCBI taxonomy): domain Eukaryota; kingdom Metazoa; phylum Chordata; class Actinopteri; order Scombriformes; family Scombridae; genus Thunnus; species Thunnus thynnus. Next base: position 10,357,757 of record NC_089537.1, read on the forward strand.
GTACATACGATGATGATTAAATACATTTTCTACAAAATGGCTCGACAAAACAACTGAGATATTCTGGTGTGCAGATGATCAAAAATCAGAATGTTTTTCTAATTTTGATGTGTTTAAGTTAGCTAATTTTGTCTCAAATAGGGCTGTTTTGTCCCGACCAACCCAAAGATATTCAGTTTACGATCATAGAGGACTAAAGAAACCAGAAAATATTCACATTTAAGAAGTTAGAACCAGAGAATTTACTTAAAGCGATTAATCAATTATCAAAGTAGTTGGTGATTCATTTTCTGTCAATTGACTAATCAATTAATTGTTGCAGCTCAAGTCTCAAAAGCCTGGAAAAGAAGGCAAGATTGATATATTAATTACTCTGACTTCTCCAGTATTATGTAATAAATGTTGTTGTCAGTGATTTAACAATTTGATGTAGACAATGCAGGTCTGAAGATGTGATTATGAAAGTTGTTGGACCTAATTTTGTAGTTTGAAATCTATACACAGCATTCTTGATCTGACTTATATGAATTTGTGATGTCTTGTTGCCTTGCTAATAAAAACCACTTTATTCATTCATTTAGAACAATAAATAGAGTCAGAAATAGTGCTCAAATCAGACAGAAAGTAAGAAATACACCGTCTATGTAAATGAGAGACTGAAGATGAAAAGTGTTTGGATAGATGAGCCCTCACCTCTTTGTATGCAAAGACAATCCTGCCAGTGTTGTGCAGTGTGGCCTGGAAAGTGAAGCTGCCCAGGTTGTAGTTGTCCTGTAGGTGAACGTGGTCCCACTGCACCACCAGAGCAGTACCTGAAGGGGACAAAAACACAAAGAAAACACGAGCAGCTCATAAGTACACAGTCTGCATATAATTTACACTTATCATTTTTTAACACTGGCTTGATTTTCCACCATTTTTGAAACGCCATCTCTACCATCTCACATCTAGCGTGAAATGAACCTCTGACCGGGCAAAGACCGTGAATAAGAAGACATCTATGTAACAATCATGTTCGTAAAGCGATATGTTTTTGAGGGATTATTTCCTGGCAGTGACCTTCATTCCCCCTGTGGGTGTGATGTGATTGACACTAAAGTAGCGTGAGCACTGATATGAAAACACTCCACTGGAGCAGGATGAAACAGCAATAAAGTTGAAACTTTGAGAAAACCAAATCAAGGCGTGGTGGTTACTGTGATGGATTATGTAGCTCCGGCAATTTTCACAACAGTGAAAGTTTTTCATACTGTGTGGGACTGAATGACAGCGCTGTAAATTACTTTTTCTTATGGTAGGAAAAGGAGGGCTAATATATCCATTTACAGTACACTGGCTGGGGCTGAGAGCAGTCAGCACCAGAGGAAAGTAAAGAAAAAGGTCGACATTGGTGCTAATTTAAAGGGTCAGTTCATCTAAATTACATTAATATATATACTGTGTCACATTTATGGTGTGAACAGCATTGAAAAATTAGGTATGAAAAACCTAGCAGCAACTTTTCCTGTCAGAAACAATGTCCTACAGTAGATAATCCAGAGCTCCCAGTCAACAGTTGTTCACTACTACTTTCTGCTGAAGAAATGAGCAAAAACAGCTCACAGCAAGGTCTGCAAATGATCTATAAAGAGACGTGCTGCTGTTGAGTTTTTAAGGTTTTCACTGTTTTGAGCTGCACAAATCAAAATCCAATCACCTCTATTGTTTTGGGGTGGCGCCAGAAGTTTTAGGGGTGGATATCTCAAAACTCAAAAAAAAAAACTCAAAAAATTTGAACTACTGAGCTGAAATTTGTTGATCAACTGAAAAATAATCAGCATCTACTTTGGAAATCTATTCATCATTTAAGCCATTTTCCAATTTTCTATTTTCAGCTTCTAAATTGCAAGGATTTGATGTTTTTCCTTATCTTAAGAGATAATTTCTTGATGTCTTAATGAAAAAAGTGATCTTTCACTGTTTTCTGACATTTCATAGACCACATGATTGATCAATCGAGAAATTGAGAAAATAATAAGCAGATAAAGCAATAATAAAAACAACCATTAGTTGCAGACTTTCGGCGGAGTTCAGACCAACATTAGCTCTTCATAAAAAAATGCAGCCCTCTTATTCATTTCAGTGGAGCCAGTGTGTTGACGTAGAGAGCTCAAGCAAAACAACGCAGGGTTCAAAAAGTTGAACCTGGTTCAGCAGCTGCAACTTCATCCAGTAAGACGCTGCTGCGTCAGCCAAACACATAACATGTTAGTGCACATTCCTGGTATATTACATTGTAACGTGAACGCCATGTTTCTGCTGTTTACCTTGTGATTGTCCCAACAAAACATAAAACAACAGCTGCTGCAATAACTTTCCAGAGTTGTAAAATCCTGTGTGTGAGTATCACAAACTGCTGTGCTGTGTTTTGGCGTCTGATAAGTGTTAAACGCATTGCTCTGAAGCTCAGACTGGACTTCTCGGATTGTATTTCATTGTCTCATTGGTTCACATCACCATCGTCGCTTTAACACTGGGCTGATTTTGGTCTGAATGAAAACCTCACGGTACTGTGTCCAGACACCACTAGGGTTCATGATAAAATAGGCTTGTAATTTGGGTGAACTGATCCTTTAATCATCGATATACAGCATCAGAGAGTATCCTAGTATCCTAGACAGATCAGCGGTGTTGGACTGATCCTGGTTCATTTTTTCAACTGTCGACGCTGCCCTCTTAAAGATCTCCAGAGGCAGACAGTCAGACTATTACTTGGAATATCTTTTGACCACAAAGAGTCATCATCAGGCGTTGCCTTAATTTGGGTGCATACTAAATTAGTACCAGAGTCACGCGGTACTGAGCTCCACTGTCCAGAGAGCGGGCCTCACATTACTTTTAACACTATTCTGATTTACTGTGGACTTTGGAGAACCTATTGACGTGAAAGCCATTCCCCCCTCCGAGCTAGTCATTTGGCTGGGGGCCAGGGCAATAAAGGTTTGTTAACACAACTAATCAATTTTTCTGTCACACAGCCAGAGCTCTTCCATCCAAAGCAAAGACGGGTTTTAGCTTTTCTGCTAGACGAGAGCGCACAGGAAACAACATAATAATTTACATGTGATGTGTAGAGGGCCTCTGGCATTGGACAGGTATGTTGCATGTGTGACAATAAGGGGGGGGGGGGAGTAGAAACAGAACAAGGAGGGACATTGCTGTGTAATGCATCAAGGAAGTTTACAGCACGAGTTAAGCCTAATATAGGTCTGCTTGAAATGCATTGAGTTCAGCGAGGGAAGCTGCCATGCTATCTGGGGCTTTCTAGCTAAAAATACAGAGTGGGTGAAGAGGCGTGGAGGGAGCAGACACTGGCCTTGTTATTAATTCCACTTACAAGCTTAACATGCTGTGTGAACTCCAAACAAACAAAGCAAATCCAGCCCTATTACACCAGCCTGACCTCAGCTCGGTGATATAATATTTGTCAAGAGTTTTAGTGCGGTTTAGACAGCATCAGTTTTCTAAATCTGTATGTGTATTTTTTTTAAATATTTGATTCCTTTTTCTGATGTTTTTGTTACTACTGTAGAGGTTTTATCCAGTTGGCTGTAACCACACCTATGGGTGGGACTGAAAGTGTCAGTACGCTTCAAATAAAGTGCTTGTCGGATGGTTGAACAGTCTCTGAAGCCGCCTCCAAACTATCTGTGCACTGTTATCTGCATGTGTATGATGCAGCGTGTCTCGCCCCTTTTTATGGCTGCAGGCTTTTCAACACGCCTTAAGGCCTTCAGATGTGGTCTCACCAAATGTTGTAAAAACAAGTCTTTTTGAACGTACCTTCAGACTTTTTCTTCAAAGACACACACCTGAGTCTGTTTGTTTCCTCCGGGCGTGATGAAGAGCTAATTTGGGCTCAAAACTTTGCACTTTTCTTAATGTAATAAAGAATAAATTTTAACAGGAGCAGATGACAGTGTTACGAGTTCTTTTTGGAGGAGCGTAGACTTGAATTCATCCGTGAATAATGGATTAATAAATACCTGTCAAGCGCTGTAAATTTAGAGTTCTGGAGTCGAGTTAAAATCTCAAAGTGTCACATATGTTTTACAGCCTGGAAGTTTTATTTTCACCACAGCGCTGTCACATGATCCTGCTGGCAACAACAGTCAGATTCACCGTCTGTCAGGTGCTGAAACACTTGACTCCTCTATAAATGTGCGCATTGCAAATTTCAGGATAGTCTTACATCACCTGAGAAAGTCGTGTCTTAACCAATGACGTGTGTTCTTTATTTAGCAGATTCCAATTAACAACTAGAATTACCGCCTCACAGTTGTACGCCTCCGCCAACCAGCCGAGCTGCAGTTTACATCCATGTCTGTTCAAACTCGTATAATATTTGTGGCGAAGACTTTGAAGGAATTTAATAAAACGTATTAAATTCGACCTTTGACCACTAATCAGTTCATCCTTGAGTCCAAGTTGACATTTGTGCCAAATTTGAAGAACTTCCCTAAAGGTGTTCCTGAGATATTGCGTCCACAAGCACGGGATGGACGGAAAACTGAAAACATGATGCCTCAGGCCACAGCTGTTATTATGAAAATTGAACATCTGACACTGAAGCTTCACGCTGTCACTGTGAAGTCTCACTCCCATAATTCTGTTTGTGTATGAAGAACAAACAATACGTCTCCTCTGTGAGCAAATTATCAAACTGTTCACAGTCTGATGGAAAGAAGATAACAGACCACGCAGTTCTTATGCTGTATTGGCAGGACATTGACTGATGGACAGTGTGTTGAGGAGCGGGCCGGCCGAGAATCGATCAGCTGCCAGTTTGGTTAAAGTCTGATGAGCTCCACTGCAGAAGGTCACACAGTTGGTCAGTCACTCTGCTGCAGAGGGATTAGACGGCGATGACTAACATGATGGATAATGACGGTTACAGATGGCAGAGGAAAGGTACAGAGAGCGAGGAAGGGCACCAATTTAGTTTGAAGTGAGTAAAGAGAATTTAGGTGGAATGCTACAGAGGTCATATAGGGTTTAATTTAAATTATTTCATGGTAAACAAAAACTCTCCAAAGATAATAACTCATATAGTGTTAGTAGTGACAAATTATGCTCCTTACTTTTAAAGATAAAAACCATTTTGCGGGAGTTTGGGGGTGAACAATATAGATAAAATCCTCTATTATGCTACATAACAATATCAATATATATTGTGATATTAAAAACATCTGTAAAATCAATTGAAAAATTGTTAATGGATAAAATAACCAGACAGAAATGTCTGTTTCTGGGCTGTTTCCAGCAAATTACAGACATAACAAACTAGCTTTTTGAAGAGATATTCATCACCTGCCATCGTCTTCCATGCATTTATAACAGAGTTAATGACTCAACTTGCTATTATTTGACATTATCACCATTAAATAAATGTATTAGTCTGCCATGTTATTATAGTTCAAAATCAATCATCAACTATTTGTTGCAGCTCTATTTTTGTTAATCAATTTGTTGTTTTTCATTATATTAGTTTCTCACTGGGACTTGCATGTTGTTTGAGCGCCCTGCAGACTTGAAGGGTTCAGCCAAAACCCTAAGTCCCCAGCAAGTAATTAACACAGTTAAAATACCTCAATAAGTATATTGTTGTTGATAAAAATAAAAAAAACCACAGTAAATGTTTCTTTGCCGAAATCTGTTGTGTGTAATTTGTTTTCGTGAGTCACGTAGCTTCAAAAGAAATCACTTGGTGTAGTTTGGTCACCAACAGTTAATGAGCTTAATATTTCTTTGTTTTAGTGTTTTCTGGAGCTTGTTACCACAATGTTGGCTGTGGGAGACGTTATTTAATTCTGTTGTTGACAGATTAAACAGCTAGTTGAAGCCAAAAGTGCCTCATTCATCACACAACACAAGAGAGAGCTCGTATTCATCAAGAAATAAGACATTAGGAAAAAAAAAAAATGCTGTTACCATTGTCAAAGTAGATGACGGTAGAGTTTCTGGAGACACTGGGGTCAAAGTTTGCCATCAGTGGAGCGATGTACTGTGTAGCTGTTAGCATCCGGTGGACCACATCACCAGTATAGATGAACCCTGAGGGATAAAAAGACAAAACACACAACATATAACTGTCTGCACCCTTGATTGTAATGTAGAACAGAAATCCAACCTCAGAAGTTTTAACACTGCAACAATGTGTGATGTTCAATGTGTCGTACATGTTTTCATTAAGTGTTTTAAGGTGGATTCGCCCTTTAGCAACTCATAAAAACAGACCGTCTTTCCCTCCCTCTATAAATCTGTTATCAGCGACAGCATCTTTCAGGAAGACAACAAGACTGCCCTCCAGTCCAAAGTTAAAAGCTCCTCATTAAACAACACCGATCACTTCTTTATCTGTCTCTGGCCTTGAGCTGCAGGCTGCTTCAGCTAGAAATGCAGATTAATTAGCGCTATTATCTTCCATCAAAAACAGAAGGGCAAATCATAGGGGCTTTGGAGAAAGATATGCTGAGTGAGCAGATATATATTATCATGGGGTTACGAGCCAGACTTCCTCACCCTCCACCGATGTACTTCTCTCCCTCCTCGTGTGTGTGTGTGTGTGTGTGTGTGTGTGTGTTTTTACTCAAATCATCAATCATGGATGTTAACGAAGAGGGCATGACAACAAAAAGGGATTGTTAACTTTTCCAATTTATGTGCCCCTTCAACAAGGCACAAAAAGATCCCTCCACAGAGAGAGAGGGAGACGTGCTCAGTCAACACAAACTAGAGCTGCATCATTTAGCAGCCTGTAAACACGGTTATTAATGGACTCCAGAAAAGGGGGAAAATGCCCACTATTCATCACAAGGGAACAGTCCATGCATAAAGAATTTGCACTGATGACAACAGAATCAAACAGCTTCTTAATTTCCCTTCTGACAAAGTTTAGCATAGTCAGCCGCCATTTCTAGATTAATTCAAAGCTTTTGTTTCTCACTCTGGCTTTGCCTGGATTGCAAAAAATGTCCACCAAATCTCGTAGCGAGTTTTTTAGTCACAACAAAGGGAAAACATGGTGTCTAGCTGAGACAATGTCATGCATCTAGTGTAATTTACCTTTGAAGAGCAGTATGAAGAATTACAAAAACACATAAAGTGACAGTATCTTAAAATAAGTGGACTCAAGGCGACTCTTGTAACAGACAAAGGTGCATTTATTTTTTCTCTAATGTTGCAACTTTTGTCATGTTGAACATCGAGAAACTGCAGGATTTTTATGATGATGAAGAGGGTTTAGATTGGTTTTTATCTACTAGTGTAGCAGATAGATTGGTGTTCTTATTTAATTGTTTTTGATTGTTCCTGCTGTAATATTCTTTTATTTTCTGTAAAGCATGCTCTACGTATGAAATGTGCTATATAAATAAAGTTGCCTTGCCTTAAAAGGACAAATCTGTGAGTATCAATATTTAAATCTGTGCATTAAGTTTTGCAAATTTTAAGAAATAGTTACATGATAAGATTGATACTGCCCTCAGACATGAAAGTGGTATCGATCTTCTCATTTATTCCGCAAGAATAAGCATATTTCCCAAAATTTCAAACTATTTTTTTTAAGTCACTGTCAGCTCTCCAACTAAAGACCAGAACAATCCAGAAATGATTCTCTTATGAATGGATCTCTTTGCTTTTTGGGTGAACTTCTAGAGAAATACAGTATATAAAGTAGCTGCCTGAGGCATGTTGAGGGGGAAAAAACCCTTGCTAAGAAAAAAAAAAAATGACTTTGGGAAAAAATCTCACTGAGGCCAGAACTAAAAACTCCCATTTCATGTCACCATATGTCTTCTCATACAGTGGGAGGGCTATAAAAACACATCTATCATACTGGAAACCAGGAGCAGAGCATACCATGAGGGAAATCAATCTTCCCCTGAAGACCTACCTGCTCAGAATTACCTCTATATAGAGCTCTGTCAGCACACACAGTGAGACGAGCAGGAGGAGGGAGTGAAGACGTGACTTTATTTAGTTGTGTAAAGTCCTGACTGTACAGAAGGAGTGAATGAGATAAAAGATATGGTCTGTAGGGCTCAATAGGAGGAGTTGCCATGGTTACAGTTAGTTTTAATCCCATCAAAAATGTCAAATATATTCAAAAAATAAAAAAATAATGAAGATAATCGTTAGTTGTAGCCCCCTACTGCCTATAAATGCTAAATGGGGGATTAAAGTAAAGTGATACCCTTTTTTTAAATAGCAAATCTTGGTGTTATTATGGATTCAGACCTTAACTTTATATAGTCACATCAAGTCCATAACAAAGTCAGCCTTCTACCGTTTCAAAAACATAGCCAGAATCTGAGGATTCATGTCCAAACAAGACCTGGAAAAACTCATCCATGCCTTTATCTTCTGCAGGTTAGACTACTGTAACGCTCTTTTTACAGGTCTCCAAAGAAAAGATATCAGACAGCTCCAGCTCGTTCAGGATGCAGCTGCTGGACTTCTTACTAGAACTAAACAAGCTGAACACATTCAAAGATCTCGACGCTGGCTCCCGGCGAGTCACAGAACTGATTTTAAACTATTGCTGCTAGTTTATAAATCACTGAACCGTTTGGGGACCAAATATGTCTCTTACTTGCTTTCACACTGTGAACCCTCGAGATCTCTCAGGTCTTCCGGGACTGATCGACTGAGTCAATATAAAACAGGGTGAGGCAGCTTTTAGTTATTACGCTGCTTATTGTTGGCACGAACTTCCTGAGAATCTGAGAAACGTGCCAACACTAACTACTTTTAACTCCGGGCTAAAATATTTTACGTTATCTTAAATCTTGATGCAAAATGGTGAACGCTTCATTTTAGTTTGTGAATTCTGAACACTTTTAACCAGACAGAGGTTTAATTTTCACTTTGATTTTTATCTTACCTATGCGTATTTGCTGTCTTGCTTTCTATTCCATTTATTTGTTGTATTTTTATGCCTTTAAATGTCATTTTATGCCTTATGTAAAGCACCTTGAGTTGCTGTTGTGCAGGAAATGTCTTATACAAACAAATAAACTTGCCATGCCTTGCAAATGTTCACAATCTCTCAGAAAAATCAGCAAATATTCACAAGCTGTAGAACGGTATTCAGGTCGGCCCTCCTTTTGGTGCTTCCAGCACATAAACACAACACAGCAGATAAAGACGCACTCGCCCTATGTTATGTCATGGTATATGAATATAAAGTGAACACAAAATAGTGAGGCTGTGTTGTTGAGTCTACCTGTCTAAATCGAGGTAAACATAAATGCCATGGTCAAACAAAGAGCTGTACGCTCAGTCGCTGCTGGTGACTTCACGGTTGTATGATGCTGCGTCGGCACTTTCACATCCTTTATCTGATTGCACGGCGCACGCTGGGCTCGACACAAGTGACTTCCTCTAAACCAGCCTCTATACATTCCATCTCATCTCATATTTACCCAACATTCGCTTCTTCTTTTTTTAATCTCTCCTTGCTCTTTCTCTCGGCTTTTCTTTGTTCTGCCCACTTCAGTATGTCTTTCCCCTTTCCCTTTCAGCCTACAGAAAGCTTTAGAAAGCTCTCAACCAAACACACACACATATACACACTCGTCTGCACACACACAAAGCCGTGTGTCGACGGGTTTTTATTTCTGATGCTGCTCTCTCCACAGACCTTACCAGCAATCTCTTGAAAACACAATACAACTTATTTGACAGTCTAAAGAAAATCAGACAGCCTCTCAATACACTAAAGAAGTGAGAGCCGCAGGGCAACTCGGTAGAGAGGCAATTCATTCATTATGGCCATCACTTTAAGCAGAGGGAGACCAGACAGAAGACGGAGGAGGGATACCAGCGGGAACAACAGATATACAATGAGAGGAGAAAAGAAAAGAGAGGAGCTTGAGGCTGAGAAAGAGGGTTTAAGAAGGTGAGATGGAGTGAAAGCTTAAAAGGTCTGATAGGTAGGAGGGATACAAGACGGATAAGTCTTTCCTTGACAGGCTATGTTTATGTGTGCTGCTACCCAAAAGTGCTGGACTGTGTATGTCCAAGAAAAACATGAGCAGGAATTAGCAGTCCCACTAGACTAAAGCTTCACTTTATTGGACACTGTGTTTAGATAAGGTCTTTGTTCCTTCATACTGAGCTGTGTTTAATTTACAGGATATTTTCTGTTTATCACAGCTGTTCGGAGCCGTGAAGAGCCAGGACCAGATCGCACGCACACCCACGGTTTATTTAGTCTTTTGTCTTTTAAATAAGAAGCTAGGAGGTTTATATCTAAATTAAATGTCTGGTTTTTAGGCCCTTTATGGCCGATTGATACAAAACTGTCCTGAGTCAGCCTGTGCTGAGTCAAGCATGTCTTACCTAAGAAAAATCCTTACACAGCACATTATGGTTTTATGTTTCACAACAGTGACGTCTTTGGAATATTTCTGAAACTGGCAACAGTCACCACCATCACTGGACAGACCTAAAAAGTGAAACTTCATTAGTCCAGAAAAAACAAATGAGAAGTCTCAACTTTTTTGGTCTTGGACATGAAACAGTGTCAAACCAGTGACCCTTTTTTTAATACCAGTCTCCTAGAAATTGAGTTTATATACTTGTTATTTGTTTTGCCAAATGAGTTTTGAGGGAGACGTATTTCCTGCTTGGATTATGTTCAGTAGCAATGTTTTGTTTTTGTTTTTTTTAGTGCAATGTTTTTGTACTGCATGCAAGTCATACAGAGGTGGTCAGGGTTTAAGCCCCCGCTTTTGTCTTGCAGGAAGCATTTTTATATACGTTCACCTCAGGTTTTGGAACTTTGATCGTGTTTAACGTAGACATCCGACATCATAATAGCATATAAATAACTGAAAATCACAAAAAGCATGTTATGTCCCCTTTAAGGAGGGAAGGGAAGGCACCATGGTGCTTCAACCAATGTCTTCTTTAAACAAGAAGACATTTCTCTTGCCTTAACCAAATACTGTGTGAGCCTAAACATAAACCATAAACATGTTTAATCAGTTTTAAGTGCTTTGAGTGTTTATTGTATTGAAAGAGCAGATATAGTAGGTAAACTAATTAAAGATGTTTTTCAGTGAAACAGTGAATATTTTGCAACTTGGGAGATATGCTCAGTAAAAACTTGCCTCATTATGTTGATTAAATGTAATTTAAAGGGCATTAGGTTTCTCTTAAACATATTTGCCGGTCCTAATTAGCAGGATATAAGTATAAGTTTTAAGTTCTGTTGCTTGTCATTGGTTGCACTTCTCCAGTTGTTTAATTAGAGGCCTGAAGAGGTCCTATGGAATAAACTGCTGCACTGAAACTTAATCTCTTGGTAGTGGAGCAAAGACAACATCACGCTGTCTGATCCAGTTTACTCTCATGTGCTCCTTTAAGTTTCTGCTTCACACATGTTTTGTGTTTGGCTCCTCATATGTAAATGCTTTTGATCACAAATGAGCTAGTTAACAACATACAATACCTATAATTTGATTTTTAAAAGGTTCGTGTGCTCATGTTCATGTCTTAATGCGTGTGTTTGTATTCTGGTTGTGAATTGTGACAGCTGGTCTAGTCGACAGCATGCCACAGCTGGATATCCGTCAACACAGCTGCTGGTGGTGAGATCGTATATCATCATATTCACAGTCTCTACATGCCGAGCCCTCCACACACACTCTTCAACACACACCGGACCACAACCAACTTGTCAGTTCACTACAAGAGCGACAGTACGCTGACAGTCACTTTGAACCCCCACAAATCACAGTTTTTGGAACATATTGTCACAACTGTATGAATAATTTCACTCTTTGTTGACATTTTCCATTTATTTTCACCTTATTCCTACACATATCTTAATGTATTCTGTCTATTTTCATTGTCTTGTTTCATTGTGGCTTCTAAGCAGTCTGTTGAAGTGACTTTATTACAACAGGCATTTGTAAACAAGACAATATGAAAGGTGGTTTTAAACATGTACAAAAATGCAAAAAACTCAATTGTATTAAGATTTTTTTTGTCTGTAATTGAGACCTAAAGCCTTATCGTTTTTAAATAAAGAGAAGAGATTGTTTAACCTGTTTTCAATACAAATCAACTTGAAGATATAAACTCTAATTTCTGGAAAACAGGTTAAAATAATCTTCCCACACTGGATGTTTTTCTCAAATATTTTGAACATGTAAGACTCATGCGATGGAGACTTTTTGCAGTGTGAATCACATTTTACTGTATGCGAAAACCACAAAAGTGAACTTAGACCTCAAGTGTTTGACGAGGCTTCGCGCCAACCCCATCTTGTTGGCCACATCGTAAACGTGTTTGAAAACTGGCTGCTGCGCTGTTTAGAAAGTAACTGTAACTGTGAAAATAAAAAACAAAAATGTAACTGTAACTCTGCTGCTCTTCCATCACACAATCTCTCCCTGCCGAGTTTAAGCGTGGGTACCAAAAAGGAAAAGAAAATATTTGCTGGAGTAAAAACAGTGACTTGCAATGAAACCGGGGAGAAAGGATGGTACAGTGGGGAGAGGAAGACGAGCTGACAGATAGGCCCTGAAATGGAGGGATATGAGGAGGGCGTAGTGGAGACAAAGCCCCAGAGGCCTGCAGGCGGCAGATAGCTTCCTCCTCCTCCTCCTCCTCCTCCTCCTGGGTCCCATCCCTCCATCTCTGTCTGGAATGCAAATTCTCATTATCTCCTCTGTGCTAGCAGCGAGCAGCGCCTGAGTCCGTCCATTCCTCCTCACCAGCATCCAGAACGTTTTTAAAGCCAACTCAACGTTGCCAGTGATCGAGGATCAAGTGGGGAAAATGAGACAGTGATGATAATGATGATAAGAGACACGATGGATTTTTTTCTTTATTATTCCAGTGGCAGTTGAACGCAGAGCACAGCATCTCTGAAATAGTTGGGTAAGAGCTGGGCTTTAGTCTTTGATGTGATAATAGCTAGTTGGGGTGTTGTGGTTTCGCCGTCAAGACTCAAGTGGAAAATTGCCTCGCACACTCTGGCAAACACGTCTGCTTCGTCACGTGTGTAACCCACACATAGACATCGACTATACTGATATCCATGTGTATCAGGGTGTGCTAGGCCACTTGGCCGAGGTAATTCTGTTTCCCAGCCAAACCCATCGGTCTGGTTTCTCTTCCAGTTAAGTCTGGTGTGGAACTGGTGGTGCTGATTGTTGGGAGTGGTTTGTTTTTTTACCCCTCCAGTCTAGCAGTCTATCCTGCAGAGGTGAGCACTGTAAATGCTTTGGTATCAGGCCGACTGCTCGACTGGTGGTTTTGTACTGTGGTTTGTGCCAGACGAGGCTTTTTAACCCTGGATCTTCTGATTTAGTTCGGGAATTCCCAGAAAGAAATAATTCATTGTTTGGTTCTTCTCAGTATTCAGGGGTGGGATCTTTTTGTACAGTGGCCACATTCACAGGTACACCAAGTACCAGAGACACATGCAGACACACACTTTCTTTTCTTTCTTCTCCCATTTCATAAATGCCAAGACTCCAGACTCATTTTATAAATCTTACCACATTCCCTCCAAAACCCCAGAGCAATAAAAACTGTCTGTGTACAGCATATACAGTATATCCAATAATAACACTAATAGCTATTATTGAGAGAACAAAGTCGAAGAACAGTGTTCACTTACCACCAGTTGCCACGGTGATTTCACGCAGGAAATGTCCATAAAAAGGGAAATCGAAGGACAGATTAACTCTCTGTGAGGGGAAAAACAGACAGATGACCCTGGTCAGACAGATAGAGGTGGAGGAGGATCAGAGGAGAGACTGTTTCTTTCAAAAACAACAAGGATTTAGAACAGGAAGAAAATGTGGAAAGAAACACAGTGAAGTATATCTGCTCTGCTTTGTGGTCATTTCAGATAAGAAACATAAAACAGAGATCTAAAGAGGAATGTATATGTATATATAAGAAAAATATGCACATGACCTTTAACACATATTAGTATGAGAGGAAAGAAAAATCATATCCTCCTAAAAATATCACAATTTCAGGAAATGTATGTTATGAACACTAAATGTATGTTGATTAATGAGGAGTAAAGCACCTCTTAAGACTCTCATGACTAAATACCTATTTACATACTGTACAGTTCACTGTTTATATATATGTATGGATCTCTATTTTATGGAAGCCCATTTCTGCCATAACAAAAAATAGATGAAAAGTTAGCAATGACAAAAATAAAAATACTTGTGGTAAGCCAGAACTATGAGATAATAAGTAAGTCTCTAAGTTAAAACATTATATAAGTTAAAAAAAATATCATATCAAAACATTCTCCTTTTAATTGAATCATAGTAAACTAAAAATTAGTAAACAAAAAAGGAATGAACAAAATCACAAGATAGCAAGTCTATGAAGTATGTCTAAAATTATAATAAAAAAATTTTCATCTTTATCTTTCAAACTTCTTTTCCTTTTTCCCGTCAGAATTTGTCTTCCATATCATCCGCAAATATGTTCAGTGTTGACAGGAATTAACAGAAAATAAAATGAGATTTAAGATACGTATTATAAAATTACTCTTGGTCCAATGCACAACAATTGCTCATGAACATTACCGCAAAACATGGCTTTTGTATTCATTATTTTATCCCAGGATTGAATATGCTACAGTCACTTCACACTGCTGCCAGAAAACGTTATGGAGAAGGACAGTCCACAGTAAACAAGCTATTATACATGATCCTAGATTATGCCTGAGGGAATACTCCTGTGGCAAACCGCGCTGAATCTCACAAACTGTATGGCCAATCCACAGCTTAACTTTTCCACAATGCTGTGATGAAGTTGACCTCTGCGGCTGTGTTTTGTTTTACGACCTCATTGGCCAATTTCTCTCAGTGTCGGGGGCCAGAGCGCTGGCCAGAGCAGTGCCAGGAAGCTCTCTGCAATTCCTGTTCCAGTACTCAGACTTTTATGCATTTTCTCAAGACTTTAACTGCCATCATAATAAACTGTATTTATTTAAAATGTTACTCTGCTGACACAGTGGCTGAATTTCAGCACAGATGGTTTTCACTTCTTCTCGCAATACAATCTCACAATCAAATTATGCAGGCAAGATTTCCATATCTGCTTGGCCGCCCATCGAATTGGGAGATGCATTTATCGATTTTTACAGACAGAGCCAAAGTCAGAGAAACCTCCCACGTCCGTCCTATATTATTTGGAAGAAAAGCCTCGCCTCATAGCCAGGTTGTTCTGTGGCTAAAAAAGAATAGCTTGCCTCCAATTGTATGCTCCAATCCATCATTACACGACAGAAGGTAGATGAGCAGAATGCACAATGTGGGACTCTATTCTGTTTCCTCGCCAGCTATTGTTCATCCTGGGTGCTTTTTTTTTTAAGTCTGTGACTGCCCTGCTTGCTGGCATGCTGCTCTGTCTCTCCAGTCAGTCTGCTGCTGCCTTGTGTGACTTCATCAGTATGCACCTCACATGGGTCACCTGCCTGTGCAGAGGTGGAGGGAGGGGAGCTTTTAAACTTGCAGCTCCTTCACCGTGTTTCATTCTTATCTCCGTGTTTTTAATGGTAGAAATTAAAATATATATATATACTGTAAGCCCACAGTGCAAAGTCCCTCAAGTCATGGCTTTCAGATGAAATATTATCGAACACTGACTGTGATTCTCCTCTCTGTTAATATACGGGTAGCGGTCAATCTATCAGTTGGGGCTTGAGGGTGTAACCACGGTCGAGTTTTCGCTGCTGTACTGTAATTCATATTTTAGCAAAACGTTTGTGTTTACTGAGAAATATGTACACATACACCGTACACAAAACAAAATATGCACAAGAATACCGAGAAGACGTATCTCTACTTTGTGTCGCTGCCACTGGTTTTATCTTTCTGTTTATCTGTAAGCCCGCATCAGTTACTAAACTAACCGGCTCGGTCAGAACCGGTTTCTGAACACTGATCGGCATCATGTGTGTGTGAACATGTGTGTACTCGAGACAATGGGATCTACAAATGCAGATCAGTATTAGTAGGAACAGTTGAAACAGTTTTGGGTATATAAGTTATATTTGGTACGGTTCATTATTAAGTAAACAATTCATAATATGATTTATATATGATTGGTTTTTACACACAGTTCAATTAACTACTTAAAGAATACTAAAAGCACAACTATTTCTTCTCTGTCATTGACAAATATAGAATCTATGAAAATGCAAATATCAATTTCAGAAGTTTACTTGCTATACACAAGATGTGTCCTACTTCCCTGAAAAGTCTATTCTCAGTGTGTGTGCACTGGAGGTTTCCCATTTCTGCATCACACTTGTGTAATGGTGTTTTCAAACCTGCCTTGTTAGACCGGTTGAATCGGACTCTAGTTCATTTTCCTCTTGGTGTGATTCGTTTGGGCAGGTCTGAACACTGCAATCGTACTCGGGTGTGAAACAAAACAACTGTATGGAGACCCTTTGAGGAAGTGGTCTCGGTCTCAAATTAATTCTGGAGCGGTTTGTTTTTGGTGGGAACGTGATCCGTCTTCAATCCGACCCAACTACAAGGCGTACTCTGCCAGTTTGAGCTAAACGGCTACTGTAGCCAGGTACGCCTTACAAATAAGAATTGCTACAGTAACAACGAGCAGGAGAATAAATGAATGAATCAAGATCTGACCTGGATCCAGTGTTTATGTTCTTGCTCCTGTCCCAGACACAACTAACCAATAAGCAGAGTGAACAATCTCACGTGGTGTTTAGTGATGCGTTTTGGTTCGCTTAAATTTTTTCTGTGTGAAAAGAAACGCAACACGTTTAGCAACTCAACCACTGATTCGGACCAGAGCAAACAACGCTATATGTTTAGAAAGCCCTGAGTTGCATACTGGACCACAGTTGGCTCCAAACTAGTTGTGATGTCACAAATCATGGTCTTTCATACACCCCTTTAACTCAGATTTAAGGTGAGCACGGAGAAACTTTCCACTCTCGGCAGATGAATGTGAAAACAGTCCTCTGATGTCAAACTCTGCTCATACATCATTCTGCACAGTGAATCTCAAACCTCCAACTGAAGGAGAAATAAATAAAACTCTTTTTTTTTTTTTTAAATGGAGGGGAACTTTAAATTTGCCAAGACTAAAACCAAAAATCACCAGCTTAAACGCTTAACTCTTAAATTCAATATCAAGTAAATCCCCTCTCATGTCATTTGTTGACTTACCGCTGCTTGTCTGTGTGTGTTGGACAGAATCCCGTGGATCTTCACTTTCTCCTTGTCCATCTGCTCGATATTTACCCACAAGTCCTTGCTCATCTGGTCTGCTGGGCCGTATGTTTTTGATGTGTAGTAGTTGTGATCTGTATCCTCCTATAGAAATAAAAAAACAAACAGAGGTAACAAAGGTAATTTAGAGGAATGCAATACAGCTTGAGGAATGAGTGGATTTCATTGTGTTGCTCTGTGAATTAATCTGATGGAGTCTGTTCTCTTATTATACTGTATACAGTGTACTGAATATAAAAACAACTTTATAAAGAGATACCCTGCAGGTCATTGTTCCTCTAAACTACTATGAGCTCAAATTACATTCAAAGCTAATACACTGTTAGCTGCAATTTCTCAAAACAATTTAAACCTTTACTCAAACAGAAAACTTACGCGCAGTGCAACTCAATAATAGAATATTTTCAATTTTCTTGCAGAACAAATTACCTGCTAAATTAGATTATGTGGCAATTAAAAAAAAAAAAAAAAATCCCCATTATTTGTGTGTGTGTGTGTGTGTGTGCAGACGTGCTGTGTGTGCATTTTCTTTGTCTTTTCATTCAAGTCTCTTTCATTAGGGCGCAACGAGCACATGAAGTGGTTTTAATGTGTACTAATCAAATTACAAAAACAAGAAACCAATCAAGCTAAACATCTTTCACTCTTAAAAAAAAAGCCCCAAGCAGACTGCAAAGTCAGGATTGCCTTTTATAAGAGAAACATTCATGGAGTTTTATAAGCCATGCAGGAGAGGCTTGTCTGCTTTTATTGTTTCCTGTACAGAATTAGGAAGAATGCTCGTGTCGCAAGCCTCCCGTTGCTTGTCTCTTTCCCTCTGGGTCTAATAAGATACCTTACAGCTGTGTCTTTTATCTAAAACATTTTTAAAGTTGATGTTTTGCTGGATGGGGCGTTGGGGATAGTGTACACTGCTTCTAACTGTGATCTTACTAATAGGAACTCACACAGATCTGTGAATACTTTGATATATTGGAGGTATTATTCAGAGCTACTGCGCTTTGCTTGTCAAAGGCCATGAGACAAACATTAATTAAAGCACAATCCTTCCCTGTTCAGTTCAATTTGCTTCAAGGATTCATATTTCCCTCATATTTCCAATCTAATACCTCTACACAACATTAAGCCTGGAATATAAGACAGAGAGATAATGTTTCAGGCTTAGCAAAGCCGCTGCGGGATTGATAAATATCATAATTCCAAAGGGGGTTCAGCCATATAGGTGGTATTGCTTTTGATTAATTTGTAGATTTAAACAAACATTGCCAGGAGCCTTTCATCACAGCTTAAAGTGGAGACAAATTGTGTCAGGGAGCCTCCAGGCAGCCTCAGTCAGCACATTACGTTCAGAATAGAAAACAAGGGCCGTTGTAAAAGGAGCAGACACAAAAGCGAAGGCTGTAAAGTTTCCTGCTAATCAGCACAAGATGTTTTTGTCTTGAGGAGAAAGTCTAGGGAGATAGGAGCTCCTCAGAGGTGAAAGGGGCCAGCTGGTGGTTCTTTCCCTTCTTTCGGGAAGAGTGAAGCGGAAGGTGGGCAGGGTGCCATCGTCCAGCTGGGTGTAGGTGGACATGAAGCTGTGAGGGCTTTTCAGGACCACAGCAAACAGAGTACAGGGAGCAGAGAAACTGTCACACACACACACACACACACACACACACACACACACACACACACACACACACACACACACAAAAGTACAAAAGAGAATACAGAGAGTTTTCTTGTGATAGGTTGTGAGGGAAAGGTTGCAACAAAATGTGTCAGCATTTTCATATTCCTCCAGTCTATTGGCTTAACAAGCACTTTAACTTTAACTAGAGTTGCAATGATTTGTCAATAATGATTAGTTGCCAAATATTAAATTAATAGCCAAGTATTCTGATTAATCAATTAATCATTTTGAGTCATTCTTTAAACGTTAAATCTGAATTTTTGATAGATTATTATAAAGGAAAATCAGCCTTTATGTTTAATACTGTGCTAATGCAAACTCATGCATTTGTAGTACAGTATATCTAATAAAACACAATAAGCTAATTTCTACATATTTTGCATTTACTGTATTAAGGCTCCAACTAAAAATTATTTTCATGACTGATTAATCTGCTGATTATTTTCTTAATTAATTGATTAATCGTTTTCTCTATAAAATAGCAGAAAATAGTGAAAAACTTCTTAGAGCTCATGGTGACGTCTTCAAATATCTTGTTTTATCTGATCGACAGTCCAAAATCTGAAGATATTCAGTTTACTCTCATGTATAACAGAGAAAAGCTTCAAATCGTCACATTTGAGAAGCTGCAACCAGCAAATTTCTAGCGTTTTTGCTTAAATAACACACACACAAACACAAATCTATTGGGATAAGTTACACTTGATCCTCACTCAGTAGATGCCTGAGGTGCACTAAAACGCTCAGAGGAGGTTAATGGAGGATAGATGGCCACATGATGAAAGGGTGAGAGGAGAGAGGGACTATAACCCCGTCATCCTGTAAGAAAATGGGAGTGGAGAAAACAAATATCTGGCTGTAGACTGCCAAAAAAAAAAAAAAAAAAAAGATTCATTCTCATCTCAGACAGAGAGCTGCCCACTTCATTAATACTGCAGTATACTGAGACCTGGATGTCTGGTGCCAACATGTTTTCACTCCTAAATGGCTCAATAATACAGGAGAGATCTTAAATAAAAGGAATTTATCGCTTCGCCTTTATGAGATTATTCTGGATGTTTTGAAATGTTTCTTTAAGCTGATACTGAAGAGGAAGTCGTGCCTGTGATTCACTTAGACAGGATGATAGTGTTTGGCAAAACAAATAAATAAAAGAAAAGTACACTGAAAACTGTAATCCCTTCAACTGCAACCATGTCTCTGCTCCTGAGAAAATACAATTTCACGTATGCACAAGGAGTATTTGAGCCTTGAATAAATGTTCCAGTGTGTTGGGATTAAGCTGCCTTCCTCATATTTATTTTTCCCAAGAGTGTATCATCCTGCACATACACACACACACACGTGCGTGCCCCGGTTAAATCAGACTGAGGCATGTTTGAAAGAGCATTAAAAGGACGCCTTCACTCATGTGTGCAGCTCTTCATCAGCTGTTAATGCCTGTGATCCATTATTCATCGTCCTGTCTCCTGCCAGTTGTAGCAGTTTGATGGTATTGGTGGTGTGTGTGTGTGTGTGTGTGGTGAAACTCAACAATGTGAAATCACAAACTGGTCTGTGCTACACCAGACAACTTCTAATTCATTTTAACCTTAGGATGGATACTTTACTATGAGCCAGTTGGTTAGTTTTTACTTCCTTGTCTTGCCAAACATTTGGTTCATCACATGAGATTAAAAGATGCCTGTTGGACTGCAATTAATAATTATTTTCATTATCGATTAATCATTTAATCTATGAAATGCTAAAAACATTGTGAAAAAGTGCCAATCACAATTTCTCAGAGCCCATGATGACGTCAGTTTGCTTGTTTAGTCTTATTAAACAGCCCCAAACCTTAAGATATTCAATCTACTGTCATATTTCAGAAGCTGTAACTAAAGACTATTTGACATTCTTGCTTGAAAAATGACAATTACTTGATGATCAAATTAGTTGCTGATTAATTTTGATTAACTGACTAATCAGCAGCTATTGCAGCTATAGACACTTCTATTTATCACACATATTAAACATACATCTTTGGGTAACACAAAACCAAAAGAGAAAACACCTAATTTTATTATATTACTGTGCTTGTACTTCTATACACTTTCAAATAACATATTTATGTGAAAAGAATAGCAGAAATCTTCAGTTTATCCTCATAAAAGGCTTTTGTTCTCATCTCCTAAGCTTTGTCCAACTAGCTAATTGAAATGCTTCATATGCAAACAGATGACTCAGTATGAATTCATACTTAAGGCAAATAAAATGTAAAAAACAACAAAATAAAAAAAACCCCACAGTGAATCAGTCTTAACATTTGTGACAAATAGGATCTGACAGCTTTTCAACTGAATAAATATTCATGTGTGGAAAGAAATGGATGGAGAGAGTGGAAATATGGAGAGAATAAAGTAAATAAGCAGCCTGAGGTGCATCCAGGCACCTGATTTATAATTCAAGCCTTCCTCGGGTCAGTGGTTGTACGGCATATCTCATGAATTGGATTTGAAAACTGTCTGATGGGTTCAGACAGGCTGTGTGTGCAAGGGCTCTACTTTAAAGTGATGTTAGGGGACGTAGAGGTACACAAAGTGCCCTGAACTACACAATCTATTCACAAACTTTGCTGTCCTTGTTCATCTGAGAGAATGACCGTAAACCGGCATGCAAGAAGATGATCCTCAGTCCGAGAGTTCCAAAATCGAAGGAGACTGGACACAGACTGAAACTTAAACGACTACAGGTTCATCTGAAGAGCAGCTGCTAGAGATGGTGTAGCAGTGCAGAGTTTAAACATTGAACAACATAAATGCAGTAAACATCCCTCTCCAAACACGTTATCCTTGAGGAATCTCTTAACAAACATGACAAACTGAGACAAAACAAACAAAGGAGGAAAAAAACAACAACAACCAAATCTCATTTGCATTCACTGCAGGTTTTGAATATGGATCGTGGAAAGAGTAAAAGTAGCTCTGGGAATCAAGTGAAGTAATGAAAATGAGCAGCTTGCTGTCTCCATGTGAAATCTCTCCCTTAAGAAATACGTAAATAAACAGTGAATGTACTGAAGCATGTAAGCCCCAGAGAGCCTCTCGAACAGCCACAGACATCCAATAACAGCTCTCCATCGTAAACCACACCCTTATTACAACACATCAAAACAAGCTCCACAAACAACACCAGCAGTAGGATGGATGGACCCACCAAACACCAATATGCTGTGTGCTTTTACTGGCGAACTGACATGTCTGATGTTGGTTAAATCATCAAGACAGGCTGTACTTTAGTGTAGATATGAACAGCCAGGCGTGAAACTGTACACGTTCATTCCAGGGGAAACATGAGAAGAAATATGTCTCTCTTGGCTTCCTTTGTGGCGTTGTAACATGATACCAGATTTGAAAAAGGAGCAGTCTGTGCAGTTCAGACATACAAGTGGCTGCCACATGTCCTCCTCCGTGTGTATATGTATAGTTTGTTTATTCTCCTCGTAAAGACAGGACGTAAAACGCTGCCCCCTGACAGCTGTAAGCAACCTCTAAAGTAAGATTTCTCAAAGTTGAGGTCAGGAACTCATGTTGGCTCGATCGGTACGCAGGTGGTTCCTCAGATTAAGGAAGAAAATAGCACTTTGTTAAAAAAGTATGGACTTGCTTGGATATTTCGGGGATGGCTGATGAGCCAGGTGGTGGGCTTGTTGTGAGAGGGACGGTAAAATAATATCTGAATGGTTTATTTCACCACTGTTGTGTGATTTCTATGTTTTACATCTAGATTTGTGTATGCTTGTAGATGCTCTGGGGTCCGTTTCACCATATTTGCAACTCACAACATGAGATCATTTCCTCTTGCATTCATTTTGACATGTTTTAACTAATCAAAAGAAAAAACTCACTTGCAGCCCATGCATGGGACAGGACACACAAAATTATCTGCAATTTGTGAGAGACAAACATTTGTGAAATGGGACACTGGCACTTCTTTCTGATTTGCGTATAGGCAGTGCTTGCATATTGCTTTTGTGAAACTGGTCCCAGTACGTTGCAACTCGCTGTGACTTGTGAAGGAACAGTTGTCACATTTAAAAAAAACTGGAAATAGGACGTCCTGTCGGCCTAATGGTCTAAGACGGTGATTTTATTTGTAATGCTGCTATACCAAAATGGCAAAGAAAATGAATGGCTTATGAAAACAGAACACAAAAGCATGAACATTAAATTACATAACAACCTAACAGCTGCGGTTGTGAGAATGTTTGGGATGTAAAAACAAGGTCATGGTCCAAGAAAAGATTGAGGAATTGCCCCGAACCAGCTCTTTGAACTATAACAAACAACAAAAACACAACCGCTAACTGCCGAGAGCCATTACTGACAGCATGTCTAGACTAGCACAAACTTTCTGTCTTGCCGAATAAAAGAAATGGTGACGAGTCCTGTCTTGAATTCAGCGATACTGACTCGTTCCCACAGTTTGTTCCAACTTTGCCTTATTCTATCTCACAGTGACCTAAAGACACCTTCGACAGGAGAAGCCGTTTAAAACCGAGGTAATGATCTGGAGAGCCGATATAGTGACTCACAATCACTCAGGGCGTCAGACAGTCTGCTGTTAAGGCCACTGTTATAAACCTGCATGTCGAGGTGAGATGAGTCTATTGTTGGAAACTTGTGTTATGGCACCAGTTAACCCAAACACAGACTGACCTCAAAGCAAAGACAACGAAGGAGATGGGGAGATTTCTTTTGTGGTATAAAGTGGAAGCCTGATTTGTGGAAAAATAAAATAATTTGTCTTTAAACCTCTCACCACTAAAGATGCATCCAAGTCCAGCCTTAAACAACTTAACACAGTTGAATAACAGCTAAACAACATAAGCAGTGGTTTCCCTGAGAGCTGAGAGCTCCTGAAAAGAAACTCCAAAGCGTAAAGTACTTTCTTTAAAGGCTCCTTTCCTTTCTTCGTTTTTGTAATTAACGAGGTGCAACTGTGATTTAGTGTTCTGACGTTTTAATCTTTGTAAACTTGGCTCATGGCGCAGCGTTGTGAAGATGTCAGTCGCTAAATTCAGGCCTTCTAATAAGTGTGCTGGTGCTCATCTTTGAAATTACTGCCCACACATGTTAATAAGATTTGAAGACTTGTAGTGGCTCTGACGTCTGCCGTGTGGGCTAGCTGTTTTCTCCTGTTTCAAGTCTTTATGCTAAGCTACGCTAACTGGCTCCAGGGTACAGCTTCATACTTAACGCACAGACGTGAGGGTGAAAGTGCTCGCTCGTGGAGGAATTGTTGAGTCTCTGTAAATTAAAGAGTACGGTCTAGACCTGCTCTATGTGAAAAGTGCCCTGAGATGACTTTTGTTGTGGTTTGGCGCTATATATAAATTAAATTGATTGATTGATTGATTGAGAGTGGTTTCCATCTTCTCATCTAATTCTCCAAGTATTTCTTCCTGGATTCACTATTTTGAAACCAAATCAATCAATCAAAAAAAATCTATCTTAAGAGAAGCAGAGACCAGTTCATCAACAGGAAGTAGCCTCAACAGACTAACAGCACAAGAAAACCTGTGTTTAAGGGCTGCAATTCTTCATTTTTCTGGACAGGAAATTTGGTTGCAAATCACAAACTGACGCAGACAAACATGTTGATGGAAGGGAGGTGTGCCTATAAAAAGTAAATTATGACAGAAAATGACTCTTGGAATGTGTTGACCATTTTAGATTGATGATATATGGCTGTGTAAAAGTAGATTTTGTCTTTAAGCGGACATACAGTTCCTTCCTCTGAGTTGTTTTCTAACCAGTTGAGGCTCCTTCAGTGCAGAGAGGAGATAGACTTTAAATCCATTCAGCTCACTGCAGGCTGGAGGATTTCAGCTCAGCGTCTACTGCTTCTGCCCTCTGAATATGAAGGCTTTTCTCATGTCAACAAAGTGTTGGTGGCAGGTGAGGGTATGTGTGTGTGTGTGTGTGTGTGTGTGTTGGGTAACGACAGGAAGAATGACAGGTTGTTTGTGCTGTGGGCTGCTTTTCCATTTGGCAACAACAAATGAGCCTCAGAGGGCAAAAAAAACAAAAAAACGAAGGACGTGTTTGTGTGAGTGTGTGGACTTTGGCATCTGAAGTGGTGTGCTCATGCATTTCTCTGTGAACATGCGTGTTTACTGTTGTGTACATGCAGTATATATGCGAGTGTTAAGGTTTAAGTGTTTGCGTGTACATATATGTGTGTGCGTGTGTGTTTACAGCTGACGATCAAAGCTCCTTCCCTCCTCGCTGAGAGACAAGGGGCTATGAACCTGAGATGATTAGAAGCCGCAGGAAAACTTAACGAGCTGTCTAAGCCCAGGCGGCCGCCATCATTATGACTGAACGCCTCGGTGCTGCGCGCCGGCCAAGGCGCCATAACACAGGACACGGGCGATGCCTTTCATTTACATAGACACAAACACAAGCTGAACCCTGGCCATTAATCTCCAGCAGATCCACCAACCCCTTCCAACTGTAGGAGGCTGGGTTAATTTCCTGTTCTGGTCTCTCTGGGGTCAAGTTTAAAAGGATTCAATTCCATGCAGCAGATAGGTGAACACCTGAGGGCTCAGCTTAATTTGATATAAAATATTAATCCATGAAGGCCCCTCCTAGTCTTCTTTTTCATTATCAAAGATCCACTCTTCTAGGGAGATTTATAATTGCTCCAGGGAAGTAACCAAAGAGTATTTTTAGATACAGTTCAACAGTGGACTTTATTGATTCATTCTCTTTATATTAGCTGGTTTCTTTACTAGACAGGAAGGTTTATCGTGTGCTGCACTGATCTGAACTCGGTCACAATAATGCCGGGTTCAATTACTATAGGGCTGAGGGATGATGATGAAAAACATTGCAATCCCACGAAATGATTGTGATTATTAAACACAATTATTACACTTTGCAAATAAACATATACAGCATATTATAAAACAACATTTACATATTATGAATAAAACTTCTCACTTCTTTCAGTGCACTTTGCATTCATGTCTTTCTAATAATGTATTACGCGAGGTAAATCCCAGGTAAAGAATGAACTTTTAAACTCAACTTTCAAACAAACAGGCAAGAAGTATTGTCATGGTATTTACAGTTTCCATGACAACTGGTCAAACTCCATCTGCTGATAAGGATCATGTGATATAATCTAAAGCTTCAGGACAGCTACTAAATGGACCTTGATTGTTTTGTCAAGTGAAAAAAATTTGTTATCTAATTAGACTTTACAGAGCTTCCTCCAGAACCACAGGACTCATTAAGCCGAGCATTTTCACTGGTCGACTAATTTTACAATTGGGCCAAATTTCTGCCAGATTGTTTGCCATCACGACGCCCGAACGATCAACAATCTGGCTCTCGGACGATCAGTTGGATTTCTGGCATGTCATGAAATTTTGGTAGGCTGTCTTGCACAGTGTAAGCAGTTCCTCGGTCCGATTTCCCACATGAATGGATTTACTGGAGTAGTATTTTACATGTTGTGGCTAAAACTGTACTGACTGAGACAGCTGTGATATTAAACTGAACTTCATAGCAGAGCAGACACCATATTGTCTACATCTGTGGCTTCATATTTTTCTTTTTTTTTCTTCTTACTTTCCGTTCAAAGAGTAGAATTGCACAAAGTAATGGTACGTTTCTCTCTTGTCAACATTGTTGAGGACACAGTTGTCATGTCTGAAAAAACTTTATTAAAAACAGACCAGAGGTTTCCGTGCAACTGCAACGTCGTTGATCCGTACAGCCTGAGGATAGAAGTCGCAGGTTCTGGCCGATTAAAATGTATAGTGTGAGTTAACACAAAGTACAAGCCTGATAAAAACACAGTGTCTGCCTAGCTTTATAGAAGTGTTTTCACAGGTAGGGCTGCAACTAACGATTATTTTCATTAATTTTTTAATCAATTAGTTGTTTCTGTCTATAAAATGTCAAAAAATGGTGAAAAATGTTGATCACTGTTTTGCAAAGTCCAAGATGGAGCATGAAATCTTTTGTTTGGTCTCATGCAGCAATCACTACCCAAAGATATCCAGTTTACTGTCATAGAGGACTGAAGAAACTAAAAAAATATTCACATTTAAGAAACTGGAACCAGGAAATTTGGGCTTTTTTGTCTATTTTTGGTCTATTTTTTGTCAATTAATGGTTGCAGCTCTAACTCCTGGTGATGAGTAAACTGGTCTTCATGGGTAAAATCAGTGGGGAACCACTTTAATGTTTGTGTACAGGAGTATATTCTGGACCACTGTGACACCTTTTCAACCTACAAAATGCTGATTTTGGCGACATAAAACATACATTTATCTCTGCATGAATGTGCAGCCATGTTGTGAATCATCCCCCTACCTCTATCTGGGAGCTGTTGTCCGTTTCCTCTGCAGACAGCAGGCCTGGGAAGCCCTCGGGCTCCTCCTGCTCTGGCTCCTGTTCCTGCTCCTGACTGGCCCTGTTACTGTCCATGTTACGAGGCTTTGGGGGAAGCCATCTCCTCCACCGGTGACTGTACAGCTTCACGTCCACTGCCACATCCTCATCTCCTGCCTGTCCCTGCACGTATGAGTACGAGGCCCCTGAGGAGACAGGAAAGGAAAGTGTGGTTAACAAAAACACCACTGGTAAAGGATAAAAGAAAACATTGGAGTGGCATAGCCTGCAGCCAAAACACCTTAAAGTAGTAATTTGACTTTTTTATGTCAGCACGTTTACACTAGGTCACCGCAAATATACTTTAATTGCTGCAATACTCAATATAATTTTCCAACTATTGAGCGTCGTGTTAGTCAGACTAGAAAGAAAATCTGTTGCTGCGTATTGCAAATTAGTGGGTTGTACAAGCCAAATAATTACATGGGACAATAATATTTTTTACTTTCATTAAGGCGATATTAAATCACAGAGGCGCGGACTGTTCGAGCCATTAAGCTTGTGCCGCTCCCTCATAACTCACTGTCTCTGCAGACTTTTCTCATTGCTTTGGGGAGAAATCTACCTCCGCCTGAAACAGATGCACATTAGGAGTGACTCAGCAGCGATCACACAGACCAGTGGGCCACAATCATACCCAACCATCCCTATCCGAAATGAGTCCGAAATGAGACCCAGGTGACAGGTGACGAATGGGAGACTGTTAATGTAAACACTGGAGCTGAAATGATAAGTCGATTTATTGATTGGTCGATCGTCAGAAAATGAAACGTTTAAGTCATTTTTTCCAAGCAAACATTTGTCAGTTCCATCTACTTAAACATAAGATTTTGCTGCTTTTCCTTGCCTTACATTTAAGTAAACTGAATTGGTTTTGGATGAAAAAAAGCAATTTGAAGATGTCACTTTGAATTCTGAGATACTGTGATCGTGATTGACTGAGAAAATAATCAGCAGATGATATAAAATGGTGAAAATAATCGTAAACATTGACTTGATTAGCTGAGTCTGAGACTGCTGGATCAGAGGTGGAATGTGCTGCGTCATGATGGAAGAAAGAAGGAAGAAAAAACTAAAATATCACATGTTCTGTTCGCAAGACCTTTTTCAATCTAGGGGTGGAAATTTTGAATCATCTTGCGGAGATGAATCATTTTGTTCTGTTCAGTTCGAGCACAGTCACTGATAATATAAGTCCTTTTTTTTAGCTGCATCACCTTTCAAACACACATCAGTGAGAAATCATATCACCATAATGATCTTATGGCATTGCCTCGGACTGAATCCTAACAACACAAACAATATGACAACAATATGATTTCAGAGTCTGTGTTTTCATGCAGCCAATCTCACAATTGAGTTTTTCTCATTCACATATTTTTCTGTTTCTGCTGTCAGACAACAGAACGAGCATAAAAAAGGGTTTATGGTCGCAGGTCATAAATGCTTCCTGTTAACCATGCAGACAGTAATCCTGATGCTGCCAAATCAATATTTCATTATCTATAAGTTGTCTGACAGAGGAAAACATAAAGAAAATGTAATTAGCGAACACAAAGGATTAAAGATGACAAAAGGTCAGCCATGACTGAGCAGGCACTCGTCGTCTCCTAAAGGCTTTGTTTATCTTTATTTATAATAAAACGCAAGACCAGCATTTAAAGATTATTTTCTTCTTGAAAAGCTTCATTGTTGAGTTAAAAAAATGTCAGATTAGTGTCAGCAGAAACTGTTTCTTTCAGTTCAGCACAAAACTAGGACAATAAAAGGAACTGTTTACAAGGTTCGCAGCTCTTCCTGCAACACACTTGTGGACTTTATTGTCTATTCAGAAAGATTTTAACTGGGCAGTAACAGACTGTATATCATGGCTGACCTGACAATAGTGCTTTCAAACCCTGTCTCCTAGAAATTAATGTTTATATGACTTAATTGTTATTCCATTTACCTAATCACTGTCTGGATTATGATTACATGTAATGTTTTTTCAAAACAATTAAGCACAACATTTATGTATCACACTTAAGTCGTTTCACTCATTTAGTCAGTATCAACTTGCCAAATACGTCAATTAGCAACATTTTGTCATTATGTTGAGAGAAAATTCTGGCAAAACATATTTGCTGCGGCAATTTAGTCGTGTATGAGCGTAACTTCTTGGAGACAGGGTTGTGATTTCAGTCACTAATGGCCTTCAGTGACACTCATGATTCAGCACACTCAGTAGCACTTGAGGATTCAGTGTCAAACATGTATTGCAATCTGTCTCTCTCAGGGTTTGTAACATATCACAAATAATAAACTGATAAACTTAACGAGAGCTTGTTCTCCACTTGCCTACATGAGTTTCTCCAAATCATATGGATTAATAGGATTAGGGATGCAAAATCGTCTCAAGGTATGACTGAGAGAAGGTAGAGATAGTTTATCTGTTAGTCCTGTAATGCACTTCACACTTGTTTCTCTGCCTTCAGGCTAAAGATCGACATGCTTGGATAAGCTCCTGCTCCCCATGACCCCACTAGGATTAAGTGGTTAAAGACAATTAGTAATAAACTTCATTTTCATAGCACTCATCCAAACACAAAAGTTTACAAAGTGCTTGCACGCTGCTGCATCTATGCAAATTGTTTTGGCTCTAGGACAGAAAACACTGCTGATTCCTCTGCTATTACTCTATGCTGCCTCTTTTTTATGAGACAGAGGTCATTGGGTTTAACTAGCACTGTGCATTTTCCACTCCTTTCCTCTCTCTGTCTCTTTTCTCTCACACTCACATTTCGTTCTCCTTGTCGTTCTCCTCTCTCCTCCTCTCTCTGGGCCCCTGACCAGTGGTTCTCAGGAGGGGAGGAGAGAGGCAGCGAGAGCAAGTGGAGGGGCTTGAGATGCTAATTCACCCAAAGTGGAAGCTGAGAGATTCTCTTTATAATGAGCATCGGCAAAGCAGTACAGTGGACCCGAGAGTTCAACGCACCACAACTTATGAAAACACGTGCAAACAGATAAAAACGCGAGCATATTAAGAAAACATCTTCATCAATTTGACAACACGTGCAGCATTTAGAAAACGTGCTGCACATTACAGACAACACAACACATTACAGAATCACACCGCAATTAAACCAAAGGATAATGGAAGTGTTTTCCAGAGGACACTTAAAAGTGATGAACACGTCTGGACATACTTGTTGTTGCCACGGTTTGTGACTCATGTCGTTACTGAAGTTGGCCATCTGTCAGTGTTGGAAAATGAGCTCCAATGTGTTTTTGGTTTATTTTAACATTGTGATCGCATGATTCAGATATGATTGCATCAGATATCTGCTGTTAAACTGGTGTTGGCCTTTTGCTTATTATTAGTCTGCCAAAATACACACAATTAATTGTGAAACACATTATGTTAGCTCGCTGTAGCGTTAATAGTTACTTTCAGACCCCGTATTAGGGGACAAGCTAGTTAAGCTACCAGTATGTTTTGCTGACGTGACTAAAATGAAACCTATCATTTTAATTTAATTTAATCAGTTAGTATAAGGAAACTTAGCTGGCAATCTTTAAAGTAACTACTCCCCAGTTGGAGGATACTAACACTGGTTAGATAACTTTGCCCATGGAGCTATGAAGGTTTCGGGGTTTAATCTAGGCATAAAATAAAATATCTCCACATGACTTTTGATTGCTGGACTAGATTTCCATTGCACAGTGAATTAAAGTGTGTAAGTTAAAACTTTTGTGTGATATGATACAAGCTGTTATATAAGGTTAATCATAAGGGCTTCCTTTATACCAGTGTTTTTCCTGCCACGACAAGTCAAAATGTCTGCCGGTGAACAAGGTCTATATCACAGGCATTTGTATGCTAAGGCCATATGTTAATATGCATCCACATTGTTCCTTTTCCCCAGGTAATGTATTGTCCATATTGTGGAATCGAACTGGCTGGACGTATTGGATGTTTTTGTGGCTCCTGTGGTGGCAACATTCAATTTTTGGCACCTTTCCATGAAGATGGTAAGCTCTTCCCTAAAAGTCAAGAATTTCACCAGTGCTTGAGTTTAAATGTCTTATTTGTGCATGATGTGGTACCGTGTTAATGAATGATGTACACTTACTAGTGTCAGTAATGCCAATTTTAACACATATTGTAGAACTACTGATAAAAATCGGGTGAAATGCCGTAGCAGAGTTGGCCAACCGTGTGCTCCCTCACCTGTTGAGGGTTGTGCTTATTGTTGATATCAACTGGTAGAGTGCTCGGTCTGGTGAGTTACCTTTTTCTAACCTTTTGAATTGTTAAAAGGTTCTGCACACCTTGGGTAAACCCACAGAGATGATTGTAATTACTTTGTCTTATTAGACCTCCTCTCAGGACTGCGAGGTACGTACAAACTGTGTTCGATTGACAGCTCCCAGACTCCTCTGTTAGCTTTGTTGCTCTGATCAGGGCAGACTAATTACACCTTCATCATTCTTATTAGCGTATATACACAACTTGAAATGAATATAGACAAAAGCATGCACGTAGGTTGCTGTTTTCCTAATGACACAAAGAGCCATTTGATGCGTGTCTGCACAAATACGGGCACTAAAAGGCACCAAGACCACAAGAAAGGCTCGGACTGGCAGAGTTTTAAGCTTGCTGCTGTTCGTCATGCAGCATAAAGTGGTTTATGCTGACATGTCCATAAAAATAAGGAATGAAGTGACATGATTCATGCATAACCAAATGTTCCTGAATACAAAACAACAGTGGGATGCTTACATCATTGGTAAGGAAAGTCATATTGAAGACAATGTCATCTGGAGGTAGCCTAGAAAATAACTTGATAATTATATATAGATGTGACTGAGCACAAATACATCAACAAGTCGAACCAGGTGACAGTACAGGATATACAGAATTAAACATGCATGTTTGTTATATATATGTTTGGTAAAAGCTTGGTAGTCATGATCTTGTCCTTCATGCACCTGGTTTGACTTCTGAGAAATTCATTGGCTGGTTCATGCATATGTTATAATATATAAATTATATATTTTTTAAGCTACCCCTAAATGGATATGTGTTTTATCCTTACCAGTTATAGAAGCAACAACCTGTTTTGTATTCACAATTTTTTGGTTTGTGATAGAATCATCATGTCAATTCCTCCCTTTTGCCTTTTTTTTTTTTTTTTTTAAAAGTCACATCAACATAGACCTCTTGATGCTGCCTGAGTGTTAAAGTTGTAATCTTAAACCAAGTCCAAGTTTTTCTTTTTGTTCTTCATGCCTGGCACATTGAACAGATTAAATACTGTACTTAAACTTTTATGCATCAAACGGTTTGCCAGTTGTTTTCTTTGTTACCATTGATACATTTTTATGTTTTTTTTTTTTCATTAGATTTCTCTGTGGATTCCTAATGACCCTGTTCTCTTTCCCCTTCAGGCCCAGGATCAATATCAGATGAAGTCACAGAGGCAGGCCTCATCCATAAATATGTCTCAGAGGGTAACACATATGAGGTGATCCTTGATTTTCTTGGACAAAAGCGCAACATTCTTCTGAGTCTGAGCATCTTAAAGAGGAGGCTAAAGAAAGCAGGCCTGACTAGGAGGACAGACTATACTCCCATTGGCACTGTTGCACATTAACTGAGAGGTTCAGGTCAGCTGTTAGGTTACAGAGCTGTGTGGCAGACATTGCAACTAAAGTATCTCCTGACAGTTAAAAGAGATGATGTAAGGCGTACAATTGCCAGACTGGATCCATCTGGAGTACATCTTCACTCTAGGCGCAGGTTTGTCTGAAGAGGATACTTCACAGCGGGACGAAAACCAAGTTGGCATGCTAATGGGTATAATAAACTGAAACCCTTTGGTATTGCCGTTAGTTGCTGCATCGATGGATTTTTGAAGTTATGTGGCTCAAGAGTGGCAGCACTATTAAGAATCCAGGGATCACTGCACAGCATTATATGCAGCATGTATCAGAGTTTGGACAACTTCCAGCCCACCTTCACACACCACTGTGGCCTGTGGCAGTTACTCACTGTGCATTAAGATTACAATATACAGATGACTTTGCAGGAGCCCTCAGTCACATGTATGGCACCTTAACTGCAAACCAACAAATTGAGAGTTGGTGGTTTCTTCAGAAAGCAAAAGGTAAAGGCCTTTTAATGTCAATTCCAAGAACATATAATATGTAAGCTGCTATATAGCAGCCCAGTATCACAGCAGTCCGTGAAATAGTCATGAATTTTAATGTGTACATGGACACCAATTTTCCATTTTTTTCGTGATACTCAGCATGACTTTTAAAGAGCCTGTGGAGTGGCCTGGTTCAGATGACGTCTATATAAAGGTGACAAATTTCCATATTCTGAGGTGGCGAGTTAGATCCTGACTTGCAAAAAGTGGACTTAGTGGACTTCACTGCAGGAGACCACTGTTCGCTCCCACTTCCAACTGCAAGTGTCATGTTTCCTACTGTGAGTTGGGACAGTTTTTAAAAACCATAAGTGGTTGTGGTGTTTACTGTTGTCACAATGACGAAGGTTGCCTAACTTTAAGGAAGTTGTAACTTTAACCCACACCATATTTCAAGTGTCCATTTTAACCCAAACCATGATCCTTCCCTAACCAAGTGGTTTTTGTGCCTAAACCTAAAATATGTATTGCTGGCATGAAAGATACTTCCAAATGAAATACATTAGCTTGAAAGTCATGCTGAAAATTTGTGCCCATGTACACAAATTTCGTGACTATTTCAAAAACTGCCGTGATACTGGGCTGTATGCAGTCAATGTTTTTTTATGTATTCGCATGCCAGATGTGTTCAGCGGTGTCAACAATCTATATTATAAAATATAAAACTACTGTATTAAAGGAGCAATCGCATCATGTTTATATCAGTGATGTTTTTTTAAAAAAAATGTAAAATAGGAATACAGTTGTTTTTTTTTGCTGTAGTCATTGCATCTGTTCATACTGGCCACAAAGAGAGAAAGCAGGAAGCAAAGAGACCAATCTCCTCGTAGAGGTGGATGTTGATGTGCATTGGGGGAATTTAACTGAGCAGAAGAAACAGTACAGCGTATTAAGGATGAGTGATTCGCAATTTGCGGCTAATTGTTTCTGGAGCCAAAGAACAATTAAGTTAGTGCTAAATCACTACGTTAAAAGACCACAGACCAAGCCAGAAATCTTGGTGTAGTTATGGACTCAGATCTAAATTTTAACATCCGCATTAAGACAAAATCGGCAACTATTATATTAAGAGTATTTTTTAAAAATTAAAGGACTTCTTTAAGTCTCAGCAAGGCTTGGAAAAACTTGTGGTACAGCCTGACAACTGTAATGATGCCTTTAGAGTCAGAAAGCTGCAGCTAGAGTTGTCAATAAGACCAGGAAAATGCACCACATCGGTTCAGTTGTCAGATCTTTGCACTGGCTTCTTGTCTGTTAAATAATTTATTTTAAAATCCTACATTTTTACTGTCCAGACCTCCTAAATCATCTGGAACAGGTCTACTTTCTGTCCAAAACTAACCATGGAGAAGCAGCATTCAATTTTTATGCACCACATAATCTCCCAGAAAACTGGAAGTCTGCTCCAACTCTCAGTTGTTTTAAACTGAGGCTTAAATGTTTTCTGTTTGCCACAGCATTGTATTAAATTAAATTTGGGGGATTATGTATTCATATCTTGCACTGCACTGTAATTGCACTGTAATTTTCATTATCCTGTTTAATGTCACTTAATCTATTATAGCCATTTGTTTTCAAAACTTATTTTCTATTTTACTCTTTTAAAATCTGATTTACTCTATGTGTCCTTTATAATGTGTTTTTATATTGTCTTACAGCTTTTTTATACAAGTAAACTTGCTTTTCCTTTTAGATTTTTTAAGATAAAAAGCCCTGAAATCTTTTTTCTTAATCAGCTTCATAATATATTCGATGAGTTCCTACATAAACACACTATTATCTGCCCAAGTTACATGAGACATTTCCATATTTGTGTTTTGTCTGAGCTCTTCGCACTGGTTTCAAATGGCTCTTTTTGTACCAGCATTTGATAACAAGAGGCATAAAGACTGATTTATGCTTCACACTTTTCATAAGTGTCGCTCGACAGAAA
This sequence comes from Thunnus thynnus, assembly GCF_963924715.1. NCBI lineage: Eukaryota > Metazoa > Chordata > Actinopteri > Scombriformes > Scombridae > Thunnus > Thunnus thynnus. The sequence goes on from NC_089537.1 coordinate 10,393,309, forward strand.
TGAAAGAGTCGCACGATGTTTTCAATTTATGCTTCGGCGAGCTAGCTAAATTAATTTAACTAATTAAACAAGGACATTACAAGTTATCTAAAGTTACAGACCAACATATCAACAAGGAAGTTCAGTGAAAACTAAAAACTCCATGATGACATTAGTAACGTTAACCAATCACATTGCGTGATGAAACATGTCCGCGACATGAAAGGAAAGTGTTGAGCGACACTTTTCTGTCTCTTTAAATAAAGGTTGTAAAACATTTGCAAAGTGAACTTGTGGAATATTTCAAAACCATTGATGTATAATAATAATTGGATACCAGATTCAGTCAAATGAAAATTGCTTGCCTGGCTTCTAGTTTCAAGCTTCTGGGTTTGCCTCCGCGTTGTGCCGCCCACTGAATATGCAGCTTGGCCCATATACTTTACACCGGGATGATAATGCAGATTATAAAATCAATTTTTACAAATATATGAGTCTATAAAAGAGTAATAATTGACCATATTTGCAGTTCGAGGTGTCATGTCAGTTTTACAGACACGCCTCTTGGGTGTCAGTGGTCCATAGGGAAAACGCTATTTGGGCTGCAGGGGATTTACCGCCACCAACTGTTGATCAAAAGGTAGAGATACAAACTTTAATCAAAGTACAACTTTTAAATCAAAGTCTGTTTTTGTGCGCATCATCTCAGTCGGCAGCCGCTCTCCTGGCCAACAGTTCACTCACTGTCTACTTCTCACGATACCTCTAACACTTCCTGACACTTAATGGTCATTAGTCACATCCATACGTACAAAAGAAAGCCCGGCAAAACTTCCTGTCAACAGCAGTTATATACTCTAATCCAAGAGGCACCTACACATACCGTTCCCCTAAAGCATGAACATCTATTTTCATCCTTTAAAAAAGATCTTTGTCAGTTTCTTAATAAACGGTGGAAAGCTGGCACACAGCAGATGCTTTAAAACACACCATGACCACAACATAGGGGCCTTGAACAAATGGCTGCTCTTTTCCCAGCGTGTCCCTCTGTGAACGGCCATGATGAGTCACCCTTTAAAGGAGCACATGCACCTACATTTCCCTTGTGTACAGCACCTCACTGATTCGGGGACAGCCGAATCTCTTATTATCCAGGGGGAACTCATGGTCTTTTGTCAAGCGTTTGAGAGGGCGCTGAGGGCAGACCCCTGAGGGACACCTAAAATAAACCCCCCAGGGCTTCTCTTCAGTGTGAGACTGTTCCTCGGCTTTTGTCTGAAAGGAAATCTCTCCCCTGTACTTTTCTTTCAGTTCTGTGAAAGCCCCCGCATACCTTCATCCTGACTCTGTCAAGCAGCCTTGTTGGCCTGTCAACACCTCCGATTCACAAACACCAGAGGGACTGTAATTTGGTTCCACCTAAAACCTTTTCAAGGACGTTTAGGAGGTCATAAAACCGCAGAATGAAGGTGCTGTCTGCACCCCGTCTTTCATTCAGTTTCTGCTTATCCCCCCCTCCACTTTTTCTCTCGGCTCCCACCTGAGTCAGTGACAGGAAAGTGCCACACATGACTGGCAAGTAGATGAAGAGGAGGAGGAGGGATGTTTCATTGCATTTGTGCATGCTAGTGTGTGTATGTGGTGTGCATAATTTCAGCAGAAAATGGATAAAAAGAAACATCCCTCACTGGTTTCTTAGCCTTTCTATCTTTGGGTGTCAGAATGTTTAATTTAGTGCCAACTGAAAGCTGCTTTATCAGTGTACCAGCAGACCCTGCCAAGCACTCTGGAGGATCTTCTCTCTCAGGGTTTGTAGGAGTGCTGACTCTGTGCAGATCAACTCACCAGGGTCAACATGGATTAAGTTGATGTAACTATCACCGAACTGTGCTCATTTTAGCTTAAAAATAACAGGAAAAAACTCAATCACAGCTCAGAGAATCTGTGTGATGAAAGGTCTTGTTGTTAGAACGGCGCTCAGCAAATTCTTACATAAGGAACAGACAATGTGATCAACAGTATTGCTGCAGATCACGAGAGAGAATGTCGCAATTTTTCCTCCATTCAGCGCGTCTTATTGTCTTCATTAGCAATGATTCATTGGGAACATTTATCGGGAGAAGCACTAAATCTTTTTCTCACACACTTACACACTTTTAGGAGCCTGCAGGGAACAATGAAGGTTTCAGCAAAACTTAAGCATCACATCTTTAAAGACGTATAATTAAAAAATAACAATGATGACCTTTCCTTTCAGGTTCAGTTCACCCAAACTACAAAATAACATCATCATCTCTCACTTATCCCTGGTGGTAAAATATCTGGAAATTGATCTATTTATCCAGATTTTGAGATAATCGTTGCTGCCTGCACCATGATAGAATGGGCATGATTTTTGTTTGTGGTAATCAGAACGTTTAAATATGATATTCATGGTACATTCAACTGCAACGTGCATTTCCATAAACGCTGTCCGAGACTGTGATTGCAGTGAACTGACCTTTAAAACATTTCTGCAAGAACTATGATCAGATCACATGCCTGGTTTTTCAAAGACTAATATTAATCTCCTGAAATAAACACGCTGCCTGGGTTCACATGACGAGGTAAAAAAGTGAAAGACTGAGAAGTCGAAGGAACAATGGTTGCATTTTCAGTCAGCTGGTTGTACTCAGGAAAGATTCACTGTTGCTGTGGGATGTTTAGAAACAAAATCAGAACAAAAAAGTGTGTAAAACTGTGACTGAATTAAGGCTGAACTGCTGAATACATGAGATAATCGATTCATTATATTTTCCTCAAACCTATTTATCAGTTTGTCTGACAAATATATTAAATGTAAAAACATAATATAAAATAAAGCATGAAGCAGAGAAAAGCATCAAACAGAGAATGAATAAATGCTTGATAAAAACCGATATCAGTTATCAAAATCAGTTAATTTTCTGCTAACTAATGCTATCAACTAATTAATTAATCAGCACTAAAAAGAATCAGTGTTTTGCACAACCAAAATATAATAAATTAAAAAATCTACAATCGTCCTTGTCGCTTAAAGTCTGATGAGCAAGTTTGTGCTCGGAAATGACATTTGACCCACCAATAGGCAGACAGGTTTCACTTTATTTGCAGGATCATTTCAGAGCAAGAGAAAGAGTACCACGGAAAACCCTCACAGAGTGTTATCAGCCGTGGCTGATGTTAAAATGAAGAGACAGTGACAGATAAGCTCAAACGTTCAATTTGACTGATGAGTTAATAAACTGGGTTTAATGGGAGATGGCTGCTGTGGTTTGATCCTCTGACGGACGAGACATGACTCCTTTCAGAGTTGGTTAAACAAGCCTCTATTTTCTTATCTCTATCTCCTGCTGTTTGAATAGATTATGGTTTATATACTGTGCAGCTAATACATGCTTCATTTTCATATTAATTTAATTAAAATGCACAATCTGCCTGGGGTAAAGAGACGCATGTGCACATAAAAGAGTCAAATTCCAGACATGCAAAAGTCTAAAATTATTATGCAGAGCAAAGTGCGCTTTTCTGACCTGCTGAAGCCTGCTTTTTTAAAAAAAAAAAAAAAAAAAAAAAGTTTTACACATCCCCTCTTAAAAACGCAGCCTGTCATTAACTAAACACATAAAGCGGGAAAAGCTGACTGCGGGAGAAAGTTAAACACAGGTAGACAGAGAGGCAGCATATGCACAGTCAAAACCTCAAAAGATCCAGTTTCAAACAGTGCTCATTAAGTGATAAGCAGTGTAATAAAAAGGGAGAATATAAATAAGATTAAATGTGAGATACATCCAAATCTCAGACAATCAGCGCGTGAGACAAGTCAGAGCGCATGAACAAAACACTATTCTTCTCGCTGAAAATTCGATAATAAGTGATTTTCCTTACAAAATGTGTTGAGACTTTCCCTCCAGAGAGAGGCAGGGACACATAAGCTTCCTGCCTGTTATGAATGCTCTGTTTTGCCAACAATTAGCCACATCTTTCCAACTGAAAGCACTGCACCACAAACCTCCCCTGAGGTTCAGATCAGGACTCAAGATAGAAACACAAGTGGCTGTTTCTGAAATATAATAACTTGTTTGCTGAGGATATGACATTATATTATTATATTATCTGGACTGAATAACAATGTAATCCGGATGCCTGGGAAAAAAATTTAACCACAACCTGACCTTGAGTGCCAAATCACTATCACAATGTCATCTTTTAACCGCCCACTAGTCACCGCAGTTACGAAGGTTGTCGTGGAGCGTAGGTGCCCTGGTTGATAAAGTACAATGACTTCTTCAAAACTAGCCGATACAAGAAAATGAAAGGTCGACAGTGGAAAACATTTAAGGATGACTGGACTGGGAAATATGAGCTTATTTTGCCTGAGGAAGTACGACTCCATTGTGCTTGATCTGCAATGAAACAGGCTATAATGAAGAGCGGGAACCCAAAATGCCATTACGACACCAAGCATGCCTGTTTTGAACAAAACTACCCCAAAAATGGAGAAGAAAAACCAAAAAAACTCAACCAATTGAAGTCGTGATATCAAGACTCCAGAAGAATAATTATAGACTTCAATAACGAACACTAACACCAGCGTCTCTGCCTGGCCATCACAACTTTTATGCTCAAGCCCGTCATGGTTAGACAACCAAGGTGTCACATCTTCCATTAATACAGAAATGCATTCATGTACAGACTTCAGGAGTTTTTGTACTAAAATATCATCAATATGCACCTTTACTGGACCTTAGATGCAGTGGAAATGTATTAAGTGGGCCTCTAAGACTTGTATTTGAGTAACCCCGGTGTAGATATTACATTGCAAACTGGATTTTGATAAGAAATGAAGCAAGAAGCACATTTCAGAATTTGAGCCAAACTGCTTCAGGAGTAAACAAGACTTTACTGTACTTTAACCCTGTTTTGCTGATATGCTTGTCATACCCAGCACAACAAACTTAATCAGAATGATGGTTCCTGGCAACTGAAGGATCAGGAGACAAAGAACAAAATAATCTCTAACCTCTAAGGTTAACTTAGACTATGCGTGGCAAACACCCACTCTTGTATGTCACCCCAAATTTGAAAAGAGGCAGGTGTGAAAATGGGGCTATAAATAAAGGAAGAAGGAGACTAATGTTGCGTTCGCTGTGCCCGGGGAAACATGGCATCTATGAAGGGGACAGGTGTCAGGATTGCGTGTGAGGGAGGAAGGAGGTTAAGAGTCTGAAAGAGAGTTAGGAGGTAGAAAGTGTCTGGCTTCAGGTCCAGTGATTTTTAATCAAGGCTTTAACCTTGAAGAACACGATTGCTTTTTAAGCAGGCTTTGTAGAAAATTGCTAATTTCCTTTCTGCTCAAAACATCTAAACACACTGGACACAAAATCCAAGCAGGCTGAGCCACAAAGCACCCAGTAACATACTTGAGCACACAGTATCAAACCCCAAAACACAGGGTTTAAAGTGCTGGAGTAAACCAACATGGAGTCTGCTGTCACCGCCGCGGCTTTCTTTATGTAATTGGTGGTTGTCTTGGCTCCGCCGTTGGTCAGTACAGGAAGTGTATACAAAAAATGCTTTGGCAAAAAGACAAACAGAGCTGCAGGCAGTCAGGAGACAGCAGGATTACAAAAAGAGGTTTTCAAGTGAGCTTCCTGACTGACACAGGCGGTTAGGAATTCAGGATTCCAGTCAGGCGCAGTGTCTGTCTCATATTTCAGGAGATTGAGCGATTGACTGCAGGACTATGAAGCGCTGCTGTTGGCTCTCATTCCACTTTTCAACTTTGCAAATGAGCAGAGCGGCTAAGGAGCCCTGAGGCCTTGAATCGCTCCACCGTGAGAGTGCCGGGGCCTGGCAGGCAAAGCATAACTGGACACTGGACCTCCTGTAACAGATTATTTCTCCTCCTTCCAGCGCAGACCATTACCTGTGGTAATGTCACTGTATTCTTAAGGTCACCAGCTTGAGTCTTTGCACAGAAAAACGCTCCGCATCTCTCTCTCTCTGCCTTGAATCTCTCCACAAAAACACAAAAATCTGCCTTTCACTGTTCCCACAGTCCTCTTAGCGCTAACAGACCTGAAAATTGAAAATAGTCACATCTGTACCAGTGAATAGAGAGGAGCAGGCAGGACAAAAGCCTGCACTTTTGTTCAGATACGCCACATCACAAACAATAGCCTTGACTTTATCCGCTGGGTTCACACACAATTCAGCTAAGTGGGAGTTTATGTGGCTAGAAAAACACCTACATGCCTAACATTTGACACATAATTGGCCAGTTATCCCCCCCCTCCTTCTTTTTTTTGTCCATTTACTTCAAAACATTCTCCAATTTTCCTCCAAGACTTGATCTCTCCATCGTTTTGGGGTCATGAACTCACTGACTCACTTGTGTGTCTTGTATACAGAGTATATTTTGGGCCAGATACACATCTGCTATCACACCTGGGATGAATAATATTTGTAAATAATGCTTGTAAAGCTCAGATGTTTTGGCAGCTTCACAATTAGAATAAAATTTGCCATTTGATTTAATACAGTACTTAAAAGTCAATAAAACATTTTGGCAACAAAATAATCAAAACACTTTTTATATTGTCTTTTGCTCATAAGCATTTTTCACTCATACTCTCATTATTTACATTTGTACTTTTCTACTTTGATGTGTTAAAATATCTTCCATGAAAAAGGAGCGTATTGAACTTTCATGATACAGTTTCATGATATAGTCATCCACCGACTCCATCTTCAGCCGCTCAACATTAAAGCTCTGAAGGCTTACACTAAGCGCCTCATTCACTCAGTAAAAAATAATTCCCACTGGTCAGTAAAGGTCGATGGCAACTCGATGTATCTTTCATGACTTGCAGGACATTAACAGGTGATCTTAAAGGTGCGGGGACCGACTTCACTGTTCCACCTGACAGCGCCAACAACGGCAACATTTGTGGATGTAAACACAGTTTTGAATGAAAGTGAACCTGGAACCATTCGGTTGGTACAGAATTGGAGCAGGTAGGTGCTTTTTTACATCCACCTGGTTTTATTAACATTTTCAATTTGTGTATGTGAAAACCCTGGGTATAAACAAAATCTGAACCATTTTTAGCTTAGCTTAGCTTAGCTGAGGTGGAAAAGTTGGTGAATCGATAAAAGTAAAATGAAACAAAGTGCAACAGACTTAGCAAATAAATCATGACATATATGAAGCATGTGACTTAAATATCCACTGAAGAGAAGTAAAACAGCAGAAGAGAGTTCGGTGTGGACCAATGAGACTGTAACGTTCCTCAAATTAGTCCACGAAACAAACATTAATGTCACATTTCCATCATGTTTTCTACGTTGTTTTTCATCATTTCAGTTTGACTCTTTTAATTTCATTATCTTGTTGGGCCCTTTTCCTCTGAAATGGTTTAATGGTCCACGACTGGAAAATGAGCACCACCAGCTGTTGATCTTGATGACCCAACTCCTAACATTTGCATAACGGGAGTGGATGTAAACATGCATTAATTAGAATTTTCTTTTGACAATTTTCTGGAAAGTCAATTAAAATTTACTCTACATTTGGATGGAAACTTAGCTAGTGTTTGGGTGCGCAGCGTACTGTACCTATGTGTGCAAAAGGTGACGACGAACACACAGGTGTCATGAATTTGGTGTAATGCTTGTGATGCAATGTTATTTGTCAGATGGTTACAGGATCACTTTAATAAAATTAAACATAATACCTCTTTCGCTCCATCATGGGTGTGCATTTATTAGCCAACGTCACAAAATATGCTGTCAAAAAATTCAAATACACTGGTCTTTTGGTTGGAGACCCAGATGCTGCACCATTTATCCTCCATTATCACACATCTACACTGGATAATATGAGCCCCTGATGCTCATTTTCACTCTCAACATCTGTCGTGTATCAAGCTGATATTGTGGAGTCCAAATTTGGCATAAGACTCATGTCATGTTTCCATCACATCACATACCACAATTCATTGCCAAACCAAATTGTGGTTCCAGGACTGAACAAATCTAATTACAGCTTATGAATCACTGCTTTATTAAAAAAAAGAAAAAACTCAAGAAAGAAATAGAGAAAAACTCTACACATCCGGAAGCTACTGCCACAACAATTTCCGGGGCTAAATTATTGTCATTTTAAACACAGTGATCAGCACGGGTGCTTTAGGCTAATTGAATACCTCTACATTTCTGTCACTCTAAAAGCAATCAATATGAGAGGTGACTCAGAGACAAACAGCATGCATGTGAGAGAAATCGCACCCCTGTGCCAGGCAGCAGTGTTTTCTCTGACGATTGATTCTCTGTTGTGTGGACAGGTTTGTTCTAAGTGCGTGTGTATGTACGTATATGTATGTGTCGGCACAGTGAGAGACGTTCGGTGTTTATGTGTATGTGTGTGAGTCATCCTACAGGTGGAGATTGATTGACCGAGAGCGAGTGTGAGTGTATTAAATGGGTTTTTTTCCACTTTCCTTCTGGGCCGAGGGCTCCAGGCGAGGCCAGACGGGGCCCTTGGGCCTGTCCTCATCCTTCCTGCTAATCCATCAGCATCACGGAGCCTCTCACCCCTCCACCCTGCCAAACCTCTCCACACTCCAATGTTCTCTAAGTTAAGCGCTGTGTAAACACACACAGACAGGTCCAACTCTTAGCCCAATGGACCTGCTATTTCCCACAGTTGAAAAAGAGAGTCCAGCTGTCTGAGGACAAGTGTGAAGTAGCCTGGGACAATCATATCGTTGTAAGTTTACTTGTTTTCCAAGCAATACATCACAGATATATCAGTAACAATCTGTATCTGTATCTGTAAAAAGACATTCTACTGAAAATATGCAGGTACAACACCTTTGTTGAATTATGAGCCCCAGCAGCTAACATTTGAAAATGACAGGTACATACAGTTCTAGTAGCAGTTCATTCATCATTAAAAGTTATATGTTTTAAAAAAGGTTTTTTTTTTTATTAGAGTTCAGTCTGGTGACAAATGTAATAGTTGGAACAAACAGTTCCTTTAGGAGGTAAAGTGTATTAAGTAGGGCTTCAATCAACAGTTCTTTTCTGAATTAGTTTTCCAATTATTTTCTTGATTAATTGATAATTGGTAAAATCTTTCCTTGCTGGAACCATCAAATGTTTGGCATTTTTGCTTTAAAAATGATCAATAGGAGTAATTGATCAAACTAGTTGCTGAATAATCTTCTGTTGATCGACTAATCGCTTCAGTTCTGATTTTGTTTTAACTTGTATAGGCTGCATTTAACATTTATATATTTTTGTTGTATTTTTTTTGTTTGTTAAAGTTATTACTGATGCTACTTTAACTTTCCTGTAAAGTTTACTATTTAGAATTTCTTTTTTGACTGTAAAACTCTTTAATAACCACATTTAAGGCTTCCATCTCAAAAATACTGGTTTCTATTATGTGTTTTTTTTACTCCTTATAATATCGATATTGCTATTATTACATTCAAAATTCATTATGTTGGACTTACTTTTCTAATAGCCTATACTTTCTCGTGTAACTGCTGACATGAATCTTCAAAAGTTTAGTCAGTGATGCACCCTCCTTTATTAATACAGCGTCTAATCCATCATGACAAATTCAACCCACACCACGTAATGTGGTTGTCAGACTCCAAACTCCTTCTATTTTCCAGTGCTGAAGGCATCCCTTATATCCACTTAAGAAATTCCTTATAATCAAGTTAATTTGCTCAAGCCCTAAATACTTGTGAGAAATACAGAACCTTTTAAATAAAAACATGCATTACACGTGTTTTTCTCCAAAATCTGGGCCATTTCCCAAGTAAGCAGATGTAAACATATAACTCATACGTTCTCCAGAGCAAAATCTCCCAAAAATATAGAGGAAAACATATATTTTAAAAAAAACTTGCTAAATCCCATATCCTCCCACCTACAGCCTCAAGGTACCCACACACACAAACCAGCAGCAACAAAGAAGACTGAATAAATCGAAAATCAACCGCGGCAGCATCCCACTGAAAAACACAGAGAAATATATGTATTTTCGGATTTTCTTCTCCTGCTACATACTGAGCAGAAGGAGAGAGACAAAAAGAAAGAGAAGACCATTCCCCAGGCCTATAGCTGCTAAACCAAGCCCATTTCATATATCTGTTGACAAACTGTGAGCCACATCTAAGTCACACAGAGTCTGTAATTGCTTCCACCTCAACCAATTCAACGGTGGAGACTTCAGCCACTCGTCGGAAATCAATATTAAATATTGTTTGCAACACAACCCTCTCGCCTCGCCGGGAGTTTCTGCCGTGCCGAATGAGACCTACAGAGCAGCATGTCACAGAACAGATGGCTGATTCTCTCCAAAAAGCCCATTACAGAGGGGATTGTGCATGTAGAAAAGCGTATCTCGTTAAGACGCGCCGACACACAAGAGACTCTCAAACTTCCACTTAATCAGAAATGAACACTTGCAAATGTTTGCTTTGTCAAATGACTTAACAAGATTTCATCTTTACCTCCTGTGAACATTTTTAATTATGCGGATAGCAGAGAAAATATTCCATGTGAGCTCAGCTTTGTTTATTTTCTGAAGTGAAAAGCACAAAGGTTTACTTGTCAAAATATCCTGAGCAAGTTTAATTGTATTCATTAAGTACACCTTTCATCAGATTTCTTATTTATTTTACTCCTTGCACTTGTTACTTCCAGTAATTGTAATGACACTTAAAATGACACAGGCGACTGCAAAAAAATGTTCAGCAGACTTGAATAATCTAATAAACAGTTCCGCTTTTTAATTCCCTTGGGCAACGTCTATAAGTGAGAAATGATTTCCTCGGGAATTACTCTCCTCGTTTTGATTTAAATTGCTGTCTTGAATATAAGACGTCTAACTATCTCATTAAATTCAGCAGTTTCAGGGATTCACTTATTGGCAAAGACAGAAATAAAGACGGAAAGAGAGGCGGACAGGTCTTGTTGTAATGTGGGAGAGGAGTTTATTGGTAAGGTCGCCGGGGTTGTAATAAAATGGCGAAAGAGAGAGCAGGTCGTTTTGGTTTATCGCTCCTTGTCGCAGTTCCTGAACAGCTGTGTGGTACAGCTGCAGGGGTCGGGGCTGGGGAGCAGGTTGTTAACAGGTAGGAGTGTTTGGGTCAGTGTATCTGAGGAAGGAATCGTAGCAGAACTGTGTCACAGACTTTTGGAAGTTACTTCTGCTGCTGTCTGAGAGCTGCTGAGTTTTGCAGCAAAATCTGTTAATTTCAGTGGAATTCAAGCAATCAATGACAGCAGCTGCTGTAGTGGAGCCGAGCGGCCTTAGAATAGGGAATGTAAACTTCAGAAAGACCAACAAACGAAGAAATGAAAGACTACATTGAGTATACAGAAGCCAGTGGAACCGAGGCTAACCAGATGTGACATCATGACTTTCTATTTCGCAAGGGTTGGGCAATATATCGATAATATGTCGATATCATATGAGACTAGATATCTTCTTAGATTTTGGATATTGTAATATCATGATATGGCATAAGTGTTGTCTTTTCCTGATTTTAAAGGCTGCATTACAGTAAAGTGATGTAATTTCCTGAACTTAGCAGACTGTTACAGCTGTTATATTATTTGCCTTTATCCACTTAGTCATTATATCCACAAAAAATCTCTTTGTGTAAATATTTTGTGAAAGCACCAATCGTCATCCCTATGATATTGTTGCAATACCAATATTGAGGTATTTGGTCATTGTGATATTTGATTTTGTCCACATCGTCCAGCCTTAGCTGTGGCACTTCCCAATGTGACCAGGTCTTTACAGAGCCCCAGGTGAGGTGAGGCTACATGCTGATGCTTGCATCTTCACCCTCAGGTGACAAACACTCACCGCGACAACAGCTCATGTCGATCATGTCAGCTGCATGTTGACAAGGCCAAGTCAGACTGCTGCATGTGCTGACATGCATGTTTGCGGTAAAAGCCTTGAGTGTTATTGAAGGGTGAAAGACATGTTCCTGCTTCTCTCTGTGGTCTGAATCATCAATCCCTCAAATACGCCCATTGGTTTAATCCAAACATATTTCTGACCCCTGTGGAGGACATAGGAGTATTGCGCACTTCAGGACTGATAGCACCATTTGTCTTGTACAGCTGAGCATGGCTGCACTGAGTCTTTAATAGAAACAGACAGTTCAGTGCCCTTTGACAAACAGCCTGGGAGACACTAGGTTTGAATGCAAATGGGATACACTCTGTCCTTTTGTTTGTCCCTTTTGTTCCAAGGTAGTCAGCCTGGGTGAGGGTTAGTTTGCGCCACCTTAGGTGATGATCCAGGGGGGAGGATGAAGAAGAGTGAGTGAGTGAGTGAGTGAGAAGAGTGTCTGTGTTGTTATTTGGGTAGAGAGATGGATGTACTTTGGCAGTCTCAACCTACACGTACAAACCCTCTTGATTTTCCCAGGAGGACTACTAAGACTGTCTTTGTTTTGGCTTGGAGTCAGCGCAAGAGTCTCCTAATCAGTCAGTGACAGATTCATATTCACACCTATTAGAAGCCCCAGGCGTTCTTGATTCTGAGGAAAACACTGTACCGTTGGCTGATGTTTAAGGGTAGTGTGAGAATGAAAAACAACTTTTTTTAGCAGGTTTTTCTACTTCTCGCATGTATAGCACGACATTACAATAATTTCAGTTAGTTAAAAGCATGTGTGAGATTAATTCCTCCCTTTCTCTTGTTTTGTATTATTTGTTAGTGATTTCTATAACCAAAGACATGTTTACAATAATTTCATTAATTTATATAGATAGAAATCACATTGTCGGTCACTTGTACTCATTTCACTTGAAAAATATGACTACATGCACCTCTAAAGCTAAACTCGTTAATACATTATAGCTTGTTTGTTTCATCTGTACAAAAACCAAAGTGTAAAAATGACAAGTTAGAAAGAAAAAACTGGATATGCATATTTCCCAAAATGTTGAACTATTCCTTTAACAGAGATTTTTGACCCTACGCACCTGACCTTAAGACTTTAACACATGCAAAACCTTTGTGGAAATCAATATTTTAATTACCTTTCTATAATAAAATAAAAGAAAGGGCAGTTTTTGTAGTAGACTGCAGGAAAGTTGCCATTTGTTAAAGAATTTTAACATTTCGAAGAAAAGCCTCAAACCCACTCTGGCTTTGAAAATCTCCCTGTTTTCGGACTCTCAAGTGTGACAAGTATGCCTCAACCCCCCTGCTCTCCATGCCATGCTTCTGGGCAGCCTGCCATCAGCACTGGGCCCCATGTTCTGCCTCTCTGGGCTTCATTGATCAAACTTGGGGGCCCACACCACTGACAGACTCTTGGCTAGCTTCTCTAAGCAGCCAGAAGAAGAAGAGGAAAGGCAACCGCCCTTTTCTCACAACTCATAGGTGCTGTACAAAGGACATAGAGCCTTACAGCTACTGGATCCTAACAAAATCACAGGTCCTGACAAGCTTGATCCTTACTTTCTCAAGTAAGCTGTAGACTTTATAGCAGAATCTCTGACTCTGATTTTTAATCGTACCTTTTCCAACAATGAGATTCCTAACAATTTTTAGAAAAAATGGTTTTCTAGTCAGGTTTTAAAAAACAAAACATAACTGCTGCTATTAAAGTGGTGAATGACATTATTGAGGCGCTGGACTGTAAAGAATATTGTGCAGTTCTTTTTATTGACTTGTCCAAGGACTTTGAGAAAGTTAACCATGTCACCTTGGTGGATAGACTCTACAATATTGGCTTATCTGGGCATGCTGTCAGCTGGTTTTCAAATTACTTGTCAGCTAAAACACAATGTGTTCAGTTTGCTGGGTCTTCCTTCCTCCCCGTATCAAAAGGGGTGCCCCAGGATTCCATACTGGGACCACTGCTGTTCTCCTTATATGTAAATAATCTTTGTGATAATTTATTAATTGCTGTGTTCTATTTTTATGCAGATGATACAGTTATCTATTGCTCACCCCTTTCAGTAGTACAAACCCTTGAATTCCTGCAGTCTGCCTTTGTTGTTGTTCAGTCCCATTTGACTCAACTTAAGTTGGTGTTAAATGCAAACAAATCCAAATCCATGCTGGAGTTAACATCTAATCTTCCTAAGATCTCAACTGCTCAAGGAGTTGAAATTGAAATGGTCACAACATACAAGTATTTAGGTATTACTGATCAGAACAAATCACACATTGAAAACCTTGTTTCCAAGCTGAAACTTAAATTAAGTTTTTTAGGAATGAATCCTGTTTCTCCTTCGAGGCAATGAAACACTTGATTTTGACAACCTTTTTTTTTTACCTTTATTGGACTACAGTGATCTGCTCTTCATGAATGCACCTGACCAGTGCCTAAAGAAGTTGGATTATAACAGAATTTAAGCAAAAAAGCTTTTAGATATGTTGCCCCTTCTTCCTGGAATAATGTACAGAAGGACCTGAAACCGTCAGAGCCGATTACTATGGGGGAATTTAAGTCAATTTTAAAGGATTGCGAAAATAGCACTCTTGGGAAATGTGATTGCAACTAAATTCTCACTGAAATCATTTAGAAAATTGAACCTGTTTATGCATTATAACTGGATTTTTGTCCTTGACCTTGTATTGCAAATTAAATAGATATTGTGTTCACTCTTTTATAGTGTGTGACAGTTGTATTTGTCTGTTTGTATTGTTTGTGCTTATTGGTGTAACAATGTTTATGCTGCTCTCCTAGCAAGGTCACTCTTAGAAAAAACATTAAACCTCAATGAGACTTTTACCTGGTTAAATAAAATATTATATATATATATACATATTCAAAGGTAAATGCTTACAGAAAGACACCAAAAAGTGACAACACATGAATAAAATATGAAAATCTCCCTGTGGTGATGGCCTAAAAACCCTCAGCTTTTTTTCTAACACATCACATAGAATACATATGGCTCAGCTGGGCATTCTGTTTGAAGTTTTTGCCGATGATGTGTCAAGAATTGAAACTGTATTGTGAAAAGCAGGTACCAAAAACAAGGTGCCATCAAAAGGTGTTTTTAAAATGGGGGGCCCTGCCTGCCACAGTTCAACATGCCAACAATAGGTTATGATGAAGAGGGGAAACAGCGAGAGGGGAGCTGTCAGAGCCGTGCAGGGTGGAGAAAAGCCCCGAGGGGGATGAACGCTGGGCTTAGTCACTCTGTTACTCTGAGCTGCAGTACCTGGAGCTGCAGCAGACACTATCCTCTAACTTCACACTACCTGTCCCTGAGGATTCAACCACAGGTGATGGACTGCCAGTGGCTTTACAGGCACAAAACCCAGGGTCTATTACACAGAGCCACACAGGGGAGCCTCTGCAGTACTGTACCTGACAGAGAGAGAAGGGTTCTAATGCTGCAATTCATCTTTTCATAAATAATTGGACAGTCTTAGATATGAGAAGCCAAAATTAGTCAAGAGCCAATGATTTGTGCAAGGTAACGACAACAGCCATTTGGGCAACAATTTTAGCAATCCTTCTTCTATTCTAAAATGTCTCATGCGTAATTCTGTTCGTGGAAACAAAAGACGAAGTTTATTGTTTGACATGAAAAATAATTACAGCATTAGCATACCATTACTTGCTGGCAGGGAGACAATAGATCAACAAGACTTTTCTTTGGTCCTGCTCCAAACATAGCTATAATATTTGGCAGATCGTGAGATTATATCCCTTTCTCTAATTGATTTTCCATCATACTCTGACGGGGCTTCAAAACTTAAAATGAAAAATGATTCAAAACAATCGATCAAAGTGTTAAACAATATCATTTTGGAGTTGGAAATTTTTCAGTTCCCAGTGAGAGCAACTCAAAACAAAACAATTCAGGGCAAGGTGAATTTGGCTTCATCTGTTACACCAGATTTCAAACAAAGCAAATCAAATCTAACCAACTCGCAGAGGGAATGAAGCCACGCAGAAGCTAGATTTGGTGATTTGTCTTGGATGAGAGCATCTCTACAATCTATTCTCTGTAGGCTACTCTAAATGCAGACAACAAGGCCAGGTAGGTTTTGTACAGACCTGTCTCTCAGTAGCACATGACTAGCACTGTGTAAAACTGCATAATGATGCCCCTGGCTCTTCTGCACAGTCTATAAAGACAGTACAGTCATGTGTTGGGCTGTTGTTCCCTCTAATCAATCGACTGCAGTGTTTATGACTCTATCAGCTAGGGAAGTGGGTCACCGCCCAGACACGAACCTGCAGACACATGTCTGACACATCTCTTGATCTTGTCAGAATGACCTTGAACTGAAATACATTTGCACCAAAGCCTCAGACACTCATCAGAGTGTCTGCTCTTTGCTTCTCTTTATGTGTGTTCACACCAATTATAATTGATCCAGACTGATATGCATCCAGTGTCATAAATTACATAATGACACAGATGTATACCTGCATAAGCACACAAGGATTTCTGCAAACAAGCACAGACAGTTTCAGTCATTCACACATGTAATAAAAAGCAGACAGGCATAAAAAAACCCACACAGACATACTTACATGAGACTGTTCTGTATTATTACCATCTGTCAATTCAAGGTAATTGGCAGACACACTAAACACATGGAGACATCCAAATAATTTACTATCTGCGCTGTCAACACATTCAAGCATGATCTAGTGTGGAGGAGGCAACAGCTGGAAAATCAAACAATTAAACGCCGTCTGTGATGATGGTGTTTTTTCTTTCTAACATATAAGTGATTACCACTTCTGTAATGGCTTAAACATGAACACTTTTGAACGCTACAAGAATTTGCACCTATGCGATCACAAGAATTGATGCAAATTCGACCAGTCACCAATTTGTGAGTTTGAATTTTTTACATCTCCACAATTTTTCCACCAAATGATGGTAAAACTGGAAAAATCTTTGCAATTATACAAATGACCACAGTTTTCCACATGAAAATAATCTAGTGGATATTGACAGAAATAGGAGTATTGCTGAGATTTTGCTGGAAACTGTTCATAGCTGATTTGTAGCAATTATTAAATACTACCACAATTTAATGGATTTTGGTAGTCTTTTCTTATTGTGTCATTTTCCATCATTTTGTGCCACAATGATCACACACACACACACAAAAAAAACTTGCTGTGAGATCCTGGAAGGACTTAACCAAGAAAATCATTTTGTTTGCCCACCTCAGCGGGTGGTCAGCAGCTTTAGAGCTGGCAAAATCAATGTTTTGCTCAAAGACACTGCAGCAGGACAGATGTTAGTTGTTACCATGGCTTGAATCCAGGCTTCCTACGATACATCTTTGATGCAAGCGTGATGTTATCTTTTAAAAAACTTGTGTGAGTGCACCTTATTTATAATGAAACACCTACACTGTCTGTACTATTCTATAAAAAATAAATGAACGCATTCCTGACCAACACGGCTGAAAGTATCCAGAGCTCAGGAAAGGCCAGGATGTTTAGTGACTAACAAAAGCCTTCACATCTGCAGGAGAGGAAAAGGGGAGTAGTGGAAAAATAAGGCTGGAAGAAAACAAAACATCTGCAAAAAATTCAGAGATTCATGACAACACTGAAGGCTGTGGAGTGTGAGCTCCTTTTGCCTACATGGGAATGTGGGTGTCTCAAGTGTTTGTGTTTATTAGAGACAGAGCAAAAGAGTGTAAGCTAGCAGGAGAAGTGAGGGATAAAAAAAGGCAAAAGGAGGTTAGAGGATATTGCTGACACCTGAGAAAAAGTAATACTCTCGCTCTGTTAACAAGATCGAGTCTTAACTTTGGCCTCTCCAACAGTCATTTCAGCAAGCAACTCGCACCCCACATTCCTGTAATGCAACATTTTGAGATGAAATGTTCTCTTCAGATGACCTTTCAAAAATAACAGCCATGAAACATTTATTTGACCAAAGTTGCTGCACTGCAGCGGCGCTTTCATGGTTCATAAATCCAAGCCTTGCAGCTGAATCGAGGTTGTGAATCTGCATGGTGGCTGAAAGGAAGCTGATGTCGCTCCAGCTGTTCGACCCCGAGGTCCATGAGATCAGATCCTGGTGTAGTTCCTCCACAGCTTGCCCTCGTATTCTCTTTCCAACCTCCTCTCTATCTCCTCTGTTCATTGTCCTCTTTACAAGGCCAAACCTGTTTTTTTTCTTCGACACAGATGTGCAGTCCCACATGGTATTCCCATGGCTCTTTTCCTCCATCTCTCCGTTCTTTCACGGAGAATGCCAATACTTTTACTGAGGAGAATTGGGAGACTGAAACAGCTGACAGAAGGAAGCTTTTCAACAACAACAAAGTGCTGCAGAACCACTAATGGAATATGTTGTGAAATTGAATTATTACAATATCTGACAAATTCCAGATAGTTTCATTATTGAAAAGCTGCTAAATCTTCAAGAAAATTATGAGAAACTGAAAATTTAAGGACCCCGCTGTCATAAACATACACCATCTGACAGATTAAGCACATTTGCAATTTGAGCAGATAACCTGTGACCACCAAGACAATCAGGTCTTCGTAGTGTTGACACTCCATAAAGCAAGGCGCCCCGACAGACAGGGTCAAATTATCACCGTCAATCACTCCGCAATCCACTTCAGCACCAGCACCGAGTGGGGCAGCCGAGGTGTCAGGGAGGTGGGGGCATTTCATTACCTTCCTGTCAGCGTGATTGTAGCATCAAATCAAGCCGGATGTGTTACCTGTCATGTCTAGGCAGCGGCCTGTCACTGCAAATCTGCCACAGGACACAAACACCCGGGGTGACGCACCAAAATCCCTGTGTCACCTGGGCCAGAGGAAGTGATTTACCTGCTAGCATATATGAGATATAGCAACCTGAGGGGCTGCAGCACGCACAGACAACACAGAAGCACGCGAAGCAAAATGCTATCATCAACATAAAGCAACCAAAGGGGTGAACGATATGATGACGATTATAGTATATTAAAGCAAAGACTTTAAGGGTGCAATCAGATGTTGCCTTCTACTAAAAACATGCAGTCAAAGAAATCTTTTAGCTGCCAATTCATGCCGAAGCGAGGCACCTTGCATTTAAGTGCAATTGAATCAGCTTATTGAAAGCAAATCTATCAAATCTATCTTGGTTTATATAACCAAAACTTAATTTTCATCAGCTTCCCAAATTACCTATTTCTATTTTTTTTTTTAAATAATTGCCTGGATGTGTTGCATATTGCTCTTTCTCACCTCACAAATCCAGGTATTTTACCAACCTGGACCAATTTCAAAGTAACACCAACTACTGGAAGGCCACAGTAATGTGGATTATCTCAACATCAGTGTTAAATCATGTGTCTGGCAAGTTGTAATCCAGGTAATGTGGGCTACATGTGAATTCAGAGTTACATTTAAATAGTTTAAAACACTTGAAATGACAAAAGTCATGCCCAAGTTATTTGACAAATGTATTAACATTGTTTTATTATTGAAAGGAAAGAAAAATGTCTTTGGAGACGCATCAAAAATGCTCCTTCAGTGTTGAAGCCTCTCGGTAGGCAGGTCAGTGTGTCATTGACAGCTGAGCTGGTAGCGGCATGCAGACACAAAATAAACAAACCTGCGCTGGTAACTCAATAGCTTACAAGTTACTGAAAGACAGTTGTGTTGAATAATAAAGTCTTCACCATTTAGCCTCTAAAGTGAACGATTTTGACATTTGCAGGTAAGTTTTTAAGCTGTTCAGTGTGCTCTAGCTGATGGATACTTTGCTAAATTTGTTTGTTATATCAGAAAAATATATTACCTGTCAATTGGACTTTAAACTTGCGCACAGAGCAGATTGTCCTGCTGTTTTAAAAACATCCACACGTGACCTTACAGTTATCTTTAATGACCCATTTAGCGAGGGCAGAGGGAAGGTATTACCTATCATATAGCTTTCATATTATATGAAAGTATTTATCTCTTCTGATAAAGCAGAGTTGTAAAACGTTATGTGTTGGTTGTTTTTACCAGCTCATTGTGTGGAAGATTTACATTGTAGAATTTCTGGGGTTAGAGTCCAAACAAATCCAAACATAAGCAGCAGGAGGGATAGTACTTTTCCCCCCGAAAAATGACAAACTTTTACGAGGCCCCGCTGACCTCAACAACCCTAAAAGCCCACCAAAGCTTTTCTCTGTCAGTGGTATTCTGCTGTAAACAAAGATTTGTCACTGAATGTTCTGAAAGTGTTCCCTGCAAATGCCAGGACAAAAAAGACAGACAACATCGTGCCGAAATTGCCAAACCAGGAGTTGACTAAATGCAGCCAGTGAGAAATGGAAGAGCACATTCATCTTTACAGCATTTATCCTGAGACTGATGCCCGGGAGAAAGACACATCACACACAATAGAAATGTTCATCTTTTGTTCACTTGTCTGAACTGTAATGTTAAGGGGTTATGTTCCCATTCAATCATGTGTTTGCTCATTGATTAGAAACCGTTCCCAGTATCTGTGTGCCTGTATTTATATTTGCTTACTAGTAGGGATATTTGTCCAAGGTCTGCTTTATTTGGCCACAGGCCGACACCACAGTGTAATTGTGTTTGCCTCCCTCACACCCAGACAAAAAGATGAATTCAGCCAACGGACTGTTGAGTCAGGGAGTCTGTCTTTTCTTGCTGCAAGAGAAAGGTCAAGGGTCAAACTGAGGGACATGCTATCATACAGACTGCCGGCTCTGTCTCCGTCTGTTTTTACATCGTCTGACTCATCTGTATTCCAGAAGTGTTCTGCTTCTCAACCCTCACAACATACATTACAAGGCAGTATAGTGGATACTGTTCTGTAAAGCCCTGAGCTGCACTATATGGCCGAAAGTATGTGAACACCATTGCCTAAGGGCTGTTTTTCATGGTTTGGGTAAGCATGCTACAGCATACACTGATATTTTAGACAATAGTGAGCATTCATCTGTGGGCCAATAGTCAGGGGAAGGCTCCTTCCTGTTTCAACATACGCATGGACACCAGACTATTGTTTTAAGAGAGGCTTGAGACATTCTCTAGATGGTTTTGGTAACAAGATGAATATGATAACAGTAATGTTGGCGTTAACCTGTGTATTTGTATTATTATTGACTGTAGTCTTTAAACCAAAGGACGCCTTGAGGACATTAAAGCTTTACTCTTCTCTAACACGCTTCCCAGAAGAGTGTTGGCCGCAGATCGATGCCCATGGTTTTTGAATGAGATGTTCAACAGTGAAATACAGGTACGGATGTAAGTTTTGGGTGTCCACATACTTTTGGCCATATAGTCTGTGCATGCAAATACCTCCAAGACTCTGCTATTGTTAACAAAATAATGTTAATTAAGTCCATTTACAACCAGAAACCTCATAAAAGTGCTGTCTTGTGTGTTTGTGACCCTGCTGTCCTGGTCACTTGGTGTGATTTTAGTACAATATTGATTAATATCCTCTTTCTTCAGGTACAAACTCAATGTTATCAGTGCAGTATTGATCTCCAGACTCTTCATCAGTGCAAGTTGGCAGTGGGTGAAGGACAGGCTACACAACTAAACTCAGATGATGGATGACGCAGCTAAACACTCCTACAACTGTTCTTCTTCTACTGAGCTCACATGTAAAAAAGAAACTGGGGCAAGAAGAGAAATGAGAATAAGAAAGCGGGAGGGCGGGGGAGTAAAAGACAGAGAAAATGTGAGAAATGGACTTCCAGAAGTGAAGATGGAAGTAAAAAGGAAGGAACATGAGATAACGCATTAAATGTGTTTGAATGCTCATAATGGAGTTTTTTCCTTCACCACCGGGTACTCCAGGAAGAGCTGTGAGGTGTGAGAAGAGAGGCAGACTGGCCTCTGTTCTCAGCAGCAGATTACTGTGACCTCCAGCTTATTAAAAACACATCCTCAGTCAGTCGCTCAGGGTCACTCTGAGCTGCCGTGTAGCTGCGCAGGCAGCAGGCCGGCTGGCTGGCTAATCACATGAGACACAAGAACATTAACAGGAAGCTAGAAAATCAGCAGCAGCAGATCCTGATTGCATCCAGGTAGGAGTCTGAAACCCCCTATACTCTGTTATACTCTATAGTCTGTTTGGAGAGCTCACTCATGTAAGCTTTCACATTTTTTCACAACAGAAAACTGTCTAAAAGCAATGTACAGTCAGTTTGTTTTGCCCCTAAAGTCGAACAGGTTTTTTAATTCTCCTCACTTTTTATATGCGAACTGTAACGATACTGCAGCTTTTGTGTAAAATGTTTACATTTTTTCAACAGATGTTAAAACAAAACCGTTTTTGGACATCCGAAAGCGCTGAGTAGAGAGCTCTTGACTCAGTGCTTCTGGATGCACCACGACTGGGATGACTGAGAGTCTTCACTGACAAATATTTACGGAAAAAGCATTTAAGCTTTCCTGTAACTTTTCTTAACTAGCACATATAGTGTTGGCTATCAATTGTTTAAGATTCAAGATGTCCTTCCAAGGACCCATCGTGCTGTTAAGTTGTGTTGCGTTGTGTTTAGAGCTGAAATAAATTTGACGATCGAAAGATAAATAAGCTGCAGTGAATTTAATAATCAATTAATCATGTCAGTGATTTTTTTCAAGCAAAAGACACCAAATATCCAGCTTTTCAAATGTGCGGATTTTCTGCTTTTCCCTGTTTTATGTCACTGAAAACTGAATATTTTATGGGTTTTGGGCCGTTAGTAGAACCAAACAAGTTATCTGAAGACATCATGTTGGGCTCTGGGAAAATAATAGACAGTGTTTTCATCATTTCTGAAACTTTATAGACTAGACGATTAATCGGAAAAAAAATCGTTAGATTAATCAATAATAAAAATAATTGTTAGTTGCAGCTGTAGTTGTGTTTGTCACATTAAACAAAGGAGGGAGATGTTGCAACTCTTAGTTGTTTCTATTTCTTGGGTTCAGATGTGTTCACGGCAAATGACGAGGCTGTCAAAACTCACTGTGAGAGGTAGTCCTGTAATCTCAACACTCCGTATGTTATTCTGTGATTCAAGTCATGTACAAAGTCACAGAGAAACAAAGGGAAAGCTCAAATCAAGGATGGCACTATAGCTAACAATATCAGTATTGTATATATCAATCCTGAAGTCACATTATGAATGTTTTCTGGTGCCTGCCTACACAGATACTGACAACACCTGGAGAACGCTAATGTAGCTTTCTGCTATCATTGCAGAAAAATAAATACAGTTTAAATGTCTGTTTGTGTAAACAAGTCAAAACGAAACCACCTGATTTCTAAAAAAGGAAAAAATCTTTTTCTTATTTCAGTTAGACTGTAAATTGTCTCCTGACCTTCATCTTTATCCTTGAGTCCATGAGATTCTGCTTCGAATGATCCCAAAATAACCCATCCGTTCCATCTGTTTACACATAATACACAATCAATAGCTGACAGCTGCTGATAGGTCACAGTAATGTTGTTGCTCAATAGCCTCAAACAGAGTCAGAACACAAACACACACGCACACACACACACAGACAGCAATCATGTACTGGGCCTGACCTTTCAACCAACCCTCAAATTCATCTGTTCAGTCCTAATTGCTTGCAGAGATGATGTGCAAACAATAAAAAGCAGTATTTCCGTCAGCGTAGGATCCAATGATCCGATCTACTCCCCAGATCTGAGCTGATCCTCTGAACCACTGAGGAAAAACACTCCCACAAATTCTCTACATGTGGCTCAACATCCGCAAGGACAAAAAAAAAAAAAAAAAGCCAAACAGGGAAGCTTTCCACTGTAAACACATAAAACATCACTTTAACTTTCAAGACAATACTGAAATTTACCACTTTTTGGCTCATTTTCTTCATCATAAATTCACTTTCCATTCGTTATAGATGATTTCTCTTGTTTTTGCTGTGTTCCTTTCACTCTTAATGACACATTCTTCAAAATAATTTCCTATTTAGTTTGGCAATCCAGCAAGCTAAACATCTAATCTGTAATAAGCATGGAAATCTCATGTAAATTACATTTATGTGGCATGAAAAGAACCATGAAGCAGTGAAATATTTCAAATATATGTGAAAAGGTTCTGTCACAAACATTGAGCTGGCTTTGTATCAGCGGTGAAATGATAGATTATTGAAGAACCGAGTAACGAGTCAGAGCTTTTAAAAGAAAAACCAGCATGTCAGCCAGCCTTTTGGGACAGAGTCGTGGCAAGAAAAGGACATCAAATAACTCATTTATATTCATATCGCCACCTCTCATTTTCAATTTTGTCTCCTTTTAGATGGATGGGAGTTTCAGGGCATATATCATTGGTTTGGCAGCTCTCTGGAGACAGAGCATTTCATATTTGACCCCCATTCAATATGTGCTGGGAAGCAGGTCTTTCATTTGATCAGGTCAAAAACAAAACAGAAGGGAAAAATGAATTGCCTCAAATTACATCCCCTCATCTCTTTCTTTATGACTTAAATACAGCAGAGTTTAGATGAAGTTGGGCCGGCAGAGCGTAGTTATGATGATGCACCTCGACTACTGCCAGTATCTGTGATATCAGAGGCCTTTGAGTGGAAAGGGAGCCGGCGAGACATTTAATCGATAGCTGGACCTCCTCTAGTCGAGACACATATAGCTTTTGGTTGCCATGGGACACCAGTACAATGATGAACCCCTGAACACCGCCTCCGGGTTGAACAATAACACCTAAATGAGCCTGGATGTTCGAAAAATAGGACATTTTTCACCTTCCTGTTATGACCCTGCAGGTGAACATCCGTCACATAGAAATCCCTCAGTGGGATTTCTCCCACACTCACACTGATTGCATGGTTTTAAACCGATGACTTATCATTCACTCTCATCCCACCTGTTTCAGAGAAGGGCACATTTAATACCTTTTTGCAATTGTATGAATGACATATTCATAATTATACTGCTCACACTAATTTACACACCATCTAATTAGCGCATTCTGGGGCACAGGAGACAAAGGCCTTTAAATGGGAGTCAATTACCACTTTATGATCCTCTCACCAGCTGATAAAAGAGCTCTTGCATAAACACCTTTTAATAGCTGCAAACACTGAGAATTCCCTCCATAACAAACACCATTCATCACATTCTTTGGACAGGACATCATTAGGTGTTGAAAATGGATGTAATTCGCCATTTTAATATGACACCTTGCTGCTAGAAATTTTGCATTTTCTGAAGAGTGCAATGCATTTCTAAAACAGAGCAGCTCCTCCCTGGACGAGGAGGAGAAAGTGGTTGCTGAGACAGCTCTGTCTTGTTTGTCAAAGAAAAAAAAAATAGGAAAGGGGAAAGTAAATGCAAAACACTTCAGGCTCAAACAAAACATATTCATACCCAGTTATATGTAACAAATACCTGCAGTTAATAGAGATGCCACAAGCACCCAGGCCAAGCCTCACAGACCAACCAATTTACTGCTCACAAAGCCAAACCGCAGACTTTGATCTATTGTGCCCATTAAATTGATGTGTGCCTTCTGGATCATAACATGTGTACACATCACCACACCCCGATATCAGGCTGTTTGTTCTCGCTAGGCTGTGCAAGAAAACACCATTAACTCAAAGACTCAATGCAGGACACACCACTGGATTAAGACTTGAGCATCTCTTGTTACCTGGGCAGAGCATGAGAGCTGCCAAGTGCTACCAGTCTCCCCACTTTCTCTGTCTCCCATACACACACACACACACACACACACACACATACAGAGGCTGCTGTTACACCTTGCAATTCATTGCCACAGAGACTCAAAGCCTTTGTTCCTGGCTCTGTGCTGGGCTGTGGGAGCAACTCTCAGCTAGCAAAGCATTGGCGAGGAGACAGAAACCTGAACACCTTGGCAGGAACTAAACCTCATTTACCAGAATCACTTGTTGATTTTTTTTTTTTTTTTTTTTTGGTTTGGCTGTCTTATATTTAATCTATCTTATATCATCAAGCAAGTCTGATCAAGTCAGAAGAAGAATAATAAGTGATAAACAGGACAGACATAAAAATGTGCTGCAAGTGCAACTCCCTCTATGAGTGAGCTGCCAAGTGGCCTCCTGTTTACAGCTTTGGGATGAGCTCAGCGCAGAGTTAGGTGGTTGACAGCTGGGAGACACTGGAACAAGCCTGTCCAAGAGGGTATAAACAAAGAAATCACCCTGACCTCCAGAAACCTCTGCTGGCTTCTTGGAAGAGTCCTTTAT
Organism: Thunnus thynnus; assembly: GCF_963924715.1. Taxonomy (NCBI): domain Eukaryota; kingdom Metazoa; phylum Chordata; class Actinopteri; order Scombriformes; family Scombridae; genus Thunnus; species Thunnus thynnus. The sequence continues at coordinate 10,419,534 of NC_089537.1, forward strand.
CCTCCTATTCCAGGCAGCCCTGGCTCCTGAAGGGTCAAGTGGTGAGCAGCAAAGCCAAGCTGAGCGAGCTGAAAGCCTTACAAGAAGTGAGTCGAATCTTCACGACTCAGAGGACTGAATGAGCAAAAACAAGTTGCAGAACAATGTTTGGCGTTCTTCTTTCCAACACATACAGTGACAGATGATGCTGTCCAACTATAATTCATTGAGGCTGCCGGACCCATAAATCTGAGTCAGTTTAAATTTCTGTGGCATTTAGTGTTTCAAGACTTTAAGTAATTACAATAAACCCTCCAAAAATGACGAAAAACTATGAAATATTTACTAGAAAGTCAATGAAGCTCCATGCAGCAGCAAGTTTTTACATCTTCAAGATTTGTTCCGTCTATACAGTTTGCATTATAGATGTAAGGCAAAAAAACCCCAACTTTGATGCTGTATATTATCTGTCTTCTTATGCAGAACTACACTTGTGGCTGTAAACCTTTTCATTTGACCCCAAAATGAGGTGGCTTGTCAAAGTTGCTGTCTGGGTTGCCCTGTGAAAAGCCGTTGCTGCGGGGCATACTTGTTCTTTGTCAGATTGAGTTTTGTGAGGAAACTTCTGGACAGAGGACGCTGAGACACTTTCCGGGCAAGTAACAAAGGCATCGCTGTTAGACCTACAGCAAGGAAAACACATCAATCTCTGTAAGGAGTTCCCTTGGCACACTTCAAAACACCGTTTGAACATACTCAATTGTGTACAGCATTAGCAGGCTAATCATTGCAAAGGCTACATGTTACACCAGGAAGGTTTAATTTAGAGGGAGCAGCAGCTGCATGTTATAAACCTGTAATTGATGGCTTTTGGGGTGAGGGTGCTATTAACATGATAAACAGACCAATAAACAGATCAATCTGAGCTCTGGTTAGGGGGTCAGGTTAAATGTGATTGCACTCACAGAAATAAATGATGGTGTTTTGAATTTTGCTGACTCAGTCGACCTCAAAAAACATAAGGAAATCACTCACATGAGTACACAAACTAGGGGAAGGTATTGCTTCAAATGACTGTTCGTTAAAAACTGCTGACCTTAGTTCCTTCTAGGGCTGCAAAAGGCAATTATTTTATTGATTAATCTGCTGATTTGTTTATATTATTATTGAGAAAAATTCAGAAAACTGTCATTAATGTCCATTGCAATTTTCCAAGATGATGTTAAAACCCAATGATGTTCTGTTAACAATGATTTAAAACAGAGAAAAGCTGCACATCTTCACAAAAGAGACGCTGGAACTAGACAACAATGGTCATTTTTGATTAGAAAATTGCTGAAACGATTATTTGGTCAAAATAGTTGTGAATAATTTTCTGTTGATCAACTAATTGTTGCAGCTTGAGTCAGTGCGCCTGTTAAGTTTTCCATTGTCGCACAGCAGTTAAGCCATTTACATGATAATGGTGGAAGACTTTCCACCCGAAATTCTCAGTCATTTTTTGATACGATGGGTTTTAGCTTTCAGACAGAGGTAGACAAAAGCAAACTTCTCATTTCCTGCTGCCGCCCATCGATTTTGACTGAATTGACAACTGTTGTAATTGAGCTAATGTTAGCTTCATGAGTTTGTTGAAGATCCATTTCCGGCTGACTTTTTAATGTTTCCAGCTGACTCGTTTAAGATACGAACCCTGTAAAATGAGTCTTAAATATGCACTTTATGGCTACATATTGTGCTAAAATACTGAAGCTAAAGCTGCACATGTTCCAGGCAAGAAATGATCACCATTTGATGATCAACATAGAAGACATAAAGGAGCATCATTGTTCTTGTATTGCAGTGTAGAACAGTAGTCTAGAGGACTGCATTAAATCTCACAAGAGTGGGCGGTCAAAAAATTAACTGCGAGTCCCAGGATTTAGCTAGCACTAACCAGAAGGATAAAGTCAACAAATGAAGTTGAAAAGAAGATCAAAACAGGTCATTACAATACAAAGGCAAAGCAAGGCAAGTCATTTGGACAAATTTTTCAGTTGTTACTGACAAAGATGGAAATACACTGGACTTTGTTAGACGCAACAAATGTGAAGAAATATGGATCTACAACAGGCACAAATCTGGCACCTCTGGGTTGAGGCGTCATAACGTTATCTGCTCTGTCCTCCCCCATCAAAGTAAGCTCTCCTTCAAAGTTAAAGCTATTCTTACTGCACATATTAAACAAGATACTATTGAGAAATGTGTTGGGTTTGGACGGCAATGGTCATAAATCCAATGGGAGAAGGCGGGAGCGAGATTAAGAAAACAGTCCTGCACAGGGCTCTACTGTAGTCCTTGTATTATAAGTGTGATAAGGAAAAATATTATTTCATGTTAACCTTACACAGTTTGGCTGCTTAAGCTTACATACTTGAATGTTAGTATTTATGCTGTTGAGCTTTTAGGAGGGCCAACTGATGTGTCTGGCAAACATAACGCTATCTCAGATAACAAGTTTGGCTGGGATGGTGGAGTGTAAACTCCCCCAAATCCAATAAAATAAACAGCAGGACACACCAACTAACATTACTCTAAACTCTGATATAGTTACATATGGACCTGCTTCCACAAAGTGGGAAAACTTCACAGTTGATGTACGATGGTGAACAAGGGTTCTCTTTTTACATACCCCAAAAAGCAATGAAGCATGACATATTCTTTGGTCTTGGAAGTAATGCACGGCTACCAGTATAGCTAGGTAGTAAACTGGTTAGCTGGACATGCTAACAATTGCAGCTTACATTAGCAGATAAACACACAGTTTAATCAATTCCTTATGCTTTTTTTCTTGTGTTTTTTGTTTTAGGCAGACTAAAAAATACACCACCACCCTACAAAAGTCTTTGTGTACAAAGTACCTCTTATTACAGCCACATGTGCACCGCTTCAACATGTGGACAAATCAGTTTTGGCAGAAATACCAAAACAATACTTAATTGATAACTCAATTTACAAGAAACCCCACAAAAGCCAATTTTTCCTCTAACTTTTCGTCCTTGATACTGAATAAGAGATGTAAACAAGACGAAGAATCTGACCAAGCCGTCAGTGCCAAATTTCAGTCTGAACTCCAAAAGTATTAAGGTTTGAACCTCAGCCTGCACAACAACATGCTGATCCTGCCTTAATCTGCTTCACCCGTTGCTGACTGAACTCCAAAATATGAACAGTAAAAGCAAGAAAACAACACTGAAAGCAACTCTATGGGAATTGACAGAGAGGCAGACAAAGATACAAACAGAGCGAAGAAGAAAAGACTTTCACACACAGTTGCACATATAGGCAAAGGCATGTAGCAGCATGCCGTAAACCCCGTGAGTGACACTTGCTTTTGTGGGACAAAGCCAAGCCACCGCTCCTGCTGGGTTCAGGATATGAAGCCTGCTGCAGGGTGGGGTGACAGGCTCATCTGCCGGGCAAGCACCTTATCTTCTTTCAGCATGCCTGGATGGCCTGTAACACCACGCTTCTCCCCTCTCCTTCATGATAGCGATGCATGTAACACTTTGTTCCCCTTTGGAGAGCCGCTTCTTTCAACTTTCTCCAGTGAGCGCATCCAATCTTTAGATTCTTTTCATCATTTCGGTGCAGGCGCTGCGTGAAAGAACGGCACGGGCTGTACATAATTTCCACATTCGCAGAAGCTATTTCATGTTATGATGCACAGCTACAGTGGAACACCCCCAGTGGAGGTAAAAAAAACAAAACCCAAAACAAACAAAAAAACCACCAACACTCCCTGTTTTCTAACATATGTGGAAAAGACTAATTCATGAAATGGTTCTTCTTTAACACCTGCAAGTAATTTACAAATTCCTGTTTTTCTTCTTGCTCTCCCATTAGACACAAATAAGAGATTAAAAGCCTCTCCGAAAGGTCTGCTAAGCATGAAATCATTCCTTCTATGTTTCACATCATTACTTCTTCAGGATGTTTTAACAGGTTTTAGCCAACAGGGAGCCACGTTACAAACCCCACAGCTGAGTGTTAACCAGCCAGCCATTTTATTCTATGTTACCTATAAAATCCAGTACCGTGAACTTTAAGCTACTGTCATCAAATGCCAGATACTTACTGGTGTGTATCATGCAGTAAATCTGCCAGTATTTAACCCCTCTCAAGTCTGCTGTGGTTTAATGAGTCACTCATATTGGCTTCGGTAGAGAAATCTTTACCCATAATCCAACTGTCCAGCAGCCTCAGCATATAAAAAAGACTAGACAGCAAGGTGGAAAGATTGTGTGTGAGACTGCAATTTTCAATATTTTTCTTATTCTCAACAAATCTCATGTGCAGAGCCAAACCAACAATGAACTCATCCCACATACAAGTATTGTGTGTGTATCCAAAGTCTGATATATATCATATTCCTCTGTGCCGTAGACCTCAATAGCTGTCCAAAAGATATTAAAAATATGTCAGTGAGTCACACCGTTGCACTGGGTGATATGTTCCTTCAATATATAGAGTTTGGACACATTAGTTCGTTTGGAAACGGCTCCAAAGACTAATAACAGATCATGTTTTCAGTCTCAGGAGAGTAGTTCTGTGTAAGGCAGACGCCACTGCGCATGTGCAGGAAAGCAGTTCTGTTCAGAGCTTCACTAGCTTGTAAAAAAACCTCTTGACTTTGTACCAAAGTTCTTTACAATGTACAATGTATAAGGAACTACTTTCTAGAGACTGAAAACAAGAGACTAAATCTATATAGAAAAAGAGAAACTACATGTCAGATATTGGTGTCAACCCAGATCAACAAATTTGCACTATTTTGCAGTAATTATCATGTATGTTTCCACCAACAGTAACTTCACTAGACAAGCTAGATTTTGACACACCAGCTATCAGGTATGCTTGTGCTGCGTCATCAAAAATTTAATTTTGCAGACAACCAGTCTTTCAGTACAAGATTTGATTCAAACGGCTTGGTGAGTCCTTTTCTTTTGGCATCTTCTGCTGTTGTTGCACTCACATTGAAACTCTAAGTTTGGACCATCACTATTTCCTGGCATGCCTGGTTCATCAGCCCTCACTGGCAAGAAGTGTAAACAAACAAACACAATATAATCACGGAAAGGAAAGAGGAATTTATGTGCAATGCCGTGTTCCATTACTTTTTCTATTTCAGGCATATTTAACATATTATGTACACTGTACTGCCAAATTATGTTGATTGTGACAGGAAATAACTAAATGAGGCAGACACAAAGAAAGCAGACACACAAATCCTCTCATCAATGCTTCATTACAAAATTACTCCTAGATCTCCGTGTAAGAGTATCCAAGGAAGGAATTTTCTCATTTATTTCTCCTCTCACATGCTGCTAATCTTCACTAACTGTCATGTAGTATTTTTTGCTTTTATAATACTGCTATTCTTCTCTCTTGCGCTGTGAAGCTGGTCAGCACAGACGGGGAATTGCCTATTTTCTAAACCTCCTCCCTCTCCTCGTTATCCTCTGATATGTACTCTCCCCTGCAGGCAAAGCAAAAAGGCAACTCCTCCCACCTAAATTAAAAAAACATTTCACTCATTTCACTCTCCAACTGATGATCTAGCATCTCCTCTGGCAGCATCCCGCAGCAGCCGAGTCAACAGGAGGGGCAGCTATCAGCCTGCCTGTGGATGACGCTGCGGTCTACTGGCAAGCTTTGCAATCATGTGTGGAAAAGGGATATTTATCATGGATGGAAAATGCTTGTCATCTCTCACTGAACCGCTGACATCCAGATCTGCATCGCATCATAACAAGTCTCCTGCTCGTGCCTATGACCTTTTCAAATTGGCCTGATAGACAAGTCCGCAATTTGGCTACTCTAAATATACTTAACAAATCACACAGAAGTAGGAAATGCCAGGGAGCACTTTCTGTAACCTCGAAGACTACTAAAGGCTTGATAACTCTGGCAGAGCACTGCAACAATTGGAAGTGAAGAAGCTTTTGAACCACATGAAAGACAATGAAGAAAACCTAAAGAGGAGCTTAACAGCACTGGGTTTCATTAACTAGTGGCCTCTTTGCCCTTTGTCTCTGAGCCTATTGAACTCTGTGCGCCGCTCCAGCCCTCTGAAGCCATCAGACTGAGCTTCTTTCCGGGCTAAAGAGGGCGGAGAGCTGAGCGACAAGGGCCAGGCGTGACTAATGCAGGAGCCTGGTGCTGCTGTTGCATGCTGGTATGGGGGGACAACCCTGCCTCTGCAATGTATGGCATGGCCCGCTGTCGCCGCATACAGGGCAGCACAATAACCCCGCCGCCGCCGCCTCCTCCTCCTCCCCTCCCTGCCTCTCACCCCCCTCACACTGCCCCACCCCCGTCATCCATTCATGGCAGAGCCTTTCAGCAGGTCATTCAGAGGGCCAATAAAGAGGCAAGCTCTGAAATGTGCAATGTCAGAAAGAGGGAGAGACGGGAGGGTGGGGGTGAGATTCCAAGAAGGCTTACAATCTCCTCAGACTAAACTGGACCTCCCATTTTGTGGCAGGAACTTCTCTGCAGACACTTCATGAAAGTGTGACAAAGAGAAGAGAGCAACATGGCAGCATTTGTCATGAAGGTCAAACTCTTTGCTTAGAGTGCCTGGTCTGCATGTCTCCCTGCCGCTTACACTCCTGTGTGCATCTGAGTGTGTGTTTGTATGATTGCAGAGGCAGCTGCTGGCAGTATGATGGATGAGGAGCGGCGCGTTGGAGCCGCAGATGTCCATATCGCTGCCTACGAACGGGTTGACCCTCTATCAACTTCGCAGGCCTGTAGAGAAACACAACTCAGAGCATCCAGAGCTGAGCTGCCCCGGCTTCAAATGAAATTCCACACAACAGCCACAATCTTAGCACATTAACAGCCTTCAGAGCGAGCTTTTAAATCAAACCACATCATTACACAAGGCAAGACTTTCTCTCTCACGCTCACACTCTCTCATTCCCCTATCGCACACACAGACACACTCCAGACTCTAGTGGAACATCTCTTTTTCCACTTGCAGGAAAGCACCCGAATGAAAATTAACCCCTGAATCAGACCCAATTTTGTGTGCCACTGGTGAGCGTATCACTGGGTGAGCCAGGGACTGAAAGCTTTATAAAAAAAAAAAAAGATGCATTGAGCTCACAGGATGTTGTGTAATTTCGCCCAGATGTGCTGCACAGCTCATCTAACTAATAAATGCAAGGAGGGAAAATGAATGCCTCAACGTGACTTTACAACCAATCGTCACATCTCTGACTCTGCTAGAGCTGAGACACATCCTGAGAGCCTGAAAGCTATTCTGGTAGTGAGTGGCGCATTATATCTTCCCAGTGGACTAGCAGAGAGTGGAGGAGTCCACCTGCGCTCTATTAATAAAAGCCTATCTGAGGAAGAGCAGGGGCTGCTCTTTACAGGAGCAGAGGAGTTGAGGTCAGTCTACAACAAGGGAAGCACCTCACCCAGAAGTCTAAAAATACTGTCCTACATATTGAGGGACTCAGCCAAAGCGGGAGATGGAGGCAAATGTCCTTTTGTTTATGGATGACGATGTTTGAGTCAGGAATGTCTGAGCTACCTCTAAAACAAACCTTATGCTGATAGCTTTCTCATGAGAAGCACAAGTTCCAGGTCCTGAAAAGGAAAAACAAGCCGTTGCAAAGCACTAATGTCAAATGAGCCAGAGCACAGCGCAGCCCAGGAGATTGATTGAATTCATAAATAAGACTGAGTAGAACTGTGTGAAACTGTAGAAAGTGTGTGTGTGTGTGTGTTTGCACGTGCCTCTGTGCGAACGGTCACACATGGCCGATAGCATCTCTCTCTCCCGAACAGAGCCATACATTCCAGTCACTCTGTGGTCTGCACACAAACACACACACACACGGGTTTAATTTACAGTCACTGTCAGCAGCCGAACATTTCTCTAACCACTATCTGATACGTGATGAAAATCTGCTGCCAGCAAATAAAAGCCCCGGGAAACAAGAGCTCGCCTGTGTGAACAGAACCAACATTGGCATGAACTTATTTCAGCCGGTCTGTCGGAGGGCGAGCTCAGTGTGTGCAGCGTATGGGATGGACTAGATGTGAGATTAGGGGACTTTACTGTAGGTGCACAGTAAATGCTGTAGCTTTACAGTTGGGATATTTTCCCCATCCTCCGGTGTTGACTCTGTCTCCACAATCAAGGACAATCATGAGGGACAGGGCGTGCAGGTATTCAACATTTCCCCTGCAGGACTTCTTCATAGAAAGCACCTGCACTCTGCTCCCTGTTTCTGAAGTAATGATATCAAATATGCTAAAAGTTGCAGGAGAGATGATACTTCCAGGTTACAGGATGTTCCAGGTCATGACAGAGAAAGAAGACAAAGCACTAATCTAAAACATAAACACACCAGAAGACACAAAGGGGGGGAGTTGTGGATTGAATTCTTGATGTTTGACTGTACAATACTGTATAATATACTGTAATAATCAGCTCAGCCTGAAGCTAAAGCATAAGCAAAGATGTGAAAGCAATCCAATTAACTAAGCCTTGTTAACAGTTGTGAAAATATGATCATTAGAATAAAACAAGGGCTTTGATCTAGACAGAAAACAGAGGAAGTTAGTAGGTCATTGCAGCCATGCTGAATGATTCCTAAAAATAAAACAATGTAATAAAAACAGCCCTGGGTTGTCTGTCTTTTCTTTTCCTTGCACACACACATAGTCTCTGCTTTCATTTAAAGCAGGTAAACAGAGGATTTCTGCAACAACAAACGATGTAATTTAAGCACAAGTCATTCTTATGCACAAGAAAATTAGACTCCACCTGTGTCTGATTCAGATCAGCTGAGCAGGACGAATCATGTCTCATGCGTGTTTTTGCAAACGCATTGGACTTCGGCAGGGACTTGAGTGATTAAAGACACTGAGTGTGAACAGGTCTGCTAATGTTAGGGTGCTGTTTCTTACCGTTGCTGGCTGTGAGCTCGCCTTGAGCATTTCCCAGACACTGCAAAACTAAAACAACTCCAACGAGAAGGTCGAACGTCTTCACACCCGCCATATCCAATTTCTTCTCAATAACCCCGGTCGTTTAAGAGGTGTCCGTCTTTCTCGTGCACCGACACCGCTTCCCCCAGCTGGACTCCGTAACTCTCCTGCTTCTCCTGCTGCTTTTAAAAACGGAGTGCGCCGCACTCGCTGCACTGAGCTTGTTTTGTTCCAGCGTGCGCCACACTGCGCGCTCCTGGGGAGTAAAAAGCGCGCTCGTCCTAACAGGTCGCACCTCCGGAATAAACAAATAATAATGTTAATAATAATAACAACAGAAAAGAAAAAAAGTTCACCACCACACACGGGGCATCCCAGTCCGACACACTGGTCTCATCCCACACTGGTCGGAGGTGCAGAGTGCGAGTGGAGAAGACAGTGCGCTCCCTCCGTCATCAACTCCTCGCAGCCAATAGCTCCTCTTCTTCTGTTTTTTGATGCTCAGCGCAGAACCAGTGGAGGCAAAAACACAAAGCGTTTCTCCAGCTGCCGAGGAGACATTCAGAATTTGCCTTGGGGATATTATCTGCTACTTGCATGACAAGCAGCATTTGAATGATGTGCACAGATATATGAAGCATAAGAAGAAAGCTTTTTGGAGCTTCAGGAGCTGCTGCTGTTGGCCGCCTGTTTGCCAGCAGACAAAAGATTTGAGCATCCTAAGAGCTTTGTTTTTATTTACTATGTAGGCTATTTCAATATGTAATAAAAGCTTCATAGAGATAGAGTATGGTCCTAGTTGGAGTTTTGTTTAGCTTATCCAACTCTTTAAGTGTCCAAATGATTTTGTTAGGTTTGTGATTCTTTTATAGGCAACTGTGCAAAGGTTTTTTGGCACTTTAGATGTTTAGATTCTTATCCATCATGCAATACCATCAGGGAGGCATCTGATTGGTCCCAAATTTATTCTGCTGCATGACAACAACCCCAAACATACAACCAGAGTAATAAAAAACTGCCTTACAAGAACTACCTACCTGCAGCAGATGGTTTGGCCCACACACATCTCCCACACAGAGCCCCACAGAGATCTCAACATCATGGAGTCAGTCTGGGAATACAGGAAGAGACAGAAGCAGCTGAAGCAGCCTAAATCCACAGATGGACTGTGGCAACTTCTCCAAGATGCTTAGATCAACCTACCTGCCAAGTACCTTGAAAAACTGTGTGAAAGTGTACCGAGAACAACTGGTGCAAAGCAAAGTGTGGTCACACCAAATGCCGATTTGATTTAGACTTCTTCTGTTTACTGCACTTTGTATGAAGTAAATTATATAAAAAATATTCATGGCATTATTTTTGAAAGCATCCTCACTTTACTTTTAGTGCCTAAAACTTTTGCACAGTACTGTGTATCTCTCTTTATCTGTGGATGAATTAGGTGACTCTAAGACTCCATTTCTGTCCCACTTCTCACCTTCACTGCTCAGCAGGTGACTGAACTGTGAGGGCGCCCTCTTCAGGTGAAAACCGGGTCATAATCTGGTAATGTGGATCACAGAGTTTTGGAAATTCCCATGCAAAACACCTAATTTTTTAATAACGCGACAAAAGCCCAAACCATAATCTGGAAAGGTATGACCAAGGAATGTAGCACATAAGCAAAAATGATGGATAATGATCTAAAAGTACAAAACATCATTCACTCCTGCTTCTTGGTTGTGTGTTTTCACTTTTCTCAGAAGCAGCCAGACATTATAGGGGGTGGGCCTTGGAAAACTCTCATGTGAGGGAACATTTCTTTTTTTTTTCCGAGGCTGGTCTCTCTGCACTCAGAACAACTCTCACCATACTTTTTCTTCCTCATTGCCTGGCACTCATTTTGCACAGGAAGGATAACTTGGACCACATGCTTGTTCCAATTAAGACCCTCACTGTGGGAATTCAGGAGCTGCGCTACAGTCATGGAAAACCTTAGGGAGGAAACTCTTGCATGAAGGAACTCTTTTATAATTTACTTGGCTGGTGTGCATGAAAACATAAGTACATGCATGTAAAGATTTTAAGTGTCGTTTGTCTGTGCTAAATGGATTTTCAAACTTTTTAGTGGCTTTTTAGTGGCGAATTAGGTTGTTAAAGTCATCAGGGCACAAATACTCTCTGAATGTCTCATGCACCAAATGAAAACAGATCAATAAATAGCAATTACTTCCACAGCTATGTCAGTAATTAGTCATTATCTTGATTATCAAAATCACTCATCTGTTGCATTATCTTTACAGAGTAGTGACTGCCAACAAAGTGGGTGCGGTAGTCGTAAAGGGATTTGTTTCTGGAGGACAGAGGATTGCAATAAATGAATGCAGTGCTTTATGCCAGGCAGAGTAAAGTGTCAGCGATGGAGCAAGAGAAGAGTGAACTTCACCACAATTTGCAGCCTGACCTGAGTAGGAACACTTCGGTCTTGAGAATCAGGCATTTAGGGATGGTTGGTGCTACATTAGATCAGCCGGAGGGATGATGTGCAAAACTCTTGCGAGATTTGTACCCATTGTATTTTATTTATTGTGCACGTAACCTTAACTCTAACCTTAAACCTATCCTCAGTCTTAACCCTAACCCTAACCTTTAACCTATCCTCAGTCTTAACCATAACCCTAACTTTCAACCTATCCTCAGTCTTAACCCTTACCCTAACCTTAAACCTATCCTCAGTCTTAACCCTAACCCTAACTTTCAACCTATCTTCAGTCTTAACCCTAACCCTAACCTTTAACCTATCCTCAGTCTTAACCATAACCCTAATCTTAAACCTATCCTCAGTCTTAACCCTAACCCTAATTTTAAACCTATCCTCAGTCTTAACCCTAACCCTAACCCTAACCTTAAACCTATCCTCAGTCTTAACCCTAACCCTAAGCGCACTCGCAAGAGTTCAAGAGTTTTAACCTAGAATTTACCTTTAGGAATGTATGAAAACTCCTCACCCAGAACTGAGAAATAGTGGAAGTGAGTGATCGTCTGTTTTGATGTGCTTCCCCTCAACTTCCTTCTAAAATAGCTCTAGGAGACATTGTTATGATCATAAGACTTGAATAAATATCTGCTGACAGTGCCTGTCCATGATAGTTTCACATCCACTTTCTCACATAAATCTGAATCACCCTCAGTGTGATTCTATCAACACACCTCTTGCGCGCCCAAAAGGACATATATCAAACATCTATACAGCAAACACAAACATCCCTCCCAGATAAGAGCTTGTGGACATATGCAGTGCGGCCATTTCAGTCATAAAACATCCCTCAATCAGATCATCAAATGTGATTTACTTCCTGACAAAGTGTCTACAGAGACTGGGAGAGCAGCTCTGTCTCTACACCCCTTTCTTTCCTTTTCTCTCTCTCTCTCTCTCTCTGCAACTCTTTCCAAGCAGTTTAATCATCATAGTAGTTGAGACTCAGCGGCCACAGCTCTCCATGCAGTCTGCTGCTCTAATCACCTTGTTCCACAACTCCAGCAAAAGGAAGCCAGGCCACTCTGAAAATCTCTCTTTATCCAGATTTTTCCCAAAGCCTCATCTTTCGCTTTCTCTCTTGAAGCCTTTCTTTCTCTCCCTCAAACATTCTCTCGCTCCCTTCCTGTGTAACGTTAAAACAGGATCAGTCACAGATGCCATGAACTTTTGCTTGGCTAGAGACCACACCACGCTCAGTCTCCCTGGGGGGAACTTAAAGAGCATCAAAACGTCTGTAATGAAATTAATGTAATGAAATGGGAGGGTTTTTCAAGCCCTTTAAGTCTGAGGGTGGTGGCAAGTGTAAATTTTCCAAAGAGTACTTGTGTGTTGAAGTGGGTCCCACTCTTTGAGTTGCAGAGCAGAATGTCACAGCAGCATTTACGAAGCTCGGCCGTTTAATAAACAGAGAACAAAGGAGCCAAGTGGCAGTCAGTCTGCAGTAAAACATTTTAGCCACTGAGGAGAACAAGCTCAGCTCTGTTTCTCTCTTTCCATTAGAGCATTGCAGATTATTAGCTTTTCCGTCTCACAACAATATTAACAAGACCTGAAAGCACACAATCATTTAGTTTTGCATTGAGTGTACACTTGGAAAAGGCTTCCTGTTTTGCCTTTTTGCTCCTTTTTTAAAGGTAATTTCGGTTTGGATCTACATAGAAAATCTCACAAAAAACTCACAATCATGAATCAGATGGACAGCCTCGCCTGCAGCATAAACAAACTTCAAAATACAGAAATGAAGCTTTGGCAAAATAACTGTTTAAAACTGCTATAGTCATTATTTTTATATGAACAATGGATCAAATGACAACATGTCTTGGAAGGGGTTGCTTGAAGTGATGAACACACAGATGATTATTACCTGATGCTACAGTTTCCCTCAGCTCTATGGTGCATTTTAATGACTTTCATCTCATTGTTTTTGTTTTACATCTTGCAATTTTACTGTTCTGGTTCACTCTTATCAGTGCTGTTTCCATCAACAGTGAGTTTTGAGCAAAAAAGCCCCAATAAACGCACTGAATGCTACCTGCCTAGCATTCAACAGCAAACAGACACAGTTGGTGAGCATAGTGAAGCATTTAGAAGCTAAAAAGGCTTATTTCACTCAGGAATTGATGAAGAGCAGAACAGAGCAAGAATTTGAGTGAATATTGGACTTACATTCACCAGATGGCCAGAAAAAATCTCTAAATGAATGCAAATTTTGCTGCTGGATGTGCAAAGAAGCTATTTGTTTTGCTTAGTGGTGATGTATCATGCACATTTCCAGGTCTATATTTATATTCTGCAGAATGCATTGCAGAATTTATCCAATAAGCTGACATTTTGGAAACAATGTGCCTTTTCCAACAGCTCTGAAGCGGACCTTGCTCTTGTCAAAGCTACCGAGCTACACAAGCTTCCCTACAATGGTGATATATTGATCAAACTCCCATGAGTAATGATGGTATTTCCAGTCCAAAGCAAAATAAACTGCTCTGCAGAGGCCATTTCTCTCTACTCAATCAATCTTTGAGGCCTCATTTATGTATCACATGAAGCAAACAATGGATAATAAACTTAAAAATCTCATTAATTCAGCAACGTTTGATGATATATTAACTTTACTGTGTTTTATTTGGAAACTTAATCAAGCATCAGTGGACAATGAGGGGATGCACTGGAGCATGAGACAAGTCAATATTTATGGCACATCAGAATAGGGTGTAATTGGTTGTACAAGGTGCATAAAAATCTCTGTCACAATTTCTTTCAAATTATAATGAACCTTTACTGTGCAACACAATGAGGCAGTAAAACTGTGGATAAAACAGTTTTACCGCCCGAAACCCCAAGAGATGCAATCAGAGGCACTCTGGCAGTTTCTCCTCTCCTGAGGTATTTTTTCTGGAACGGTCAGAGGACAATCCCTTAGGCTGATCGCTATCCACTCTTGCTGAATACAGAGGGAAGAGACAGGCATTTTCCTCTGCACTCACCCAGAGAGGATAAGAGAACCAATTCTGAGCTATCATTACAAGGAAAGGGGGTACATTTCACCTTGACCGGACTAGGCTGGTCGGGTTACCCTGGTCCACAGCGCCAGTAGGAGAGGTAATTGGGCTGAATGCTGTGATAACAGGCTGCCAGCTCAAGATGAAAAGGGCTCAGAAATACTTGAATAGTTATGCAAATGACGCGAGACTCAACTTTTATTTAGACCGAAGGAGTCCTTAAAGGTTATCATTGGTGAACTCTACGGGAGCGTTTTCATTACAGGAGTCTCACAGAGCAGAGTGGTACACAAACAAAAGTGCGACCTTTTGATGGACGCTGCTCTGTGATTAACAAAACTGTGACAACAATAACTCTGGCAACCAAAGCTGACTAACTAACAAGGACAAAGGCTTGTGGCTTGTACCAGCTCTCCTGTGTGCTATTCAACAGCATGAATAACGAAGCTACCAGAGAGATGTTCTCCCAGGACAAAAAACACTGATGGCTTCACAGTCTCTGTCAGCAAGTGTGCAAGCTAGGCAAGGCATATAAGGTGGCATTGTTTGTGTGGGTGTGGTGGCATGTTAGTGGACAAGGTTTTTGTGTAGGCCATTGATTGTTGTTTTGTTAGGTCAAATGTCATTGGGTTGAGACAAACAAACACTGACGTAGAGGCTGCAAAAAGGCTGAGTTGGTGTTTTTAGTGATTTAGCCAGAGAGACGGAGGGTTTCCCTTGTATAGGATTGTTGGCCTAGCAATTATTATTAATGTTCACAATGGTAAAACCAAATACACAGATAGAAAGACGAATGACTATGAATTTAGCTGTTTTTTCAATCATTATTGGATTTGCTAGTTATTGCTTCAGTTATTTGGAATAATACTAAATTATCAAGATTTGGTTGATCAAAACTGGTACAGTTCATTACAGATTACAGCTAAGGAAAAAGCAATCAATAAGCAAATTTACTTTTAGCTTCTGCTAAGGCTATGGCTATTTCATTGGCTAGCGTTCACCTGATAAACTTCTGTTGCTTTTATTGTCTCCTGGCCCTGTCACAATTTACATGCCGTTTCAACAGAAATTATACATTTCTATGGCATTTCTATGTCTGTCTACTACTAATATTAACAGCGTCAGCGCTGCCAAGTCTCACATTTTGAGCATGAGACTCAGGCAAGTGACACAGATCTCATGATCTCACGCCACACATGCCTTTTCTCATGCTAACTTTTTGTCTTTGCTTCCTCTGATGTAAAATTTGTGATTTTTAAGCAAAGAAACAGCAGTTGTTGTTTTTTTTAAGTTCAGACAGGCTGAGGCACAGAGCATGACAAGGTTAAGGCAGCACTTTTCACAGATTGTCCATGAACGCATCAATCATCATCTGTTTGGACCAAAAGCGTCCAACAACAAATCATTGCCATGCATGTTCTGGTGGAGCTGATAATTTATTAAGATATTACTACTTTAGACCTGAGAGACTAAAGTGGGGAGTGTTGGATGATGGAGTGACTTGGTGAGGAGCGCCAATATTTTGAAGAAAAATATGTGTAATATCCGGAGTGTAGTGGGTCAGTTTACCACAAATAATGCTCACTTTATTATGAACAAAAATAAGTACCCCCCCCCCCGCAATTTAATAACATTAATATACAGGATTTATAGCTAGTTTAACCATGCTAACCGCATGAATTCAGAAGCTGGGATGGCAGTTACTGCTACTCTGCTAAACTCGTTAACTTCAGCAAGAGTTTGGGTTTTTTCGCCATCATTAAGCTACTGCCATTTATGTAATAACAAACTGATTGACCACAATGTTGGTTCATTTAAATGGATATTTTTAAATTATAGATTATAAAAAGGGGAAAATATGTAACTTAAGTTTTAGCATTAGCTAGTTTATGTAGCTGTTTCCCTGCTAGCTTTCCCTTGATATAGCTCTCCAAGCTTTCTAGTTGTCTGTCTCTTTATGACAATTTTATATGCTCTTTCACTAAAATTATATTTTTTATATCATTATTATTATATATTTATGTGGCAAAATATTTTATTATACTGTAAAACAGATGCCAAAAAGTCAGATTCCGCTCCCTCAATTTTGACCAAATTTGTAGTTACTGCATTTTGAACAGTGCCAGAGGAAAAGGTGGTGAGCCAATTTAAGGCGAGGGCACAAACAATAAAAAAGTGAAGCAGCTGAAATTGATCCTGTGGTCCGCTGATAAATCTCTCACCCAGAATCCTCCCACAGACTCTGCAGTGATGGAGAACGAGACTAAACAGCAATGACACTGGTGATTGTAGTTATCTAGAGTCTAAAAATTAAAGATTCATGACATGAACTTGAACCAATATGAAGGATTGGGGGTGTTTTGATGTGTTTTGGACTAAGTGCAAGGGCTCTCGGAGGACCCAAAGGCTTAGAGCAAATATCTATTTATTATAAATGGGATGGTTCAACGTGTGCATCAACCTCCTATAAAAACCAGAGGTAAAGCTATATTTTGAAATCACTGGCCAAAAAGGAAACTTTTCTTAAGATAGTGTGTTTTACTTAAAGTAAATCAAAAAAGAGCTAAGGAAGTCCTTTAGCATTGTTTGAGCTAAAAATTGACGTAAACATGCTAAAATGCCCACAATTCTTACTTAGAAAAGGATATATTCAAGATTGCACATTTAGCAAAGTATGAATAGACACAACTCTGGATATCATTGTAATACAAAATATTACTTTTAATTTAATCCTGCATACATATAGAATAACAGCCTGAAAGGAAGCTGCCTGCATGAAATATTCTCTTTAGAACATACAACACTATACTAATAAAGTACATAATTATTGTAAATCATCATGTTGAGTATCAAATATGACAGGGTCATTTATGATGGCATGTCTAATGAGACACAGCTGAAAAGAACCATGACTGAACACTCATGAAATTTATAACAGACTGGTTTAACTGTGCTGTTTATGATCCATCTGGTCTTCGCTGGTTGATAAAGAGACTTGGAGACTCTGTTCACGCCACTTACAAAACAGCTGGGACGCTAACTTGTAGTGGATTTTAATGTGCAAATAAAACAGGGGCAAACTATTTTATTTGCACTTGTGAGGATTGAAAAGGATCCCTAATGAAGTCGGGACTCCATTTAGAGGCTCAGTGTGTTCAGTGGAGCCTTTCGGTTCAATGAAGTGGATGTTTTCTGCTTTTGCCAGCTCTGAAGAAAACCTTAATCACCATGCACAGCGCCCACAACCATTTCTGAAGTGAGAATATTGTAGCACTGTCAATAAACTGCTAAATTGACCATACTAAGTGTCCAAAATGGCCAAAATTAATTTTCTTGGGGTTTGTTCTCATGCCCATTTTGGCTTGCTGTTGGATACTGACATTTGACTGTTGTGAGTAATTGTTTTTTAATGTCTCCTAAATATCACTGATTATGTACAAGTTTTACCTTCTAAAACAACTGTGTTTGCTGCTGTATGATGAATAGTGTGTGTGTGTGTGTGTGTGTGTTTTAGCAATTATGAAAATGGTTATACCAACTTAACATGCAGATAATCATTTTGCATATGATCATGTTTTTCCAGTACATGCTTTTAACTTTTCCAACTTTTTATCTTACCTATACCTATTACTATACCGTGTATGTGTAAGCAAATATATACTGTATATGTGTATCTACATCTATCTACAGTACATAAATATATAAAGTATATATATGTGCATATTTGTATATATTTCCTTTATTTTTTTGTAATTTTTTTCTTTGTAATTCTGTTTTTATATGACAACTACACAAACAAAGAAAAACTCCATAAAGCATTACTCACAAAAAAGTATTCAAAATAACCAACATTTTATTTCTTGGATTTGTTCTCATGCCCATTTTGAAATGTCCCTGACTCTTTAAAAAAAAATCCATCTTAAAACTAGTAATTAATTTTTCCTCCCCAATATTGGACTATTTAAAGGAATCATTTGACATTTTGGGAAATAAGCTCTGTCACTCTCTTGCAGAAAGTTAGATGAGAAGATTGAAACCACTCTTGTACCAGTCTGTTGAATATGAAGCCAGTAGCTGGTTAACTTGGCTGAGTGTAAAGACTGGAAACATTGTGAAACAGTTTCAAGAAATAGTCTGACACATAACCTCCAGTAATACACGACTTGTTGTTTTATACTTTGGTTTTTGTACAGATTAAACAAACAAGCTACAGCGTGCTAATCAGTGATCTTTAGAGGCACTGGTAGGTGATTTTGTTGCCTTTGGACAAAGCCCCTTGATTCAAATCTTTGTTGCTAAACTAAGCTAACCAGCTTCTTCCCATCTAACTCACAGCAAGAAAGCAAATATGCTTAAGTTCATATTTCCCAAAATGTCGAACTATACTTTGAAGGTTTTTCCCTCCAAAACACACGTCTTTGCAGTTGCATAGAGAAGATCTCCTGCAGATAAATCTACAGTGTTGTTCATCTCTTTAATTTTTGTTTTTTTAACACAATTTATTGGTATTCACATGGACACAATTAGTTTAGCTTGAATTTAATAATCATGGGATAGTCTGCTCTCCTGACAAACAGCTGTTAGCTTTTATTTCAACATCTAGGACCACATCGGTGGGGAGTATCACCTCAAAACAATTGAAATAATTCAGTTAGCAATCACAGCGTTGTATTAGATTTAACTTTCAAAAACCTCCTTGCAAAATATTACTTAAGTCCACTGTTTGCATTGTTTATGCCGACTTGGCACCTCAGCGGCTCAAGACAAACCCGTCGAGTATTTTCACACACTGTATGACCCACATCTACTGCAGTGCACCATGAGCATCAGGGGGGTAATTGTACAACGGGTTGGCAAAGGACAGCTTGGCATCTCTCCAGGTCGAACCCTGCTGTGGACAGACACACACAAAGAGACATACATCACGTCGCTGACTTCTGCACAGATAATTCAAGTAAAAGGCCGAAGGGCTGAGTAGAGACACCATACCTCCACCTCCTTCCTCCAGGGGTAGACACTGATGGAAAGCCCCCCGCCATCACTCCTCCCGGGGTCAACACTGGGGTAACTGCCATCCAGAGACGGGAGCTGAGGGAAGGAAAATCATGTATATGGACTTAAAATTAGATGAGCCTTAATGTGTGAGAGCGCATGAAATGCAGGCGCAATTAAATTCAAATAGACCCGTTATGCGTCCATAATTACACCTCTAACCTCCATAAAACATTTCATCATCTTCCAGAAGTGGCATAATCACAGACTGTTTCCGCCTCTCGTTTGTGTTGTGGAGATACCAGTTCACACCTACACCTCTCTATTTATAGCTGCGTCCTCTCTGGCAGCCACATGAAAGCAAACATGTACAGACATGCCAATACAGATATAGAATATACTGAAATACATTTTTATGTGTTTTGTAAGTGTGTCACATCACAGGAAAGAAGTCTGGTTTGGTTGTTGGCATTAGTAAAACATATTTCTATAATATATGTGATCATGGCTCTCTTAAAAGAATATATATCATGGTTCTGGTTTTCCTATTACATTATACACACACACACACACACACACATGCACACACACACTGCCATTAAATCTATGATAATCTCCATCATCAGAGTCATGACAGTTGTGGCTCTCAACATCACTCTCACTTTTATTACTGGATGACACTCGCTGTACGCCCACACAGATAAAAATGTGCATGTGTGCCCAGACGTACAGCTCACCCATTTTATCATTTTTGACACATATGTGCACTCATAAATGGACACACACACATGCACACACACACACACAAGAGCCATTATCCAAATGGAATATCTGTGATTGTATCACCTCTGGCGCTGGGACCTTTTTTGGTTATAGCAGGAGTAACAGTTGAGCTCCAAAATGGCAGGTAACAAAGCACACAGTGGGTGGATACAATAATAGAAACACCTGTGCAGTGGTGGACAGTAACTAAATACATTTACTGTACTTAAGTGAGAGTATTACCATGTTATGCATCTTTATACCACTACTACACTACATTTCAGAGGGAAATATTGTGATTTTTACTCCACTACATTTATCTGACACTAGTTACTTTTCATATTAAGATTTTACATTTTTAAGTAGATTCTTACGTAAATATATAATCACCTTTTTGGCTTGTGACCACTTACAAAAAAGCCATTTGTAGTTGGGGATGTTTCTGATAAAGGTCTTTGAGTTGTTAGATTGATATCCCCTCTAAACTTATCAGATGCTTTCATTTAAATAACAGATTGAGGCCACAAGAGGTAAAATCATGCAATATTTCACAAAAAAGCAAAGTATAAAATAATAGTCTAAAAAAATGATACAATTTTGTGTAGAAGACATGTAGTTTTTTATCTTTCCTCTCTCATTAATCATATTACAACCCCTCAGATTTATCTGGTGACCCTTTGAAGGGGGCCTGACCCAAGGTTGGGAACCACAAGACTCAACTACAGATATATAAAGTACAACACTTAAATGCTACTTACACAGTACATTATAATAAATCACAGATTTTTCTGCAGAATGAGTATTTTTTACTTTAAGTACATTTTGCTGATAATTCTTTTTGAATGTAGATTTTGAATGTAGAACTTTTACTTTATATTTTACTACAAGTGTAAATACAATTTCTAAAGCTTATGTTTTTGCTCAAACTGCATCAGATAAGCAGTTGATTACTTGGTTATTTTTGACGCTGTAGCTTGTGGTGTTGCACTCGATCAGATTATTTAGTTATTGCTGTATGTGAACCACAGAAACACAAATATGCACAGCTGCACATAAACCACAAAATCAATAAGACTAAATCAAAAATGTAATCTAGCAGAAAGGCTTGGGGTTCACCTTCTGACCTCCTCTAATGTTAGATCCACTTATTGAATAAATGTGAGCAGAATGGTAGAAAAATTAGATTTGTATAGCTGAGAAACCGAATGTTGCCTGAACAGAATTTGCTGATGATTGATTGGACATTTCTATGCGCTGACCTGTGCTCTCCAGTCAAAGGCTGCGTTATCCATCACCCCGTAGTCCATCGGGTCAGGTTTTCTGTGGAGCCAGCAAACACACTCATCATCACCACTTTCATCTTCACCAACATCATCAGTTAAAAGAGCAACAACGTGTTTGTCATTATTGTAGCCAGGACTCACATTAAGTAGCATTTTTTCTTGCACAAAGCCAGAATGCAGACGGCGATTCCGGCTACCAGCAGCAGCAGTCCGATACCGATGCCAGCATACACAGCATCTATACAAGAAAGAGGTAAATTTAATTGTCACATAGTCTTTAATGAACTGCAGAGACATTAACAGGATAGGCAAGAATGCAGCAAATAAATGCAGGTGAGATGGCTGTATTCACACCAATCTGGCAATGCAGGAAAAACAGCAGTCCTCCCATTCATTTGAAGGGGAATAGTACACTTAGACTGCAGGAGTGGGGACCGCATGGGCTTCAGCAAAAAAAAAAAACGCAATGGCTGTCCAAAAAGAAGTTGAACCAAAATCAACTTTTGCCAAAACACAACCCGAAGTCACACTGCAGTGGCCAATCACATACAAGGAAGAGGGGAGGACATTTCTCCTCATTTGATAACATTCGATAAAAGTAAAGTTAGACTTTATTGTTGGTGATCTGAGAGCACGAGCAAGAGAGAGAGAGCAGCTGTGGTCGAGCAGACTAGAGAGTGAATGAGAGGGAGCGGCGGTAGTGAAAACAAAGCAGTGAATCAGAAATAAAGTGTTACGGTCTAAAAGAAAAATAAACACGCCCACACCTCCACACAACCCTGCGGGAAAGTGCCACATTGCCTTATTTGGTGTGAATGCAGCCTATTGCAGATGAGCAGGGAGGTGAGTTTTTTTAAATTACCCAGCCGTGTGTCCTCTGGTGTCGGTGACGGGGTGGAGAGAGGCGGCTTCTCCTTCATATGACAACGGTTGCCTGTCCATCCTGGATAACACCTGTGATCAGATACAAACAAAACAAACTAAAACAGTATTTCTGTTGCCATATTCTGCATGAAGAAATGAAGAATGAAGAAAAATGATCTAATGATAATGTTGAATCAACCATTATTTGTGTTGCTCCTTACAAGTTAGTGCTAAACTGGTTTACAGGTGACAGACAAACAACTTTAATATGCATATGGAAATATTAACAGTAAAACTGTAGAGATTATCACTGATATTATTCTATAGTTGTCTTATTGTAAACAAATGAAGACCAAAGCCAACAATGAATTGATATTGATATATATTATTCTTTATACAAAGAACATGAGCACTGTAGTTTATTTTGAGTTAATCTCATATACTCCATCCTGCTGCCACAAATACTCACCTGCCAGCAAATGTCTATTGATCCGCGGCTAAAAATAATCCCCAACAAACACATCATTTACTCCTGTGTGAGTAAACTTTGCTAAAACCTACAGCACCCAGCTGTTTAAGAAAATTAAAATGGCCTTTTTTGAAAATGAAACCATATATTTGTGACCTATTTTAAAGATTTACATCTTTAGTAGGAATGAATAGGCTTGAGGTTGAGAAGTATTGAGACACAGACTGACACATTGTTGGTCTTTTAATGGGATTTGTTTGAACAGTTTGAGAACAAAACAATAAAAGTGTAATAAAACATCATAAAATACTAAAATAGATCAAGAAAATCAATCTCTATTAAACTTGTTGTCACACATTTTCTCTCACACCATTTTTTAAAACGAAAATCTTGACAAATGGTGGAATACGTCTCGGCTGGACATCCAACTCGGAAACAGAGACTAATTGCAAATAGTTTGGCCCGTCTGGTGAGCTGCATCTCTGGGAAAGAAAGTAAGTCCGTCTCCTCCCAAACTAAGACTCAGCTCCAAGTCAACATCTGTTCAATATCAGCTTGATTTCTGAGCAACATTGACCTTCTAATGCGAAACACAGCTCTCAGCGAAGCCAGAGTGT
Organism: Thunnus thynnus; assembly: GCF_963924715.1. Lineage (NCBI taxonomy): Eukaryota > Metazoa > Chordata > Actinopteri > Scombriformes > Scombridae > Thunnus > Thunnus thynnus. The sequence continues at coordinate 10,443,008 of NC_089537.1, forward strand.
ATCATTATCATTCAGAGGGGGTCAGAGTACATATTGTGTGACTGTCTGGCCATGGCAGTGGGCCGTCCCTGGCCTGGTTCCCTCGTGGATCCTGCTCAGCAGAGTGTAGGAACGTGATGCAAATACTGAGCCAGAGGTGCCCTCCAATGCTGGCCTCGGGTTCTGCTACAGAAGGGCTGTTATCAAGCCTGGAACAGCTACAGGAGCTCCTTACCACACCGTACAGTGAATGACAGCGGTAAAGTCCTGTTACATAATGAGAACGGGCAGTGGTGGCGGCGCTGCGTTAGGGAATGTCGGACAGGGGAATAAATAAGAGGGGGAATCAAACACGAGGAGGCTGAGTGAGAGAATAAGAGAACGGGGTAGGCAGCGTTTCTTCAGGCAGCAGTGAAATATCTTCACATTCCAGAAAAGCAATTTTTTAAAGTATTTTCCTGCTCCAGTATTTGCTGGGATTGCATTTGCAATAATGTGACACTCTAATTGCGCTTGTGGAAAACAAGTATCTTGCCTGCTGGACAATTCAAATGCTGTCTTTGGAGAATTGAACCTTCTGACGTGAGGATGGAGAGAAGATTCACTGGCGCATAATGAAGTTAGCAGATCCAGCAGCAAGGCTCATAATTGTATTCTTACTTTCATAATGGAATATCTCATTGCAGACATTCCAAACTGCTGATGCAGAGAACTAGATTCATGAGCTTCCTAAAAAACCTCCAACGGAGCGGTTGCAGTGTCTGTCTCAAACCTGTTTTGAAAGTGAGGGCGTCCTGTCTGCCAGCCTTACGGCCTCTCAGCAGATTAATCCCTACATGAGTTTTTTGTGGTCTACCCACCAAGACCATTGGTAGTAATCGTGTTTAAATATTGACCAGGAGAATCCATCAGAGATTCCCCTGGAAACACTGCGCCGGTGGACAAATGAAGGCAGAACCACCCTGGTTAAGCTGTGGGGGATAAGCAGATTCCCACATGCTTCATGAAGCGTGTCTTTTCCAGGGAAAGAAACAAGACTGATGGGATTTCCATGTTTTAAGTCTCACAAAGAGAGATAAAGGATGGGAGGAGTAGGAAGAGCAGACATGTTACTTATCTTTGTGCATGTTTATGAGTGCGACTGAGTGCGCGGGTGTATGCATTTGCCTGCTTACAAATGCATGTTTGTGTGTGTGTTCTGGTGCACATCAACTTACACACAAACAGGCCCGTGTTCCTCCACAAGACATGAGCCATGACCCAGGCAATACATCAGGGGACAATCTGCAAATAACGCAAAAGAAACTGATCGTAACTGCCAAAAAGCGTACAGAAAATAAAACCCATCAAAGGTTTTCCTTCACTCTCTTTCTCTGTTAGCAGCCTTCATCCATTTCTCTCTTCACCTGAGAGGTAATAGACATGCTGTACACTAAAGCACGTTGCTGCTGTGACATCAGAACATGAAATGAGTGAATTATGTTGCCGGGGGAAATGGCACACTGTTGAGCACCATCCATTAACCTCTGCAGAAACTGTTCCATCTTTTTTCATCTCTCCAGTGCGTCCACTGATGACTGTTCTTGCCTCTATAGGTTGTCTGAGGGTTATCAAGGTTACCATCATGTGTGAAACACCATTATGAACTCCTGACATCCTATGAAATGACTAGGGGCCAGCAGGGAAGCAGACTAAATGGGGAGGTTCAGTCTTTTTCCTGGAGAATTTACAGATTTCAAGCTCTGATGTCAGATGTCAGAGCAGCAACCTGCCTGAATCTGTTTCCTCTCAGGTGAAGAGAGAGAAAAAAAGCAGATGCTTTAATGGATTTTGGCAGCATGCGGTAAATTGTGAGGTGTGATTTGAAGACTAAACAGCCACAGTTGATGTCCTGAGAGGCTGGAAATAAGTAGACGTGAGTGACAGTTTGGCAATACTTGAGCCAAAACTGACCAGTGACACTTGAGAGTATAATATAGAGAAAAGAACAAAGATTTGGACTGAATTAAATTGCATATTTATGTATTTTAATGCTTGAATTTTTTTGTAGACAAAAAGATGAAAGAAATCCTCCTGCCACCTTGGAGATGGAACAAAACATCACAATGTCTGACTTTTAAATATAAAAAGACGTTAATTAAAAAATACAATCACTAATAAAAGTCAAAGCTACATGAAGAACTATATAATCAGGAGTAAAATGCACAGATGGACACACTGTGATTTAATGGAGTCAATGCCACTTGTGACATATCTGTGCTTCAAGGTCAGACTGGTTAATGGTAAAAACCTTTAAAGTGGAAGGTATAGTTCTGTACGTTACCATGGCAGCTGGACTCATCAGAGTGGAAAGGCAGACAGTCAGCAGAGTGGTCGCAACGCTTCTGAAGTGGGATACAACCAGACGATCCTTCACACACCAGTTCTCCCTGCTCACACTGCAGCAGAGCTGGTGGAAAAAATGAGAGGCAGATGCAAAATGGAGAGAGGGGTGAGCAGGGTGTTTGAGAGGTGCATTCACAGATCACTAAAGTATGTGCAGACCACAAGAACACACAAAGTAAAAGCTGATGCTTTGACACTTAATATGATTCCTTGTTTATTGTCCCTGCTGCACATTACTCATCTCACATTTAAGGGTTTTTAAGAAGACATTGTGACAAAATTCATACAGTTCAGTGCACCTCTAGGGATAGAAAAACAAACATGTTGCTGGCATCGGGGGCAGAGAGAAACAGCAACAAAACTCAGTGCTCCCGAACAAAATCATGAACAAGGTATAGAGTCAATTCTGCACAGTTCCAAGAACCACTGTAGGAAATAAACCAGCAAAACAACTGAGCTTGCCTGGTCATTAAAGCCACTGACCAACATGTTTGTGGGAATATAGAAAAAGCCAACCATCTCGGTAAATTAACTACTTTCCATGCACCTTGGAAGTATGTGAAATAACTCTAGAAATCTCTATTCTGCTTCAAAATTTCTCCAACATTCAGCAACTCATTCCTTAAACCTGCATTATAACTGATTTTTTTTGGCCATTTGGGGGCAGCAGAAACAACGACACTGACATATCATCACCTTTTAAGTTGATATGTTGAACTTGTAAGCAACAGTTGCTTATTTACACATCCAGCAGTTATGGAGCAACATTATCATTGATTTGGAGTCGTGTTTCTGTCCATCTGGTGAATGTAAGACCAATATTTACTCTCTTTTAGCTCTGTTTTTGGTCTCTACCAACTCCTGAGGGAAATATCTGGCTCTTTAGCTGCTAAATGCTCCATTATGTTCACCAGCTGGTCACTAACTGTTTCTGTTTGCCATTTGGTGCTGAGCCTCTTTAAAGACACTATTGGTAAATCTGTTTGTGGACGCTTTTCAAATGGTGGATCACGTACCTGTACTTCCATAAGTACTGCAGTACATCTCAGTTGCTGTTGTGTACTATAAATCCACATATTTGTTAAAATTTATTTTGTAACTGTCAGAATCCCAAAATGACTGAGACGTGGACTGACTCATCAAATTTATTCTTTCCCCATCTCTGCACTGGCACTAGTCCAGTCAAACAAAAAACTAGCTGACACACATACACACACACACACACTTACGGCAGCCGTACTCATCCTCTCCAAAAGGACAGTCAGGGACCCTGTCACAGCGCAGTATGGCTGGGAGGCAGGCATTGTTCAGACACTGGTAATGCCCAGCAGGACAGCGACCTTGAGGAGGAGGAGTTCCAGGTACCACGGCGGGACAATCCTCTTCATCAGACCGGTCGGCACAGTCAAGCTCCTCATCACACCTCCAGCTCTCCGGGATGCACTGAAAGGAGTGTGCACACTGGAACTGGTCCAGGTCACAGGTCAGAGGCTGGGGAGTTACTGGTCCTGGGGTGACAGGGAAGTTACATGCACATAATTAAACATGCATGCACACCTCAAATCCTCTTTTATCGATTTTATTTCACACGAAGCAAGAGCGAAAAACAGAGAGGAATGCTCATAGTCTGAACTACTTCCTCAGAAAGTCAGCCGAGGAAGCAGTTCAGAGGTGAGGGGAGAATGGAAGGAAGGGAGCGAGGAATCAACACAATATAAATGTAATTGCTTTCCCCCCCATCGCCCTCTGTGCTGTCCCTCGGCGCTGACCCCCTCTCCACAGTGAATTTATATGGACCTACAGGGCAACAGGCTCCATTAAGTCGCTACACTCTCCCTGAGGGTCCACACAATTTATATGGAAACGGAGGAGAGGAGTTTGGATGTTGGTAGACAGAAACCGAGGAAACGGGAGAAGGTGAAATTTAATAAAAAATGAGCCTACTGCTGGAAGGACAAGAAAATCTTAAGTGCAAGGGCAGAAATGGATCATAGACGAGAGAAAAAAAAACCTTAACTGGCTTTACCTCCCACCATACACTCCTCAGTGTAGGAGATGTCATCCAGGGCGATGTCTGTCCACATGTCTCCACCCACCTCTGCCTGGAAGGTTACTCTGAAAGGTGCTGGGTTAGACAGGATGACATTAGCGTATGTCCACTGGTTGCCATGGTTTCCGGTGGCTGCCCACATCAGCAGACGTGTGCCGCTGGGTCCGACAGTGTAGACCTATAAAGCAGAGAGAGGAAGAGAGATAGAACAAACATGGAAACTTTTGATCAGATGCCATTTTGATCATACATTTTTAATATTTGGTGATTGTTTTTAACATTTTTTTTTCAACTGAAAAGTGTGGTACACATATTTAGCTCCTCAAAGGATCTCACTCACCCCCTGCACAAGTCTTTCCACCTACTACCATCAGGCCACCACTATAAAGTCCCTCTGGCCAAAAAGGATACTTACTGAAACTCCTTCATTCCTACTGTCATAAGCATTTTAAACAAACTCTTACGCAAGCACTATGCCACTTTGCATGCACTAGTACCGTGCATTTTATTCTAAGTTATTTGTATTTATTTGTATTTTATTTTGTTCTAGGAATAGGTGCTGTATATTTTAGTCTGAGTTTTGTACACTACACTGTATGATGAGTCACATCTAAGATGATTTTCTGTCACGACAGACAATAAAGTTTTCTGAATCGGAATCTGAATCACAACAACTCCGTGAATTTTCACCTATAACTTCAAGTTATCTGGAGGAGTTTTATTATAAACAAAGTTTCTGTTAACATTAACTTCTAGTCACCAAAACATATTGACTGTTGAATGTGTTTCCTTTGCAAAAAAACATTTGCAAAGTTGATTTTTCAAAAGTTCTGAAACCTGCATTATTGACATCCATGTCTACTAACTTGCATCTTCTTTCCTGCCTTTGCCGCACATTCCTGTATTTCTTGGCGCGACACCACCATCAGTAGATGAGTGGAATAATGTGAAACCATTGGTAGGACTGCGTATCATGTCACCTGCGTGCTCATGCACATGCACTGGCATCCTCGTGTGCATCGACGAGAGCAAACAAAAGATGGACCCATTCATAAAAACATACTATTACTTTACTTTTTACCTCCTACTAGTGGTAAAAAAAACCTCCTCAGGGTGTCTTTAAATATTTAATATTTATATTCAAGTTTTGTTTTTTGTTTTTTTACATATTCATAATTTGTTTTTTTAAAATATGCACATTCCTCTCAAGTCATGTTAATTTTCTATTCATTTTCAGATACTTTCAGGAAAATATTTACTTTTTACTTTATACATAATTTATACAATTTTAAAATCTACCAAGTCTCTGAATTTGAGAGCTTTTCATTTAATAATTTACAAAGAATGTTCACCATTATTATGTCTCCCATTAGGAGTATACAGAATGGATTCGCATTTGTGTTATATGTACACTAACACACAGTAAGTGTATAATATGTAAGTATAAGTGCAATATATATAAAAAGCAGTTTAAGAAATCTTTTTTTATACAGTGTTTTAATAGACTTTGACATTTTTGCTGTGACCTAAGTTGCATTAATTTATATTCCACTTCAATTGAGAATACTGGTGTCATTATGAGTTTCAGCTGCGTCTGAGCGCTTCCTGTCTAATTAGTTGTTGTTTTTTAAACATTTCCTTATTGTTTGTTGTTTTGAAATTAACCCAGCTTACAAAGACACCCAAAAAAAGACATGAAAAATGGATATGATGATAAAGTTTGTAAGGTGACGTGCTTTGATGGATTATTTTCTGGCATGCGGGGCTTTCATTCCTTCCTGTGGGTATCAGGTGATTGACAGTAAGCGGAGCAGTGATGTAGCGAGAGGCTCGGTAAAACAGGAAAGAAATCTCTGACAAAACCAAATTAAGCCTTCGGGTTGACAGTGACGGATCATCTGACAGCAAAAACCATCTTTGGAAACTCGATGCGTGACACAAACCACAGTAAAAAGACAGAGACTTTGAATCATTTATGGAAATGTAGCTCAGATTAAATCACCTTCAGCGTTCCCATCCTGTCGGAGCCGTGCATGTAGAACCAGAAGCGCAGGTGACACAGGCCGACACTGGCTGGAAATGGACTCTTGGTTGTCACTTTGGCAATGTCACCTTCCCTCTGAACGGCTGAGTTTATATACAGGAACTTTCCTCCACCACCTTTGGAGATATAGTACAGAGCAGAGCTTTGTAGCCGTTTCATTTGCAGTACATTTATGTAAGATACAAGTAATACTTCAGTGTGATGAATGACAAAGCTGATGCAGTAGAAGAAAATCCACAGGCTACACCCAGCTCAACCATCCAATTTCAGCTGCAGAAAGAGAAATCCAATATCTCTGTTCTGTTGGTTTCAATATACATGATATTTGGACAGAAGAAAGCGTGTGTGTGCTGTTGTGAAATGCTGTAGCCTGCAGCCAAAAGCTACACAGAGCATCTTCTGCTCGGCTAGGTTTGGAGATGAGATTGTGTCTGTGCGATGCCAGAACAAAGTAGGAGTTTTCCACATGAGTTAAAGGGGATTTAAGGCCATCACAATCCACAGTGCACAACAAACCCGGCGCCCACCCACAACACTGGATTCTTCTCTTCTGACTCAAAAATAATCAAAACAGAGACAGCATATTCATTCAGATAAAGACGGTCGCTCAAGAATCCGTCATTCAGATGTTAACATCATCTGATGTCTGCAGAGTCATGTGCGTCTTCTGCCCTCCTTCAGCTTGTGTGTGTGTGTGTGTGTGTGTGTGTGTGTGTGCGTGTGTGGTGTTACACATGGCCGGGTTTATCGATCTGCTCTGTAGTGAGATCATAAGTTCCTTCTATGACACAGCGCCCTGTGTCCAGATTCATCTCTGCGATCGATAATTTCAACCGGCCAATCAGAAGTGGGTGTGGACTCAACGACCCGCCGACAGCCAATACAAGGAGGAATTAGAGCCGCACAGTACTGTCACCCATGAAAAACACTGCTTTGTCCTCACGGTCACAGCAATATTTTGGATGATTTGATGACTTAACTAGTCTTACATCTCCTTGAAACATTATTGACAGCCCTGAGTGCTTTTAGATGACATTGTGTTTGGCGTATTAATATGAGGCTGAAATGATTTCTCAATCAAAGATTGACAGGAAACAAGGAGAAAGAGAGAGAGAGAGAATGAGAGAGAGAGAGAGAGAGAGAGGGGGGTAAGACATGCAACAAACGTCCCCTGGCTGGAATTGAACAATGGATGTTGTGGTTACAGTATATAGTGTTTGTCCTAACCATTAGGTAACCAGGCCACCCCATGATTAGTGAATTAATCGATTAGTCGGCTGGAAATTATTCAGCAAACACTAACCGATTAATCGTTTAATACATTTAAAATGCAAAACATTCTCTTATTGCAGCTTCTTAAATGTGAGGATTTCTTGCTTTTCTTTGGCAGATTTATCTATGACAATGTGTATATGTGACAAACATAATTTGTTATCATATATGAATAAATTGAACATCTGGGTTTCTGACTGTTGGTTGAAACAGTCATATTGGGCTCTGGAAAACTGTGATGGGCATGGATTTTTTCACATTTTTGGACATTTGACTAAATGATTGACTGACGATTGATCACTTGAGAAAATAATTGGCAGATTAATCAGTAATGAAAATAATAATTAGTTGCATCTTTCAAAATATGTAAAATAAACTACTGCTAAAAGTTCAGGTGACTCTTAACCTAGCTCTGTTTTCCTTGTTGTCTTTCTTTTTCTCTTTCTGAACTGAAGCAAACATTACCAAATAGTGTGCAGGTCCCATTCAATAAATCACTGCTAATCTAAACTTTAATTAAATTTTTCATTATTTTCATGCCACTATCCTTTGTTGATCAAGGTCGTCGCCTCAACATCAAGACTCAATTTTCAAGGCAGACAAAGAAAACAGCATCGACAAACAGAGAACAATGCAAATATAGTACAGAACAGTACAATACAACAATTAATGAATGCAAATTACAGGTAAAGCCACATAGAAATGACGGGTTTATATTTCCTAGTTTAGATGAGTGTAATTACAGCCACAGATCCAATGACAGTGATTAATAGTCAAGGATTTATTTTCAATTAATCAGAAGCAAAAATATGTTTTGCCACAGCAGCATCACTGTACACAAGACAAACAACACGTCCACTGCTGTTAAGCTCAGTTTGACTCAGTCTGACACTGATCAGGATGTATTATTAACCCTGCCTTCACATGCCTGTCGGAAGCTCCTATTTCCCAGCTGTCAAGTCGTAATTACAAAGACGCTGCTCTGAACTGCCTGCGAGCTGAAAACACGGAAGATGTCAGGACACAGAGGTTGTTTGTTCTTAATTTTAGGAAACGTTATTTTGACAGCATTATTAATCTTTTTTTTTTAACAATGCAGAAAGCAAACACATGCAGTGAGTTTTGAACACAAACAGGAACCATATTTACAGCGTGTATGCTCATTCTGTCATGAAAAAGAGGTCAGAAGTAAAAGAACTTAAGTTAAGTTGAACTTAAGTCAACCAAGACGATGATCATTCCCTAACAAAGTGCTTTGAGTGCCTAAACATAACTATAAAAACTGTTCTTCACACTTTTAGAGCTACAACTATAAATCGATAAGTCCATCAAAAGAAAATGAATCTGCAACTATTTTAATGATTGAATATCAAAATAGTTGGTTTGAATAATATCGAAGATCATTTTAATCATTTTTCAAGCAAAAATGGCCAACATGCACTGGTTCCAGCTTCTGCTGCTGTTTTTCTCTCTCATATATGATGATGAATTGAATATCTGAAGGTTTTGGACAACAAGAAAACTGAAGACATCACTGTGGCCTCCAAGAAAATGTGAATCCAATTCTTTCACTATTTTTTAACATTTCATAGAATAAACGATTAATCAAGAGAGATTGAGGTTTCTTCCCGTTAAAGGGGAGTTTTTCCTTACCGCTGTCACCAAGTCCTGCTCATGGGGGAATGTTGGGTCACTGTAAATTAACAAGTATGGTCTAGACCTGCTCTATGTGAAAAGTGCCCTGAGATGACTTTTGTTGTGATTTGGCGCTATATAAATAAAATTGAATTGAACTGAATTGAATTGAATTGAATTGATCAATTAAGCTAGAAAATAATTGGCAGATTAATCGATAAGGAAAATAACATTTAATTTAGTAAAGTAATGGATGCTTGAGCGCAAAAGCGGATTCTGTGGGGGAAAAAATGTTGTCAGTGAACATTTTGCAGATATGTTCAGTTTGCAACATGGCAGATATGTTAATTAAAAATGTATTTGCTGTTGCAAATGAGTAGAATATAAACATAATCTGTAGGACAGTGGTCCTCAAAGTGGTGTCCGGAGACCCCCAGGGGTCCTTGAGGGAGTTCCAAGGGTCCCCAGCAAAAAGGGGAACAATTTATTTTTACTATAATTGCATCCATAAGTAAAACAATGACAGAATGTGACTATTTTGGTCATGGGTTTCATACACTTTCTGTAATAAAACATCTAAAAGCAAAAATCTTGTCAGATGGGAGACCCTGGGACAAAATCTTATCAAATGGGGTCTAATATGATGTCAGTTTAGGGGTCCTTGATGTGAAAAGGTTTGAGAACCACTGCTGCAGGGATGGCAGCAGATAAGGTACTGACCTGGACTGTGGTCGGTATGAGGTCCAGCATCTGGCATCTCACTCCTGTGACTAATCCTCCAATCAAAGTCATCATCATGCTCCTGAGAAAGCTTGCAGCTCTCTTCCCATTGGTCTTCCTCCATGTTGAAATTACAGGTGCCTGGCAAGCCAACAACGTGGTCTACGTGAGGGAGAGAGAGAGAGATGGAAGGAAAAAAGAAGGTGTCAAGACGTGTGGGCTGAAAAATGGATTCATTCCCAATTCCAAAAATAAAAGCGATTCTATTTCCCATGTCTACTCACCGCAGTCTATCTCATCTGATTCATCAGCACAGTCGGCCTTGTTGTCGCACACCAGGTGGGATTCAATGCAGTGGCCGCTGCGACAAACAAAGTCTGTGACTGAAGGACAGCTGACTGGCTCCACAGCATCTAAAACACACAGAGGAACAAACATAGGAGCCAATCTGAGGGGGAAACAATTCTCATTCATGTTCATAGTCTTCATCAGGTAATCTTTCTTTAGGACTGCGCCATTAGACAGGAACCTATCTCCCCTTTTTCATTCAGATGGATCAAACCTAGCATTAGACAATAAAAACGCTACGATGAACAACTGCGTTTTATTAAAAAACAGCCTTCCTGTGCTCTGCACCAAAGGACGCGAGCAGCGAGAGAAGACTGTAAACAAAAGCAGACAAGGGCCTGTCAGAGGAATCAAAGCCTCCTTCCTCCTGCTCCGCCTTGTTTGAAACAGAAACAGAGAGGAAGGAAAGAGGATCAGGTGGATCAGAGACAGCACACAGCTTGTATGTGCGTGTGTGCTTGTATGTACGTGAAGCGACTGTTAAAACTTCAAAGGCAAAGACAATAAATGACGACCGAAATGAGCGAAGAGCTGAACTGCATTCCAGCAGTCCAGGAGGTCAGTGGGGTAACTGCCATCAATGAATAAACTGAAAATGCATTTAAAGTTGATGGAAGTTGTGCGTAAGTGTCACTTGGTTTTGGACAGACAGTTTGTCTGCTTGTCAGTCCTTGCATGCAGTCTGTGTTGATGTAAGTTTCCACTTCTGTCTGTAGGTCAGATTTTATGGCTGCCTATGTAAGTGTGTTTATATTTGTGTGCTGGAGAGGGCCTTGGCAGAGACAGGAGACATCCCACATGGTGTCCATCCTTGTGCCAGGTCCTGTTTAATGTGGAACATCTGTCTCGGACGTAAACATCAAACAGCGTCTGTCAGCGACCGTCACCGCTGTGAAAAAATCGAACTCTCTCCCTCTCTGAGACACACAAGCTCTCTCTTTTCTTTCTCTGTTCGTATCCCGAGCGGAGCGGCGGCAGAATCAATTTCATAGCCCAAACTATCAGTTGAAAAGATCATAAAATAATTTCACAGTGAAATTACAGTACAGCTCACTTGTGAAGATTATTGGAAGTATACTTTGATAAAACAAGAATGGAAGGGAGCGAGAGAAAAGTTTATAATGTGGTCTGAAATCTTTCTAAAGTGTGATGTATTTTCTAGGCCACTGCTATGATTCCTTATTCAGGTGGTTGAAGAAACCTGGGATTTAGAAGGGCGTACATCAATTGTTATTATACTTTTGACATTTTATTCTTGGATTTACAAAGACAGAATTAATTCAAGGGTTCACTGATCTTCAACAACAAAGAAAAAAGGATATTCTCAAGAGATTTTAGCAAAAGTTAGATATGGGCTGGTATGAAAAAGCTGGGCGACAATAAACGAGTTATGGCTTCTTTTTAAATCTATCAAAAGTTTAGTCAAATTGAAACTACTTTTAAATGGAGGAAGCAAAAAGAGAGATTTTTACTGCCACTCTGCACAGAGCGACCATAATATATGTGCAGAGACTCTGTGATTACTTTGCCAGGTGGTGAGATTTCTGGCTTTGAAAAACTTTCCACTCCAGTCTACCAATTATTTGGAACAATGACATTTCAAGACATATTTTCTGCACACCTACATGCATTTTTAACACCTCAACCATATATGACATTGCTGACAGGTTTTTCATTAACAAAAGAATAATGAATGAAATGAAAAACGAATAAGCCTTGCTCAGCTAACAAATCAGAAAACAAAGAAGTAGGCTATTACTACAGTATTTGGCATTATGACATAGTACCATTTAATACCACCTTGTTAACTTGTTACTATTGTGAATGATTGTGGGATCCTTCTGGTTGCCAACAGACATCAATCAAAAGCTCAGATTTTGCAATAGCACTGTTTTTGTCAAGTTAAATGAGAAGATTGAAAACACTGTCAAGTCTGTTTGTTAACTAGAGCCAGGAGACGGTTAGCTTAGCTAAGCATAAAGACTGGAAACAGGGGGAAACAGTAAGCCTGACTCACTCCGGAGCTCAAAAAATCTGCCACCCACCTCCCTAATGAAAACATTGTATTTCATTTGTTTAATCTGTACACAAACAGAAATGTGAAAATGACAAGTTGTGGTTTTATGGGGAGCTTATCTCAGCATAAAGACTGGAAACAGCCCAGCTCTGTCATAATATTCCAAGAAATGCCTCCAAGCACCTCTAAAACCCATTAATTAACACGTTATATCTGGTTTGTTTAATCTGTACAAAACTGACATGTAAAAACTAGTCTTGACAACAAGCCTCCAGGGAGTCAACATCCCATAAGACCACAACATGTTGTTTTTAGATTTCTGTTTATGTACAGATAAAACAAATGAGATATAATATGTTAAATGATCCAGGCTAGCTGTTTCCCTCTGCATCCAGTATTCATGCTAAGCTAAGCTAATCAGCTGCCAGTTCTAGCTCCATAACACACAAGCATATTACAGGCATATTACACATAATGTAAAAAAAAAAGAAAGAAATTAAATAAATTGATTCTTGTGCCTGTCTATTGTTTTAATTGTGATAGCAGTTTCTTCCCTTTTTTCTCCAAGAAATTAGGTAATGCTGTCTTCAGACCTCAAAATCCTGGAATAAAAATCAGTGACATCGCCTCGTACTCTGTGCCCCCACTAAGACACGTTATATAATCTGAATTTAACAGAGCCCCCAAAGTCTGGAAAAAAAATCCCTTTTGGAGCCCTACAACCCCAAATGTCTGTCACTGACTGACTGAGTGATAGAGTTACACCACTGGTCAGCTGAAGTCAGCCAAAGTATCCCAGAATGCATTTTGCACCAAATGGTAATTTGTAATTTCACTGTAGGACTCTATTCATATTAACGAATATTAAGTTTTAATATTTTTTCAAGTGAGAAATTAACCATTTAGATTCCCAGTATATGATCAGTTTATCCAAGTAACGCCTGTTTGGAAATTTGCTCTGATGTTGTCAGAGATGTGAGGAGCCACTGGCCGGGTGCCAACCGATTATCTCAGCAGCCCGACTCCTGAGTTGATCGGCCGGTCAACGTCCTTCGTCATACCAGGGTAGAGTCAGACTGGCCGTCAGGAGAATGGGAGAAATCCGGGTGGGCTGGTTTCTGTGTGGACCTCTTGAGCAACCCATTATACAAAAACAAGAGCCTCTTATGTCTGTTCCTTCCTTGATGTCATCAAACATGAAACCTCTTGTGTAGAGAGGCTTTTTAGCTTTATTTGGAAAAAAATAAGCAATAAGCATGTCTCTAACAGAGGGAGGTCTTAACGTTTTGGACTTCTCCTCATTCAACCATGTTATCCAAATTAACAAGATCAAAGATTTCTAAAAGATCCAGATGGCATGTGGAGTATTATTCCAAACTTTCTGTTTAAAAAAGTAGGTGGTCTTAATTTGTTATTAATGTGCCCTTTAGCTGTCAGTACACTTCAGACTCTCCAACTTTCACAGGCAAGCTCTAATGTGTTGGTCTCCTCTATATAAGCACAACTATTCTCCTCACAAATTATTTTTATAGAATAATCTCAGTGTCAACTACAGAAACAAATAATAATTTTTGATCATTGGTTTAACAGTAACATTTTGCTTGTAAAACAGCTATTTAACCGTGAAGGGCTTCTGTATTCATATGAAGATTTTATAGAGAAATAAGGTGTTCCTGTCTCCCAAAGTGAGCATACCACTGTAATTAATGAACTGTCAGTTGGCATTATATGTGTATCATGTTGTTTATCATGTATATACCATATATAGAAGATAGATTAATACTCTTTTTATAATTATATAGTGGAAACACTAGAACATCTGTTTATTCAGTGTGTGTATGTGACAATGTTTTGGGCTGATTTTCAGTTGGATCTTAAAAAATACTGTATTTTGTTAAGGAAATTTTACATATAGAACATGATATGTTATTAGTATTCAACAATCCTAATTTCTCCAGCAATGAACAATCTGTCATGAATTTGCTCATTATTTTAGCCAAATTTTACATTCATAACATGAAGATCTTGAAGTTACTATCTTATATTACATTTAAACAAACCTGGTTTTGACCTGGAGTAATCTCATCTTTCAGGAACCTGGGGTGATTCTGGAGTTGTAATTTACAAAGAGAGAATGTGGGCCCACAGTTCAGGCTCAATTTAACTTTTTGTCTTGTTTTTTTAATTTATTTTTGGTTTGTATACGTTATAGGCAGTCAGCACTTCTTCCGAAATGTGTGTACTGTTCATATCACCTACTTGGGTCACAGTCTATGAACTCCAGGTCATCCAAGGCGGCTCCTCCGCTGACGTCCCTCGAGCGGATCCCTTCAAATATCACCATGAAGTTCCTCAGCTTCCTCAGGGGGATCTCAGCTCGATTCCACTTATTTCCCTGATGCCCCGTTTTATTCCACACCTCCCGCAAGTCGCTCTCCGTCTGTGGAGAAGAGCGGCATTGAAAAAGGACGATCATGTGGTTGCATTTTACATTCTGCTCTAGTTATACCTCTTGGAGTTACTGTCAATTTCTATATCATTTCAAACTGGATTCAAAGCTGCAGCATTATTGTCAGAAGCATATAAACTTGAAGTATCACAGAGTCATGTCACATTTCAAGAGTGAAGAACTTAGAAGTTAAATTGAGCTGAAATTAACTCTTAGACAGACTGCTGAGCTGCCATCTAAGAGGAGTCATTAAAGTCTCATTAGCATAACATCATAGCAGTAAGTTCCCCTGCCTTGAAACCTGCTATTCAGACTAAAACTGAGCTCTCCCTGAGTCATGGTAATGGCTTTCTCTCATACCACATATGGAACGTATTAAAAGACAGACCGATGTGTATTCCTCTGTAAGTCCTCTCTGTCTTTTCCCATGGCACAAGCCAGGCACTAAATCATGACTAATGCAGCTTTGAAGCAACAAATGTGACTTTGAAAGGGGTTTTGTGGATGTATGTCTGACGAGCCAACATCTCGCTGGCGGTTTTTAATGTCATGTCAAGAGCATGAATGAGATGTTTACAAAAGTCATATCACATCATATTAAAGATACACTGTTTTGTCTGAAGAATATGAGGCGCTAGTGCAAATTATTGGTGAAGGCAGCAGAAAACACACGTCATGTCCTTTATTGACATAACCAACAATAGTAGAGCATATGCAGCCGCAGATTAAACCAAGTAACACTGAATTTCAGAAAAAAGGAGATCACAGGCTTGGCAGCACAAAACTGAAAGACAATTCAGACAAAAGAGAAAAGGAAAGAAAGAAAGAAAAATCTATATATACGTGGTTACGCTTGAAATAAGCTAATTCAGCCGCTCTCTCTAAAGTGTTATTATGAAAGTTCCCAGTACTGCATGTTGCACAGCGGTTAGGTCAGTTTGAGACTGTCTCATTCACTGTCTGGGACAGAGTGCCTCCCATTGAAAAGTTTATGCTCTTTATTGGTGTAAGTCCAGTAAGTCCTCATCTTTGAAGTATTTTCTCTTGTAAAATCATGTTCTAGTAAAACATACTGTAAATCTGACCTTTGTGCGGCTTGTTGTTTGTTTTTGAGTGGGGAATGGCCTCATTGTTGCCCCTTGTGGCCACTGGGGAAAAAGCAAAACAACTGAGGTTCTCATTTTTTTGACTGTAGTTGTAGTGGGTGTTTTCCATCCACAGCCTCAGGGGGCAGTAATGAGCCCAATACGGCATGGCGGGCCAGAATCTCGCCACAACCAAACTTACTTCAACAAGCCAAACAAAGCTGAGATTTATGTTTTATCGGTTTCATGTGTTTTCAAACAGTAAGTTTCAGTTTTACAAGAGAAAAGGCTTCAAGGATGAAGACAAAGTTTGGTTTACCAAATGCACATCTGGTTAACGTCTCCACCTTTGAAAAAAGCAATCTACACTTTTCTATGGGAAGCATCCAGGGTTGTCTCCCACACATTAGACAAGACAGTCCTTAACGGGGATAGTGGAGGTGAAAATGCTTATTTTGATTTCATCTATGTGTATGCAGTTTCCTTTTGTCTCTTGTCTGATTTGTCTTTAAATTTTGTGTTACCACTCGTTGAAAACACTTCCCATAAGAAAATAACTTTTTCACCGTTTTGCGGCTTGTCCATGTTTTGTTTTTTTTTGTTTTGTCTTTGTATTTTTAAATGAGGAATGGGCTCATAATTAGTAGTTGCAATGGTGGTTTTCCGCCCCAGGCCTCAGGGGGCAGTAATGAGCCAATTACGGCTTGGAATGAAGTGAAGAAGACACCGCACTGGAGAACTTACTCAGACAAGCCAAATAAAGTTGGGATTTGTGCTTTATCAGAAGTATTCTTGCATTTTTTGGTTTGGCAAATACACGTCTGGTTAACTTCTCCACCTACGATACAAAGCACCGCACAGTTGCTTCCCTACGCTTCTCTATAAGAAGCATCCGGGATTGTCTCCCACGTTGACAAGACAGTCCTTAACTGTGTTGGATTTACAAAAACATTAAAAATAAACTGAAGAATAAGCACGAAATATAAAGCAAGCCTGGTGTTTTGCGTTGTTCTTTAAAAAACCTGAAAATTTCAGCAAGCAGAGAGGAGTTTATATAGATTAAAGCAGCCTTATAGCAACTTGCATCTAAATGACACCCATTTCGTGCAAACACACACATATGCACACTGTAGGTACATCTCAGTTCCCTTAAATTGCATCCACATTTCCCTCACTGACGTCTTTTCTTTGCGTCTAAGTCCCTCCAAACGAGGATGTGTGGAGAGACGCAAGGAAACCACGCAGGCAGAGAGGAAACGAGGAAATATGTTTTTAGAGAAATGAGACGTCCTGTCCTCTGAAGTTTAATGTGAAGCGACGTCTGTTTCTGATGACAGCTGCAGATGATCACAGCTGGATCAGCTGTCAGTCGGCTTTAACAGCTGTAGACTTTTGATGGAGTTTGTGTCTGCACATATGTTCACTGTGCTGACACTAATAAAGGTGCACAGATATCATTGCCAGAGCAGCTGTTTTCTTCCTGTAGCCTGTTAATTGTTTGACAAACACCTGCATATGAATATAAACCTGCATTCTGTATTTATACCGTGTACTGTGTCCTGCTCAGAGGCACACGAACCATTTCTACGGGCAGAATGCGTTTAGAATATTTAGAATTGTTTGTGTTTGTATTTATTGATATTCTGTTTGTTAATACGTTATTTAATAACTGAATATGATTAGGGTTTCATTAAGCTAAGTGCTTCAGGGAAAATGGAAATGATGTAACTCCTACCAAACCATCACTCAGGAATTTTCAGCCTCAAAAATATAAATGTGTTTAAAATGTGTTTCTTGCTGACAGATAGACTCTCCCAGACTCTAATTTGATCCATAATAACAGTTAATGGGGGAAATAACAGATCATAAAAAGAAAAAAACTTCTAATAAATGAAGAAAGTTGTTTATGGTTCTTTGTTGATTTGACCGACAATTAACACTGATTTTTAACTGCGGCTCTGGTGTATCCTCGCTCATGACTCCTTAGAGCAAGAATCAGAGCTTTGAGACGGCCTTCAAGTTGACAGACTGCAACGATTTCTGGTTCAAGCGAAGATTGAGGAGCGAGGAAAGATTGACGCACCTTGTCTATCCTCGTCCTCACTAGCAGTAATTTGGGTGAATGTTAAAAATCCACTTCAGCTTCGGATCAATATGGAGAAGCACTGCCTAGTTAAACCAGAGAGTGTATAATAGACGAAAGTAAAGATTTCACTACCCATCATGCTGAAGTTCATGAGTCTAATATTAAGACTGGTGTCACCGCAATAATTCATAATAGCTTCCTCGTCCTCTGGTCTTATTAAAGGTGACAGAATGACTGCGGGTCTATAACACCACATCATTAATTCAGTTTTAGGGTGGTGTCAAGGTGAAAATCAATCTCAGCAGTGTGAAACTTTTTGGACATTGTAGATGAACAGCTAAACATCGCACATAGTGTGAGGTCTGACAAAATAAGACATGAAAACTTGCTGTATTTGAAGTTGCAAGATGAGGCCAGAGGGCTGACTGCAGTGAAAGAGACCTGGTCTAATGTACTCAAAAACCAGAGGACAAGCAATGTCACATTCTACTCTGCAATTTGAAAGCCTATTAAAATGCACCCTTGGGTGAGGCATGCACAGACTGTCTCCTCTGCTTTACGCCAGTGGAGCCTTGGCTTGAAATAATCTTGTTACTGTGAGAGTAGAGCATAGATTAATAGGCAGCATTACAGCAAGACTTATCCAGCTTTATGTCATGGAGTAAAGGCTCAATCCATAAAACCAGCCTTAGAGCGACTGACGAGTGTATGATACCGACGTACGTAGCTCACACTTGACGCCTCAGCGGCGTATACGTCGAGGCATTTATTCGATCAATTTGAAGGTTCGTTTCCTGAGCTCGCTGTCAAGGCGACGCAACGACAAATTCAGTTTGCTCAATGTGAAGAGTGGATGTACATTTGCATAATTTCATTTTATTATCCCCAGGTGACAGTCAAGAGTCCAAAAGAGAACAAAGAAAGTTGTAATTACAAGAAAACACTTGATTTTATTTAAAGTTTGAAATCCCCAATGTCTTAACCATACACTGAATGTTCAACTAAGCTGAAATCCAATTTGTATCCGTGGCTTTTTCATTTTATGGAACTGCTGGCAGCTGTTGACTCACCTTCATTTCAGAGTGCATCCACTTTTCTCAACTCAATCTCTGCTTAGTTAAATAGTGTTACAACACTGAGGGGATATTAGCATTTTGTTTTCATGATAGAACCACTCGACTACTTAAAATCAAGAACATGTTCAAATGATTAGTCCTGCCACGCTTTATTATACTTTGGCCTCTCTTGGGGTGACTGGCAGATGTTTAGCTCACCATAATGGCAGGCTATTTTTCAGACCAGTATGTAACTATATAAATGAGCAAATGGCAGGCTATGTAGCTTAAAGTAATTCCTCTCAGTCATCATTACACTGGGCTGATTTGTCAGTAAATGGGACAAACAAACAGCCTGCTTTCACAAAATGTTATGAATGTCTTAAAAGGAGAGTAACATGTTCTTCTCCTCTCTGGTGACAATAACTTTTGAGGTCGTTGCAGCCAGTATAACACATCCAGTCATTAACAACTAGTTTACAGTATAAGGTACAGTTCCCCTGTGGCACCAAAACCTCCAGGATACCCCATCTGTCTTTGTACCAGTCACCCGTGATCGTGTTTTATTTAAATTTAATTATCGCAAGCAGCATGAGGTTCACTAATTATTTCCTATGCTATGCACAGTGTCCCACAGAGCTTTGTCTAGGCTTATGTTGATCTGTTGTGCCAGGATTTTTTTTTATTCAGATTGATCTCCAGCAGAACTAAATAACTACATAATAGACTAAATACAGTTTTCAAAATAATAGACATAAATCTCATGCAGTGCTGCATATAATGTGTGCTGTCACATTACATGTGGCGGTCTGGGATTTGGAAAAATGATTACTAAACCACCTTGCTCGTTCACGCCGAGACCCTGCCTTTAGTCAAGTCCCAGCCTACATTTCCAGCCCACTCTGCTGCCGAGGACAGTGTGATGAACAACAAACTCTTAGGGGCAGTTCATGCTTTGCAGCCCTGCAGATATAAATAGACAGTTGCCTGTTGATCCCCTTGTGAACTTCACAGAGGGAAACACTTGCCAGGTAAATATAATCCCCTCACTCCTCCTCTGTGTCTCTGCCCACTGAAGTCTCCACAGTCATTACCACAACTCCCTTTGTTCTTCAATCAACCTTTAAATCTGGCTCACGCTGTATTTACACTATGATGCTCACAAGTGTGTGTGAATGTGTGTGTTTCTTGTCATGCCTGTGCAAAAGTGTGTGTTTGTATTTATGTGAGTCGAGGCAACATCTTGGCTATAAAAATGCTATAATGTTGTAAATTATAGCACAAGGCAATAATGTGTAAGTGCTAATATCTTTAAACCTTCTAAGTCATACACTTAAAATCATTTATGTGTCATTGGAAATGATAAAGCTGAGCTGAGATATTGGTTCTCTCTCTCACACACACACACACACTAGCAGACAGATAACACCCACACACTTGAATCAGTGTCTAAAATAATATACATGTATGATGACCTCTGAACTCATCACCCTCTGTCTGTCTGTGTCTCTGTGTGAATGATTCAACCACTTCATTTCCATGTCGAGAGCTGACCTTCTTTAAAAGGCCAAATTTTACATTTTCCGTCCGCATGTGAACAAGGAGGACATGTAAAATAGTCCGCTCTCATATGTTACCACCTGCCTCTCAGAGAGTCACATAATCAATCAAATAGCCAAGTGGGGTTGGCTGGAGAGCTGGGCAAACCCCTTCATTTGAATTTCTGAGAGCAGCATTTTCCTGTCTGCACCAGGCCATTAGGTACAATCAATAGCACAGTAAGGTATTTGTGTAGTAATTAAATTGAAAACAGCATCAATAAATACAACATCTACATGCGGAGCAGTATAAGAGAGACACAACAGTGATTTACATTAAGTTACTGTACAGTCAGGACCTTTAAAATTAAGGCTGATAATATTCAAACACATACCATTTCCTCCATTGGTTCCAAAAGACATACATCTTTAGAATTGGGTCTGAAGTATACTGTATAAACTTCAATTTTTTAAAAAGGCTAAATAATATCCTAAAACAGCTGGGAACTGTAGTTGTAGCCAATGTTACTCACACAGGAATAAGTAGATTTGTTTGGGACTATTTTCAACTACAGATTAGGGGAAGAATTTACAACAGGAGGACGGTGCATGTGGGACTGACTTAGACTGCAGTGCTCGTGTTCATGATAATGAAGAAACATGTCACACAGTGTAACGGCTCATTTTTTGGAAGGCAGTGACACAGAGGAATAAGCTACATCAGGCTTTGGAAACACAGATAATATGTGGGATCAATTTATTGTCGGTTTTGGTCTTTTCATGGGTTCAGTTTAAAGTACTGTTGGAGCTTTTATCGACTGAGTCAGATTTTTTCTCTCAAAAGAATCCGGCAGCTGCAGCATGAGAAAGCATCAGTGTCATTCTTTGCAAGAGTAATAATATGTAAATTTTGCAAGGTGGGATACTACCTCTTGTTGTTTGAAGAAAAAAAAAAGCTTTGTAAAATTGCCAGGATAACTTGCTGACCTGTTTTGTAAATTGCATAAACAGTTTCTGCAGCGCGCACAAGGACGCACTAACAATCACGCACGTGCTGCGCATGCTTTATGTGAATATGTGAGAAAAATCAAGGCAGACACGCTTTCACACCCCAAAACCGAATCTACTCATACACAAACGTCTGCACCTTGACCTTGAGTCATAGCTGACAAAGTTAAATGAAGTTGAGAGTACGCAGACCGCAGGAAGGAGGCAGAGTAAATCTCAGCAGAATTTCAATGGCAGAAAGCTGCAAGCAGAAATCTTAATCCCTGAAAGTCGACCATGCATACACAAACTACATGGCTGACAGCGTTACAAGCAAGAAGCCATGAGAACTGGCAGAGCTGCCGCCGCACACTAGTATGTGCCCAGATGGTGAGGTGGGTCAGCTCTGAGCCAAGCGCTGACCATGACCCCCATTACTCACCTCCACCCCCCCCCCCCCCCCACAGATACTCTACAGACCAAACACACTGATTGAGATTGACAGCGACATATCTTGCTTCTCTTTTTTCCAATTTACTCAGACTGCAGCGCTAATATGACACGATTACTGTCTACATTAATGTGATTTAATATACTCAGGCTTTATTTCTGACTGAGTGTAACCATGGTAACTATCTTTAATGGACAGCAGTAGGTCTCTTAGGCTCTTTTTTATAAATTATCATGGACTGGCATCAGTTGAATTTATTGTTTCTCATCACGATTGTATGCAAACAGAGTTAACCCGTATCTGAATCAGAACAGATGGTTTACCTGAATCAGCAGACGGATGGTTCCTGTGGCCTTGTGGGAAATATAGTACCAGAAGGAGAGCTTGCAGATGGCGCTTGACTCTTTCCACACAGAGCTCCTGATATGAGCTTTATCGCCTTTCAGTCCCACCGGTGTAGCTTCCAGATAGACAAAATGACCTAAAGAGAGGAGGAAAAGGAGATGTGATAGAGGAGAAGGGCAGACGAGACGGAGAGGAATTGATTGAGAAGACCCTCTTTATTGTCATTATCCTCTGTATTTAGGCCCGTCCTATAAACTAGAAGCAGTGGGCGAATCTTGTTGCCAGTGCCAGTGGTCAGGGGCACTGACATACATATCTTTGATGGCAGAAACCCACGCAAACATGGGGAGAACATGCAAACTCCATACAGAGAAAACCTGAGATATCCAGGGTTTGAATGCAGGACTTTCTTGCTGTGAAGCAACATTGCTGACCACTGAGTCACCGTGCCGCCATGACTATCTCTGTACAAGCAGCTCTTGCAGCCAGTGATAAATTACAGGAAGGTCATGAACGGTGTGGTGGAGGAGTGAGGGCTAGAGGTCACAGAGTAATCTCTGACATATCGACTAACGTCTCACAGCCTTTTGACCGTAAGTTTTTCAGCCAAGTCAAGCTCATGAAGAAAACAGAAGACCTGGGAGGATGACTGAATACTAAACATTTCAGAGAGCTTTTTTCATAGAGTATATTGCTTTTTATTATTTATTACCCTGAGATTTATGTATGTAGATGCCATATACAGCTTGGAATGAGGAATAAAAAATTCTGAAATGTGTTGAATTTAATATAACATTATTGCTATATGCAATCTTTCTTTGAAGGTAATGTTAAAGGTACCCTGTGGAGTTTCTGACCCCTGTTTTATGATTATTTTATGACTGGGTAAAATACTTTAAAAATCGGCTTTGCTAATATTTTATGAGGAAGGAAATGCATTCAACACTTTGGTCAAGGATACGCTCAATGCATTTTGGTGAGTAACATTTGATGTAAACATTACTTTAATTTGTTTGCAAGAAAACTCCACAAGGTGCCTTCAAGTGACTTTCCTGACACTAACATGAAGCTGTCTCAGGTAAAAACATCTTTTTTTTCTAAAGTAATGTATCAGTAAGATGGTGAAAGTCAAACGTGTTAAGCAGTTCTACATTACCTACTCAAATGTAATCATTTACAACTGCCTCATGGCTGTAAGGTAACATAAATTAACTGTAAAGTAACTGTCATGCCACTGAATTATTGCTAACAATGCCTGCAGAATTGCATAGTGTTTTTGAGTTGGACTCGTTTTGTGAATGTAAATACTGTGTGTGAAAATATGAAAACAGAATTACGAAGCTTGTCTAATATATAAACAATCAATAAAATGATCTACGAAGTCTTATATTACAATAAAATTACATCATAGCAGCCAAATTACAATGTAATAAGAAAATAGAACGTACTTATATATATAATAATTACAAACGGTTGGTTCATCTTAAATGTTATATTGTAGTAACATTACTGTAACTGTCCATAAAAGATTGTTTT
The DNA here is from genome assembly GCF_963924715.1 of Thunnus thynnus. Lineage (NCBI taxonomy): Eukaryota > Metazoa > Chordata > Actinopteri > Scombriformes > Scombridae > Thunnus > Thunnus thynnus. The sequence continues at coordinate 10,466,990 of NC_089537.1, forward strand.
AGTATGAAAACCCTGATTTTTGATTCAACCAAGTATCCTATTTTATACATAAATGTATGAATGTGACATTTGTGGGAAGTCAAACCACTGGAAAATTGGTTGAAAACTCCCTTCTTAATATACAGCTACTCTGTTCCAATATGGCGACTGAGCTGACGCACCAATGTGGTATGTATGTGCATATATATTTGTGGTTTTTGCCCTCTGTGCTGATCAGTATAAACCAAACAAGCTCAGATTTTTGTCTGAGTGTGCATATGTGTTTATGTGTTTTATTCACGTGTAACTCTTTTTACCATACACACTGTATAAGGGAATTATAGTCCAAAGAGCCCTGCATCAATCACCTGAAAGCTCACCTGCTGCACATTCACACACCAGCGAGTAACTCATTGATTTTGTCACTAAAGTGGCTGGGACAGTGCATGAATTAAACATCGTGGAGAGCTACAGCAGCACTTTGGGTCTAACAGGTTGGAATTTTACCATCAGGGCAGTTTTATTCATTCTGATACAAAACCCACCTAAGAGTGTAGGTGCCCTTGTTCAATGATGATAGAATAGTAATTCAGAGAGGAGACTAGAACAGTTACTTTTTTTTATGAGCAAGTAGAAGTTTAAAAAATAGTCGAGGATTTCAGTGCGTATGAACTCGTATGCACCACAGAAAATAATCAAAAACATACCATTTTCATCCATCAAAGTGTGATCATACGGAGGCCGAATGCTTTGGATGGATCCAGTACCCAGGGTCCAATCAAAATTGTCGGCCAGGGAGCTTTTCCAGCCACAGCGACCATTCTCAAAGGAGCAGGAAGTCCCACAATGCTTTTCATCGGTGCCATCGCCACAGTCATCTGTGAAGTCACAGCTCTGCCCCAGAGAGAAACACTGGCCATTTTCACACGGCAGGAAGCCTGAAGGACAGGACCCTGGACATAAGACATGCATATAAAATATCATTCACACGACCCAATGTCAGCTATGTGTTCTGATATGACAGTAATAGGTTCCCCATGAAGGACAAGGTAGGTTAACGTTGTCACTGGGTCTGTAGACAAACATGCTGACATGTGTTAACAATGTTTTATTCCACAGATAAGAGACCCAGGGGTCAGAGGTTATGACTATGAGGAGGGAAACAGGACTCAAATGACACCATTAAAGGCACAATTCAACATTTTGGGACATACTCTTATTCACTACCACTACAGCTACTGCCAGCAGCCAGTTAGCTTAGCTTAGCATAAAGACTGGCAGCTAGCCTGGCTCTGTCCGAAAGTAACAAAATCTGCCTTCCAGCACCTCTAAAGCTAACAAATTAACATGTTATATCTTGTTTGTTTCGTCCATACAAAAAGTTTAAAAACAAGGCTTCAGGAAGTCACTGCTTCTGTCAAAGAAATAGTCAAGCGCATAGCCCCTTTAAAGCTGCACCTTGCGGTTTTTGTACAGATAAGATTTAAAATAAAATGTGCTGGGAGGCAGATTTTAATCTCTTTTGACAGAGGCAAGTTAGGTGTTTCACCCTATTTCCTGTATTTCTGCTAAGCTAAGCTAAACTAAGCTAACTGACTGCTAGCTGTGGCTTCATATTTATCTTACAGATGTAGGATTGGATATATCGGTTTTCTCATTTAACTCTTGCCAAGAAAGCAAATAAGTGTATTTCCCTAAATATCTAACCATTCCTTTTAAGATTTGGATAGTTCAATAAAAAATATGTGTACTGTTAAGACTGTTTTGTTTGTTTTCTTTCAGTAAAACATCTTCTGTGTGCTTCACTGGATTTAACAACACCACAAGAATTTAGTATCAACTTCCGAGCATAAGTCAACTCGAGAGTGGGGAGACCATCTGCATACAGCATCAGAGTCTCTTTAAGAGGCTTTGGAAGACAAAGGAGCATGGGGCTATAAGCCTGAATCAGTGTATCATTGGGCGGTGGTGCTGTGGGGGGCTGGAATCTGCTTCTTTTGGCGCCAGGCATTCCAGCGGGGTCAGTGCTTGGCTTTGGAGAGTGTTAGAGAGGGAGATGAGGCGTGATGAAGAGGGGTGGTCGCTGTAATTAAAGGAGAGAAAGGGGTATAAGTCCTTCCTAATCCTTTGTTCCTCTTCAGATGCACGGGACCAGAAGCAATGTGCCGCAACAAAGCCACGTAGGAAGCCAGGAAGCCACGGCCTCCAACTGTGAAGCTGGGCTGCCTCGCTGCCTGGTGGGGAGCACACTGAAGCTGTAGGTGGATTCATTTCAAAGAAATGATGCTCTTACTGATAACTGGCAAAATATCTCTATTTTTAGCCCTCATTAATTCCAGTACATATCTTGATCAGGTTACATGGAAAACTTCAGGGCTGTGTACAATGTGACCTTCACACCACACTGTACTCATATACTGTATGCTGGTCAGTCACCCTGGGTGGCACACTGCCACCTGCTGCAAGCATTTGAAAAACTCACACAGTTTTACCCTCAAGAGCCACAGACTGGCTTAATTTTGACAGATAAAATGAAACCTCTTCTCTCTTTGACATGTTATCTTTACATTTCTACTTCATTTACAAGTTTGATCCAGTTTTGCCCTCATTTTCTTCTAATATTCTCAATAATATATGAAACTGAAGCTTTGTTGTTTTCTCGCTGTCCTTCTCGCTCTACCTTCCTTTGTCCTGGCAGATGAAAGAAAGATAGACAGTGACAGCACAGTGCTCTTACAGTATATCTGATAAGTCTCATAAAGAATCCAGCCTGGGATCAGATGCTTTCATAGCAGATTAAAATTATATTATGATATCAGAGGCCAGTGATAAGAAGAGGACATACAGCAAACCAAACTGCACTGTGCTTAAACCATATAGAGGAGTAGGGGCTCTGAATGTGTTCAACCCATCATAACAATTAATTGTTAAAGCCGAGATAAAATGCTCAGACAAACGTATAAAACGTGTGTGTCCTGAGCTTGTGCGCAGTGTGTATTGGGTCTCGCCCTATCATGTAATGGGATGGGATTATAGAATGAACCAGTGGAGGAAAATGTCCCCAGGGGCTTCAGTATATAATTACAGTACTCGCTGTCGTTGGCCTCATCAGTATTACTGTACATCCTCCACAGCCTGCAGCTGCTAAAGAGGCAGAGAGAGCAGGTTTTCCTCCTGGCTCTCTGAACGGTGGGATGAACTTTACTTCGCTGTCAGGGCAGCCGTGTTAGTCCCTCTCTTCACCTTCAAGAAACAGTTCAAATCACTTCATTTTCCAGACTCACCTTCTATTTCCATCCTGCTTTATTTGCTCTGCTTCTACTTGTTCTGAAAATGATCCTGTCATGAAAAAAGAAAAAGCACATCCTCTGCTCTCTCTCCTTACCTATGTTTTTTTCTGTCTAGTATTTTCCAACACAACACAACTCAACTAGACACTATGACAGCTGCTGCCAGCTGCTCTGCTTAAGTTAATCACTTGTTTGTATATAAGATTATTCATGCTACTGCAGTTTTTGAGTCAGTCTGGGTAGAAGTGTAGCTTACTTGGGTTCATTTAACTAAACTGGGTAGGTATCATAATCAAGTAATCTGACTCAGTGCGATTCACGGAGCCGAGGAGAGAAGCAGTCAATCACAGCTGTCAATCAACACTCACACAGTAGACATCCAAGCTACTATAAGTCTCTAAATCTTAAGACCATAGTGAGTCGATAAACATTATTGACTTAATATTTCAGGAGAGAAGTTGACGCTTTTTGAAAGGGAGTGTAGTGGGGCCAGCATCTAGCAGCTGTCAGTGGTGTTACACTTTAAGGTACTCCCACATTGGCTTTAGCCTCAAGTAGTTGCCAAATGGTGTAGGCAAGCTAAATTCATAAAACATAAAATCCATATAAAGTAAGTTAGAAGCACATATTCAATCATTAGACAACATCTGCATTTAATGTAATGGTTTAATTCACCAAAAGAAACCATATTTTCTCACTTTCCTTTTGTGGTATTTTGCCATGCATCAGTTTTTGAGATTCTTGGCTTCACTTTGACACATTGGAGTTGAATTTTTTTTTTTTTTTTGCCAAGCTCACAGCATGTTTAAAAAAACATTCAACAGCAACATCTCTTTCCAAACACAGTGTTCCTGTTACTCTGAATAATCCACAGAACACACTGTCAGCAGTTTTCACACGGACTATTTCTTTAGGAGGAATCGGTTTCAGTGAAAACTGTTCACAGTCAGGTCTGTCGATTATCTGGAGTAAACAAGGCTTCATTTCTGACACGTTGTTGTTGATTTTTTAAAATTATCTTCTACAGCACCACAAACAAAATCCCATTCATCTCCACTTTGCTGGCATAAATCTCATTTACTGATATCTCGAAACTGGAACAAATAAAACCAAAACTATCAGTATGGCTATATACAACAAGAAGATATATTTATTTGTAATTTGGGTAAACTGAATCTTTAAGAATAGGCAATTTGCTTCAGCAGGTATTGATGCCGTCATGCTGCTCAAGACAAATAAATTTTCAGCATCAGTGAAGGCAGCAGGCAGAGCAGGAGAGTCACATATTAAACGGTCGATGAGATGCTAAATTGTAATTAAAAGCAGTAACACAAAGGCATCATTAGCACACAAACCTATTTTAGATCTCAGCGAGACTGCGCTACCTCAGAGCTCTCTAGTGACTGATTAACGCTCCTGCGCTGTGGGAGTCTAACTCTTCACTGTAGGCACCAATACAGACAAATGCAGAGGGACATTCAGACAGTGGAGAGAGAGAAAGCTGTAAGGAAAACCATACACATCACACTGCTGCTGCTGCTGCTGCTGCTGCTGCTGCTGCACAGAAGCTTCTCCGGCTCAGCTCAATATGAAATGACGAGGAGACTCTTGCAAGTGCCACACGGCTTGTTTCACCACTTTCCAAGCACATCCAATCTACAAACTCCTCTCCTCTCCACAGCATCCAAGAGAAAGGCAATACATTTAATAGGCCAATTATAGCCGCAGTGACATTGGCAATAAATCAGCTCTTGTTTTCTCTCGCCTCTTAAAGAGTTCCCTCATAAAGAATGTAAGAGGAACTTCTAATAGCTGAATAGTTCCCAAGTCTGAGATACAGACAATGATGTGGCTCACTTCACAATAGAACACTTTGGGACAGTTACCTCAGTAAGTCAAGCAAATGTTTAAGACACTATTTTCGCCATAGCAGCTTCTGTGACAGAGAATTTTTCATCATTTCTGCCTTATGTCATGAGGAAATAGCATTTTTATTGTGCAATTCTGTCAAATCTCAACATAATTCTGGTTAAAACAAGATGCTAATGAGGTGCAGTTCTTAAGTGAGCATGTTTGTCTCTAATTGTGTTTTGTATTTTTATCTTGTAAGGTCTGTATACATCGTTTTATATTTAATTCTCTGTTTTGTTATCGATGGCAGCTGGAAAGGAAGCAAAGTAAGAATTTCATTGGACAATGCAACTGACTGTTCTCTGTGCATATGACAATAAAGATTTGATTTGTTTAATCATAAAATATAATGAAGGAACTCTATCTTTTCCTGAAACCTTAATTTCATATGTTTTTATATTTAATAAGGGCATAAGATTTAGGATTGTCAAGGGTTTAAACACCCAAACATGCAACACTCTATCATGTTACCCAGAGACATTTTGGTCATACCCGCAAGATAAATTGAGTTTTATTTTCCTTTTTATTATGAATATTGCATTGGTTTCTGAAACTGCCAGTTTTTGCCTTGAAACTGAAGACAAGATTGTAATATCCCAGCAGCCAATAATTCTCTTGACTGCCTATATGAGCTCACAGTTACAGTGAAAGTCATCTGTATCTTTGTAATGTAATATTGTTCTTAAATCTGGAAGATATTTTAATTTTAGTACTTGCAGCTCTACAGCCAAGATCTGCTCATACTGACAGCCTTTTCTGTACTCATATAAGAAAAATACAGTTGTACAGTTACAATAAAAGTAGGAAAAATAGTGCAGTCCAAAGCACTCTTCCTGTCCCAATAGAATTAAAAATCTGTTATTTGCTGGCTCGCTCTATTAGGAAAAATACTAAAAACCTATATGTTCCAGCTACAGGCTGGCCTTCATCAGGACATCCAGTCTTTGGCAGAAACATTATGTTTTTTCATTATTAGTGCAGTTTGAACAAGCCAAGTTTTTGAATTCTTGTTTGGCAAGGAAAGTGTCTTGTTGAAGCTTGGTCTTTGTATCGCAGGATTGAACTGCTACTCTGAAATTTTGAACTTGAGTTTATGTTGCAATGAAGCTGTCAGAGGTCACTGTTGTTATCACTACAGTGCAGGGACACTCATTGGGCTGTACTATACAGGCTTATATATAAAAAAAACAGTTTCTGAGCTAACCAAAGCTCTCTGCAAAGACAAGGAAACACTTTTCCCCAAAAAACTTAGATTAAAACTTAGACATCCCCCTCTGCCCTCTTTGGACGAATGGGGGAAACAACTAGTACTGTAGCAATCACAAAAACTAAACAGAAAAAGCAGGATTATAGTGAATTCAATTTAGATATAACAAGACTGATGTAGGCTAAGCCCAAAGAGATAAGGCGGTCTGTGACACGAGAAGCAGGATGCAGCTGCATCATGAGAAAACAGCAAACACCCACAACATGTTAGCTCAGCAAAAATGAAACGAGGGAAACGAGCGTGTACCTGTAGGAGGCGGAGGGGTGTTTTCCTCTTCTCCAGCTGAGGAGGCGAGCAGACACTCTGGAGAAAAGGTGATGTCATCCAGGCAGATGTCACCCTTTGAACTTCGGCCCACCTTGCCCTCAAACATGACCTGGAAGTCTTTGGTGTAGTTCAGCGGGATCTCCCTCATCTGCCAGTAGTTGCCCTGGTCTCCCGTCAGGTTCAACAGCAGATGAAGATGCCCTTCACTCTTCCTGAACACACTGAGGGTCCCGATGCCGTCGCCAGACATGTGAAAGTAGAAACGCATCTAGACAAAGGACAGAAAATGAAAAATATGTCAAAATACGTTACTGGCTGGCAAAGTGTGCAGATGGTACAAAATATTCCCACATTGATATTCAATTTCCTCTCAGTTACATCATAACAGTGTGGAAATCTTACATAATAACTGATTTTGTAGCTACCAGTCGAAGAAAAATATATTTTGTAATTTGGGTGTTTTAAATAAAGGTTTTTTATTTGCATAACTGTTTCTAAATAATGTATTATTCATACATTATTCATACATATACATAATAATGTATATGTATGAAGTATGAAGTCTTCTTTGGCTGCTTTCTTTTGCATTTGCGCACACACACACACACACACACATACAGCCAGAATAATGACTGTACAAGCACATACACTAAATTTCTAATTGCCAGTTTTGTTTAAACACATTTCCAAATGTAGCTGCAAGCAATTCAGTCTTATCTGTTGAAATTTGGTCAAAATAGTGTTCAATTCAGCTCTTCATGCCAATTTCCTTAAGGAAGCGTTTATCTCTACTAAGAAGGACAGACATTTTATGCCTGTTTGTGTTCAGTTTTGTAATCTAAAATTAAATTGGTATTAATCTATAACACAGTTTCCACTCCCTCATGATCCCCCTAAGGTCATTAGAACACAGAATACGACTTTTACTGTAAAATAAACGTATCCAGTATGTTTATCTAGGTAAAAATAAGTCATGGTAACACAATACATCTTTGCTTTTTTTGTCCCCTAAAAAAAAGAGATAAACTGCAGGAAGCTTTCAAATTATATTCACCAATATAATTTGTCCGGGAAGCCAGAGGAGTGCTAATGTTTTACTACAGTTTTTAGTGTGTCTGTTTTATTCCATCTGTTCCGCATCTATTTTTGAAATGCATTGCATTCCCATTTTTACTACAACACATTTTTATTAGATTGTATTTGTTTATGTGTATGCAGAACCCCATGAAAAAGTTACCTTATATATACTTAAGGGGACAAAAATAAAATAAATTCTCAATATAACGACCCGTTTCTTCAAGGACTTAAATTCAAGTAATGTTATCACGTTTACTTGTTTATATGTGCGAAGTATTAAGTAAAAGTAACATTTAATCTTCAGTGTAGCCTTGGAAATCGAGGCGTGCTTAAGCTGTGAACCCCCACTGACTTACACAAAACCATACAGTATTGATCAAATGACTGCTCCCGAATCTATAATTCATAACCTGCATGTAACTGCCACCTGACCAGCTGTCTTCTGCACTTTGACCTTGACCTGACCTTGCACTGTGAGCTCCTGCGGCTCAGCAAGGGTCCTGAAATGCGGGCGGTGTCTCCGACTGCCTGAGGGAAAGAGCTCTCCAGGTAGAGATAATGCCCGGAGGGGTCTCTCAAGGTGTGGTCACTCGATGGCCCGGTGCCAACTGTTGGAGTGCTGCCGGCTTTGATCAACCAATCAAAGTCATCCTGTCGGCACTGGAGCCAGGAACAGAGGTCAAACTCGAAACTGCAGCGTCCGCTAAAGCCCTCTGAAAGAGAGCAATAAAAAAAGAAATCAATCCAGGTTCTCAAAATTAATCTTCCGCCAGGTGTCATCAGTCAGACATTAGAGGAGGCCTCACTGCAGATGTAGGGGTCTTCGTCAGAGTTGTCCCCACAGTGGTTAATGAAGTCACACAGGTTGTCCTGGGTGATGCAGTGGCCATTGGCGCAGGCGTACTGCTCAGGAGTACACGGCTGGTCCGAAGGCAGCGGAGGGGAGCAGTCCAGGAAGCTGACATCATCTATCACCAGATCGCCCATGTAGCTGATCCCTCGCTTAGCTCTGAATACCACCTGACAAACAACAAGATCAGCTTTTAGTCCGGACTGTCACATAAATATAATCCCACTTTGTAAATGTGACACCAGCATCAGACAAAGCATTGAAACAAAGGCCAATAGCTACTGTCCTAATGAGTCATGCTACAGTGCATTTCGGAGCAGACAGTTGGTGAAGAGCTCAGTCAGAGGAAGAAAAAGGGCACTTGGAATCTCTCCGAGGCTAAAAAAAGAGGCTCTTAGTAGCTCTGTGTAAAAAGGCCCTTCAGCTGCTGATTGTACCATCAGTGTGCATCTGATTCCATCTGGTCTGACAAAGGTTAACGTGCATCAGTGAAAATGTGCAAAGGCCATGGTGTTTGGTCAAAGTGATGACAGTTCCCCCGCAATCAAGCCACCGAGGACTCTGTTTGTGTGTGGTCATACTGACCTGGAGTAACCTCAGCAGGTGGGCACCATCAAGAGACTGCAACTCTGATTACTGTCACAATCACAACTTAAGACTCATTAGACTCACTTAGACTCAATCAATTCATCATTGATCATCAAGTCTGCGTGTCTAATTTAGCCTGCCTTTACTGATATCAGGCCATTTACACTGATGTGCACAGACATACGAGAGGCCGTCCTTTAGATCAAACTGAATGTCTGAATGATTGTAAAAATGATAATAGAACAGACATCATGTCAAGCGGCTTCCTCACTGAAATGTATATTATCGCACATAAATCCCAAAATGTAAAGCATTTTATGTGATATTGACACATTCCTGCTGACGCCTCTGTCAATGATAGAAGCAATTATGTTCCCTGATAATTATGTGGGTCATCATACAACTTTTCTTGATAAGCTGCTTCTTGATACATCCATTATGAGTCAAGTTATTTTGGCATTTTAACATTTTAGACACTAGAAAATGTATCATATAAGTTGCAGCTCTTATAAATGATGTATTACAACCAAAGAGACATCGGTAAAAATCTTTGTGACAGACATTTAATGCAATATTACTGATTAAACACATTTTACATGAACCATTTAATTGCTTTTAATCTGCTTTAAGCACACCTGGAAGTAATTTTCAGTAACAAAATCATTTACAGACCTGGAAGTTATTTGATAACCCTATAAAAACTTCTCCTCGTCTCCATTTGTTGCCTTGGTTACCATTCTGAGACCAAACCTTATGAGTGACGTTTCCGTACTTCAGCAACACCTGCAAATAACGTACAAACAATAGATGTGAGGATGCTGTTGAAACTCTTTTGCAGTGAGTGCTAAATTATTCTCCTGCTGAATATGCACGCTCTTCTCACCTGCAGCGATCCCACAGTGAATCCGCTCATGTAGTACCAGAAGACCAGGGTGCACTGTGGCCCAGTGGAGGAGATGACAGGTGTCTGGAGGTCAGTGGTATGACCATAGCCACCGTTTGAACTGTCCGCACACATATACCAACCTTCCCGGTTGCCTCTATAACAGGAAAGACAGTAAGTACAGAGCAATGTCATAATTGTGTAATTATTTTGATTTTCTTGTGTATAAGTGATCTGCTTTTAAAGGCCACTCATGTTCTGGGGTTGAACCATGTTAGCAGGCATGTTTTAATAAAACATGAACAGACAGAGACACTCATTGCTTTCATGTGTGCCATCTTTTTCTACTTTGAGTTAGAGTTTAGCATCCTGACCCGAACTCAGCAGGTTGTTTTATTGCATAAAGCTTTAGACTTGGGTCGGGCTCAAGTTAGAGTATTTTCAAACGTAATTTAATAAGAAAATGATCATTCTCTCTCTCTTTGACTCTCTGCCAATCATCTGTGTCAGTGCGTTGAAAGTAGATTGCCCACTGGGAAGCGGGAACAGAGACAGAGTGGTCGGTAATGCATGTAATGAATCAAATACTTGCAAAAGGGGAGCCTCTTAAAATCCCGAAAGGTTTGAGGGGAAAGCCATTGCATTGTGGAAACATTATGATTGTTGTGACTACAGATACAAACCTCCACAACTCTTAAAAAGCATCATGATTACCTGCACAGTTCTGTTCTGGATTATAACTGTTTGGACTGTTGTCAAGATCAGCTGGGACAGACGTTTTGGGTTTAACAGCCACATTCATTTGATTTTGAGATGCTGCAGTGTTACATACTGGTAGTTTACTGCATTTTTTGTATTGCTACTGCTACTAAACCTGTACTGCTAATCAGCTGGTAGAAGTTATAACGCTGTGTGTTTTTTGCTGGTGGGGCACCATGACATATTCTGTGTTGGTCTGTTGTCAGATTAGTTATTTTTTATATGTGAGGAAGACTTGCCAAAGGATTGAAGGAGAAATATTTTTTATAATAACAAACATATAGCTCGGGTCTCAGGTCGGGTTTGGGTCTCAAATTCTGCAGGACCAGGGTCTCAGTTTTAGGCCTGAGCAAGCAGAACTCTACTTTAAGGGACTGATGTATATATTTTTGAAGAAGAGCACCCTTTTTCCTGGAATGCATACGTGTTTTCTGTTTTGTGAATTTTATATATTTGAAAGAAGTCTGCTCTATCTTGTATTATGAAATTCACTAAACTTTTAATTAAATTCACCTATTTTGTTCCAGACGCTGTCCTCGGCATATTGTCCTTACACTGACTTCTTGTAAGTCTGAAGAAAAATGTAACTTTTCACAACTTTTTGTTTCATAGCTCTTGCCACCTCTTCTTTCAGTTATGGCAAGATTTGACTTACCGTTACTGATAACATCTCTGTTCAGCCAGCTATAAACTGTCAATCACAAAGCTGCCCACCAACAACAGTGCCTATGAGACGTTTAAGATGAGTAGTGGTATAATTGCCTTCACTGGCCTAATCTGTATAACGCTCTCGTTTATATCTGCTCCAACCTCTTCACTTTATTAAATTATCATAAGACGTGTGACTCCGCTTGGGTTAAATAAGACACAGCTCCCTCTTTCCATTTTACTCATGCCTTATCAACTGAGCGGCAGTCAAGGCTGCTGCAGGAGTGAAGAGCTGCAGACAGACGGAGAGGTTATGAAAGAAGATAGTGTCTGCAATTCTGGCTGAGGGAAGAAATTACTGAAAAGTAGTGGTCAAAGTGCACCGCCATTTTCTGCTCTCACCGTCCACTCAATAAAACAGAGATAAGGACAATCGGGTCACTGTCTATCCACATACTCACTCAGCCTCACAGTCAATTTTTTTCACCTAATGTCTTTGCTTTTAGTGAGTAAGTAAAAAATGGTAATGCATAAAAAGGGAGCAATTTTCCCCGAAGTTTGCAAGGCAAGACACTAATTACATGAAATTCAACTTTCTACCCTCTCTGCTAGTTAGCTCTTCTACATTTTTTATCATTCCAGGGACAGAGGGATAATTGCTATATTTAAAGATTATCCAAGAATTAGAGTTTAATCTCAGTAAATCAGTAAGATATGATTATTTTCATACCTGTCAATCTTTCTTTCTTTATTAACTGTTAATCTTTTTTCTATAAAATGTCAGAAAATGTGTTTTTTGTTATCCAACCAATAGTCTAAAAACAAAAGATATTCAATGTACTAGCATCAGATTCTTATAACTGGAGAAGCTGAAATCAGAGAATATTAAGATTCATTCATAGTACGATAATTAGGGCTGAAACAAACTATAATTATATAAAATATATAATTATAATGATAACAATGATACTGATCAATCTTCCAATTATTTTCTATCTAGATATCTATCTTTTCGTCAATAAAAAGTGTTTGTTTTATCCAATAGTCAAAAACCTAAATATTCAATTCACTAGTATCAAATTCTCAGAGTAATTGGTATTTTTGCTTCAGAAACATACTAAGGCCAAGTTGCAGATTCATTTTTTGTCAGTTGATTGACTAGTTGTTTCAGCCTTAAAGATATTACTGTAACATAAACGTTTTTGATGGTACTCACAGGGTGTGGTCATTAATTGGACGATGGTACTGCTCTCCATCATGAATGCTTTCCCCTTGGTCAGGTGACCAGCGAAATGCATGAATGGGGACCAAAGAGGGGTCGATGTCCTTCCAACCACAAGTGTCACCATCTTCAAAACCGCACCACTCCTTCACTGGAGAAAGAGAAATGGTAAATTAATAGAAACAGTGTGAAAAACAGTGATATAATTAAAGAACTGTGATTGTTTGACTATGCAGCCATTCTGAGAGAAGAAAAGACAATACTTTACCACAGTTCATTTCATCAGAGCCATCAGAACAGTCCTTTCTGAAGTCACACACTTTGGTTTGGGGAACGCACTCGTCGTACGGCCCACATGGAAACTCTCCATCAGGGCAGTTGTGGGGCTGGACAGTGGGGGCTGTGGTGGTCACTGCAGGGGGTGTGACATTCGCTGTGGGGAGCTCTCCTACAACGAGGTAAAGTACAAATCCAAACAGGGTCTCAGGAAAACACCAATAAGGACCTAAAAAGTGCAAGATCATCTTTTGTGTAATGGCATAATAATTTACCTTCGTATGGGACACAGTCCAGGAAGGAAAGGTCATCGATGGCGATGTCTCCATTGAAATCATCTCCAACGGTACCTTCGATCAAAATCTGGCAACAAAGAAAATGAAACAAAATCCAAAAACATCTCATACTAATTGTTCAAGGCTGGGTTGCACAAGCTGTTTGTTAATCCATTTCCAAATGTGTGTGTCAACTATATAAGTAGGGATTCACAGTAACAGAACTAAACTACAATAAAAGTTTTAGGGAGGTTAACAATCACTTTACTTTTTTCTGCATATATGGAGAAATATGTGTGTTTAAAGATAGTAGTCATGCAGTTTAGTAAAATGTCCTTTGGGTTTATAAACTGAGCAACTGACTCACTGTCATCTGTATATGAACCAAACTGCTCAATAAAAACATCTTTGACAATATACCTGCAACAAAACACAAAAATATATATTTCAAAACCCCTTCTTACGGTATAACCATGATGCTGTGCATGATTGTACCCAGTTGACCTTTTACACAACAGACGTTTTAAATTGTCATTGTAGGAAACACGCAGGTTTAACTAATAACATTAACGACACCGATCAGTTCCATTTAAGTGTCCCAGTGAGCATGCATGCATAATAGCAGGACCCGGTCACTGGAACACTTGAATGCAGCCATCATTAAAGTTATTAATTACACCTGTGTCAAAGTGGTCTATTGTCTACATTCAGAAAACTATTCTATTGTAATTTACATACAAAACCAAAACACCAAAATGGTCTCAAAATTCCAAGGTACCTACCGCTTTTTTTTTTCTAATACTGTTGAAGTCTTGCTTGTCATTGAGTTTTGTTACATTTACTGAATTTTAAGTTTTATCACTGACTTCCAATGCAGCAAATCATTAGCTGAAAGATTATTGCTTCAGATATTTAGATATATCACCTGGCTTGTTGATTTTGTGTCATCGCCAAGGGGAGAAACATCATTTGGAAATATAGGATGAAGAGTCTGATATGACGTTGCAAAGAAAACAGCTTGAACCTTTAAAGTGAAGGAAATGTGTTTTTTTGCTGATAGTGCTGTTATTGTAGTAATCAGCACAGCACACATGTGCAGTGTTTGGCATATTTAACCAACAAGGCTATCTGGAAGAGGCACCGTGCGAGTATTTACTGCACATTAGCATGATTCGAGCAGCAGTGTTTTGCAAACATGGTTTGATATATTTTTCCAGTAATCAGCCATTTCCACTGGCTGCCTGGGCAAACAAGTTGTCTTGGAAACAATTTAATTAACTTTAATGCTCCTCATCAGCTCATTGTTGTTTTCATTTTGCATCAATCTGTTTTTCATGTTCTCTAGTTGTTCTTTAAGCTGATACGTTGTTATTTTCACAGTGGAAATGTGCATTAGTTTTGGTTAAATTGGTCACATTAAATCTCAATGCAAATTCAGAATGAGTATGTTGGTACAATTGACTATCTTGATGTCACATCAGCATGTTCTGTCATTTCGTGGCTACATCCCCACTGTTCAAGCAAATGGATCAGTCTGGCTGCATTTAATTCATCGTTGTCTCTTTTTTTCCCCCATTTTTACCCTTTCTGCAGTCAATTAACTTGACAAATAGAGCTCCTGTTTTCAATGCCATAATGGAGGAAAAGTCTTTAACTGCCTGTCAACTTATACTAACTCATGAGTAATGACAACAGAACATCCATCTTGAGGGATCGATGTCGAGCCGTGGAGCTATTAAATAGATCTTCATCGTGCAATGCTGGAGCGCACTCTTAAATACAGACTCTTTGCTCCACTAGACTTTCATTGCTGCCTGTCAGGGAGCTGTGTTTACCTGCAGCTTATGGCTGCATGTCTATCTTTGATTACACAAGGGAACTGAATGCAAATGATTCAGAACGAGATGTGATGTGAATAAACATATTTTATAGTACTAGAGTTTATAATATTATTGGTATAGAGTTAAGTAACAAAGTACATTTTCTCATGTACTGAACATACAGTGAGTAGGACTTTGAGACATTTAACTTAACTGTATTTCAGTTTTATGATACTTGCAATATATTTGTACTCCACTACATTCACAGGGAAATGTTGCTCTTTCTATCAACTACATTTATTTGACAGCGAATAGTTATTAATTACTTTGCAGAATGAGATTTTACAAACAAAACATGATCACCTTTTAAAATATAATGCCTTGTTACACATTGAACTCCACTTTAAACAGCTACATAATTAAAATACTGCTTAAAGGCTACAGCATCAGTAATAATAATCTACTAATGTAAGATATATAATATAAAATACAATAAAGAAGACTTTTGACTTGTAATGGAGCATTTTTACATTGTAGTATTTCTCCCTTTAAGTAAATGCAAGGGTGGTGAAAAGGAAGATGCCTGATATCTGTTTTTTTTGCAAAATAAGAAATAACATTTATTGACAGAAAGATGTACATGCAGAGTTCTGTTCTACAAAGCAGACACCTAAACACAAATTAAAGGAGATTTTACTCCTCGCATCAATTTCTGGAGCATTAAATCCTGAGATTACTTACCTGAAAAGGCCGAGCGCTGGTGAGGTAGAGAGTCTTCCTGTGCCATAAGTTGCCTTGGTCTCCATATCGTACCCACAGCATGTGACCACGGCCTGTGTTGGTGGTCCGGAGGTACACAGCCAGACAGAACACATGTGAGCCAAACATGTGGTAGTGGAAGCGGAAAACACAATGATGGCGTGACCTGGACGGGTCCTTGCCACGCCGGTGGGTGGGTTGGAAGACTCGGCTCAGTAGCACAGCTGTGTCCTTGAACTCCT
This sequence comes from Thunnus thynnus, assembly GCF_963924715.1. Classification (NCBI taxonomy): domain Eukaryota; kingdom Metazoa; phylum Chordata; class Actinopteri; order Scombriformes; family Scombridae; genus Thunnus; species Thunnus thynnus. Next base: position 10,483,103 of record NC_089537.1, read on the forward strand.
GGGGCACAGAGGACTCGATGTAGAGGTAGTGGCCATAGCTGGTGCCCACTGTGTGGTCCTTCCAGGGCCCTGTGTTAAAGGACGGAGTGGGGCCTTGGATCCGGGTCCAGTCAAACACATCTCCTCCACTCTGCTCCTGTTTCCAACTGCACAGCCCGTGCTCAAAGTTACACTGCAGCTCTGGAGCTATGAGATATGACAGGAGAGTGAATTTCACCGCAGCCAACAAACAACACAAGTCCCACTGACAGCCAAGTTACAACAGCACTACATCATCCGCGAGCAGAAATACAAACAACTTCAATATTTTCAGTGGTGGAAAGAAACTAAATACATTTACTGAGGTATTGTACTTAAGTACAATTTGGGGTAACTTGTATCCATTTTCAGCCACTTTATACTTCTACAGCACTACATTTCAGAGTTAAATATCATAGTATTTACTCAACAACATTTATTTGACAGATATAATTAACATTCACGTTTCAGTTTAAGATATAAAAAAACACACAATAACCTCATAAAATATAGTGCATTGTTAAAGATTAAACCACTTGTTCCTAACGTCACGTCTCAGATAAATGTCCATGAGTTGTTAGCAGTTCCACCAAAGAGTGATTAATCCATTAAACTTCTAAGACGGTTTAATTTAAATGTCCGTTAAAAATCAACAAAAATCAACACAAATATATATAATACAACTTTGTTTTTTCTTCTTTCCTGCTCCATTAATCATCTGAGGAGCCCTCCGATTTATCTGGGGGCCTGACCCGTAGGTTGAGAACCACTGGACTAGACTTCATATAACTGTATATAAAATAGATACACTAGCCCCACCTCAACCAGTTACAACAGTAAAATGCTTCTTACACATTGTTGCATCAGTATTAACAATCTAGTTATGTAATATATAATAATATATCACTCACAAGATGGTTTTTTTCTGAAGTACTTTTATCTTTGATACTTTATGTACATATTGTTGATAATACTTAATAGTTAAATAGGACTTTGAGTGTAGGACTTATACCAGTGATACATTGTAGTTCGGTACTAAAGGATCTGAGTGCTTTTTCCAGCACTGAAAGGGACAAAAGAGACTCTTACAGCATCCTTCCTCATCTGATCCATCCCCGCAGTCATCCACAAGGTCACACAGCTGAAAGTGCTCCACACATGCGTTGGTATGCACACAATGGAAATGTGTGTGCTGGGGACACTCCGCCACCGGGGGGGGCAACGAGCAGTTCTTGAAGGTGACATCGTCCAAGGCGGAGACGCCATCGAACACACCAAGGCTGATTTTAGCCAGAGCGATCTGGAAGGGCTGGGTGATGCGTCCCAGCTGCACAGTTACCTGGTTCCAGCTTGTACCCTGATCGTACAGAGTTCTCCATATGAGGGTGTTGTTTTGAACTCCATCGATGCGAAGATACATGTCAGCAGCCCCCACGGATATGCCTGAGTTATAATGCCTGAGGGAGATGAGAGGTGAAGGCTTTAAATTTTTAACTAACAGTAATATTTTAGCACTGAAATGTGTGTATCCTGCGATATTATACTTCTAAAATTATCTCCTCACACCAGATAAATCACTGATTCCTCTTGTAAAATGCATATGCTTGCTTGACATGATACATGAGGGCTTTTGCTTACTGTGCTCTGTAGAAAAAATAAAATTTATAAATCTCTAGCCTTTTTTCTGCCAAGAGTGCCTCTCCAATCACCAAGCAGGAAAAATATAATCTGACATTTGACATAAACCTTCAGGGGGCATAAAATTGTCAAAACATGACAGGTTCAGATACACGTCCTCTCATTGTGTGTGACTGTGAAATAAAAGAAATGCGGAGAAAGCAGAGCAGAGACAGGTGAAATGATGGGCGGAAGAATGAGAGAACGATACAGAGGAGGGGGAAAACAAGCGTTGGAACAAGTCTAAAAATACAGGTGGATTTACAGAGGATAAGTCTGGTTTTGATGATCTAGAGTCATGTTGAACAGCTTTATAGAGTGGAGAGGGAAGCTACAGAGTGACTCTCACCAGAAGGTCATGGTGCACCCGGAGGCCGACTGTTGGAACCACGGTCCTCGGAGAACAGCCCTTGGATAAAGACTGCTGCTGTTCTTCAATATAAACATAAAGTGGCCTGCGGTGAGTGAGAAAACAATTAGTATTCAAATCATATGCAGCGCCGACTTTATTAAGCACACCTCCACATTTCTGCAATCAACTTGTCCTGCCAGACAGTGAGTCATCTGTATAAAAAGCCAGAACTGTTACGAATGCAGACAGACGAGACTTTCATTTATGATTCAACTAAACGCCTTCCCACGTTGTTGTTGTTTTGTCAGATGGGTCAATTTCATCTACTCAGAAATACCTCTCCTCTTGGGATTTTTGTGCAAAACAGTGTCTAGTGTATTAAAAATTGTGAGATAAACAAAGCGCATCCAGTAGATTGCAGTCACCTCGGAAACAGTGCCTTTGTTGATGAGACTGGTCAGAGGACAATTGCAAGCCAAGCTACGAATGTGCAAATAGCAGCTCGGTACAGCAATAATATGCAGGATGCCATTTAATTTAACACAATGCATGAAAACACCCACTCTTGCCAACACCATGAGGTCACACAGCCCCACAAATGAAGTTGAGAAAAAAGGTTTTAAAGTTTTCAGGCTGACAAACTGCCAGCCACATGATGTTGTAATGTCATATTGCCTTTTTAGGGATGTTCAGACCAACATCAGCTCTGTAGGTTGATCATTTAACCAAAAAAATCAATACCACAGAACAGTAGCATAACATATATAACACCAAAAAATGTGCACTCTACCTGATAGTTTTCATGAAATGCAAAGAGAATGCACCAACAAAATATGTTCTGTCAGCTTTCTTGTCCATTTTAACTACTTTGTTAAAATAAACTTAATTTTGATTATTTACTACTATCATAGTTCATAGGAATTAAATATATTTTAGCTCTATTTTGCTGTCTGAAATAAATATAAGAAATTCATTTAAAATGTCATAGATTTAGCATCTATAACATATAACATATTGTATATAATATGTGATTTAATCTAACACTAAAGCTAGTCAAAAGCTCAGATGGCAGTTAGTGCTAATGTTACTCTGCTAAGCTAATTAGCATTAGCAGGAGTTTAGCCCGGCTTTATTTCTCCTTCATGAATGGATTTAGCTACGGCTTCATTTAATTATGTTGAATGACAAATTGCATTTCGAATATGTCACTTCACCAAAATAGATGTTTTTCAATTATGGATAACAGATAGGGAAACACAATAACACTTGACATAATGCTAGCTCTCTTGTTTTAGCAGTGAAGATGACTGTGCCTTATGGGCAACGATACAAACCCAGAATGTAGTTACTGTGGTTTGGTTTAGTATTTAGCTCTCTTTTGTAGTTACTGTAAACTTTATAGTAGGCTATAGTAAAAGTGTAGTAGTAGTAGTAGTAGTAGTAGTAGTGTAATATAGTAAAATGTAATTCAGGTTCCTGTTTTAACTCAATTTTTACCTAATATGTACAGTGGTTAACTGCATTTTGGCTTTGTAGGGCAGTACAGTGGTCCTGCATTCATCAAAACTAATGAAAAAGATGAATAAAATGACGTCTGGTCCATTGAAGGGTAGCGTGAAACCATTCTGCCTGATGCTGTACAGCAGTGGTAGGCAAACAGTGGCTGGTGGACCAAACTCAAATCTACTATAGATAACAAAATAAACACAAGGCTTGTGTAAATCTCAATGAATCACAAATATATGGCAGACAGAACTTTCAATCAACCATAAATGAAACAGGCATTTATGGTTGTTTATTGGTTATAAAGTACGTCAAACATATATTGACTTTTGAGTCATTTTCAGCCAAATTATTAATAAAATAAGCTGTATCTCTGTTAGATCTTTTACTAATGAGAAAAATGACATCTGCCCTCAGATACAATCCTTAAGAGTGTTTATAAATCTATTTTATTCTTACAAGAATTAAAAGAAATTAATAAAACATACAGACCTGCGTTTCCTCTGCGCGGTTTAACAGCCCCTGAATGAAAAACCCTGAAAAAACTGGCCCATGTTTGAACCTAATTGCTGACCCCTGCTGTACAGTATGAGGTTGTGTGATGGAGTTGTAATGTTTTCTTGGCTCCTATTTAGTGCTTTGCAGCCAAATAAACACTTAATACAATGTTTCAGACTAGAGTAGATAAGTCTTTAAATGGTCACAGTCATATTTCCTAAATCTTCAAACATACGCTCCCACCAGGACAGGTCTCTGGTCGCAAAGCTTGGAGCACATCAAGAAGCTTCTGGGACCAAAACACAGATTTTGGTTTTACTGCCCGCACAGTCTCCAAATCTGGACCAAACAGAGCATGTTTTCACAGCATGTTCAGACAATGTACTCAACAAAAACAACAGATGGTGCCGCTAAAAAACCTGCATGACATTTTTAAGTCAATCTGCAACGAATTCATGCCTTCAGAAGAGTTAAATCTTTTCTGGAGGGTAGATGTGGAGAAAAGAGCAGCCTATAGAGATGTAATGAGGCATGATACACAGAAACAGTAACATGTTGTTGTGCATAAACCAAGGAGAGACCGATGGTGTTTCAGAGTGAGCATAGTATGGTGTGTTTCAGTGAAGGATGTGGTGTTAATATGCAGTATGGGTACAGCTTATGTCGGTTTCCTTTCTATTATTCAGATGGCTGAGAAAGCATTTCTCCATGAAATGCTTATCTCTCAAAAACACACAGACAAGGGATTTTCTCTTTTTCCACAAAAACTTGATTTACTCTGTAGATAATATTATCTTTTGCCAGTTATTTCTGACCAAACACCCTGGACACAGTGAAATAATCTTATCAGATCACTACGTTTCTGTTCTTATTCCACTGCCTCATGATGGTAACTGTTTATAGCAAATACTGCCTTATGTGATGTGTTTGTTACTCTACCTTCGGTGCTGTTTGTAGAGTGGTCCAGGGGTGGTGGACGGCCATAGTATTCTGGAGGAACCTCCACAGATGAGCCCCTGACCCAGTCAAAGCCATCACCAAGGGTGAGCTCATACCAGCCACAAGAACTGTCCTCAAAGTCACACTCAGAGGCTGAAGGAGTAGATTAAATTATTTATTATTCCAATAAATCTGATATTGAAGGTTAATTTGCACAAAAAGCTCACCACCAGGTCTATAAGTAGCTGTTCTGGAGCTTTCAATAGTATCATATGACCTTCCCCAGCAGAGGAAGATGGATTTGTAGATGTCCAGATTTCCATTTTCCTGTGCAAAAAGTTTATTCTTTTGTATGACTCTAATTGAAAGCTGAAGAACATCTACTAATGGACCTTGTGGTGATTTTGTCAAGTACAGTTATCATGGTTAGAAAAAATGAGTTTACTGTCTCAACTTTTATGCCAACCTTTAAAGAGCAACTTGCAAGTTGAATTTCTTAGTGGATTTATGGTTTCGGTATAATGAAAATGATCCTGTGAAAGGTTAATATATGGTTTCAAAGGTTAATATTTGATGTCATATTACGTCGCATAAGGGAATCGGTCTCACTGTCCCTGCTTCAGTGCAGTCTGAGCGGTGGACATTTAATGAATCTGTGTTTTTTCTCTAGTTTTGTTTTGCATTTTATCATTGTGAATAATTGTGTTTGTGCAGGTCACACAAATTCCAGCCTGTCAGGATGTGTTGTGCACTTTCCTCACAGGAAAAAGAGCATGCTAGTGTTCATGCCTGGGTGTGTTTTGTCCAGGTGAAGAGACAGGACTTCACTGCTCACTGAAGAACATGGTTGTGTGCACTCATTTTAGACAGGAGGGTTATGTAGACAGTTGTAGTCTGTCACAGTCATATGAATATATATTTTCAACCTCAGTAGTGCAAAAACTAGTGCTGAGATCCAGATTTCTTATTGTTAAACTGCACCTAGCTTGACTGCTCTCCCTTATGTGACTACACGACCAATATCTCGATTTGAGGAGGAAATGAAAACAGCCAGGTTGCCAACTTGCAAGTTGCTCTTTAAAGTGCCCAGAAAATAATGGACATTTGATCATTTCCAAGACAACTGATTAGACTCCATCTGCTAAAGAAAAGCACAAGAGCAGCTTTTAATGGACCTTGTGGTGAGATCGTGTCATCTGTCCAAATAAAGTTTTTTTACATTCTGGATAAACTTGCTTCTTGGGTTCCATTCATTAGACCACACTGATAAATCAAATTTGAAAATGACAGAAAAAAGGATGTAACTCTGGTTTATACAAGTAAATGAAATCCAAAACAGGTAACAGTGTCAGATGAATATTAATACCGAGCTGCTCTCGGTCATATGTACAAATAGGATGGGGACTATTTTAATGTGTTACTTGGCAACAAGGTTCTTACGGCAGTCGGCTTCATCCTCTCCATGGGGACAATGTCGGGTGAAGTCACACACTTTGCTGGCCTCTATACACAGCCCACTGCCGCAGGAAAACCATGAGGGAGGGCAAACAGGAGGAGTGGGACTTCTCTCTGGCACAGGAATCAAAAATGTAAGAGAAACACAGTTTCATGGAAATCAAATCCACAATATGCTTAAAATTCAGTTACAAGAGGAAATTTGATAACCAAAAGGTATGTATTCAGATGTAGACGCACCACATACAAAGATTTATAGTCGTTATCATCGACTTCTATCCTGTGATTTTATCATTAAAAAGCACTTATGGGAGATCATGGTGGATTAATATAGATGAGATCAGCTGCACCCAGCGTAAGTATATTAGCTGTGTTATGAAAGATTAGATTCAACTGTGAAGTAATGAATGAATGAAGGTATTTTGATCAATAGTGCATCCAAGACCTCATCTCTTAAATGAGCTCAATTTCATTCCACTTTATGAGGAGTTCTGGAAACGAGTGAAAAATAGCCCCATTTTTAAATGACATTTGGCTGACCATTGAAAGAAGATTCCAAATGGTTTGCTTTTTTTTTAGATTTATGAAGTAATTCATCTCATAACAAAAAGAGTTTTGACACAGGTCAGTTTAAAGTAGTAGAGATAACAGAGAAGGTGTTTGTGTTATTCTGTCTACATAGACTTTTTGCTTAGTTTGAACTTAAGCAGAGCCATGTTGGCAATTACACTACATGCTTTTATCTTTGTTTTGGTCTCCACCAACTCCCGAGGGAAAGATCTGGCTCTTAAGCTGCTAAAGGTGCTAAGTTCAGTAGCTAGTTGCTAACTTTGTCTTTCTGTCATTTGGTGCTGGACTGGTAGTGAACAGTTGGTTTTTAGAAATTTCTTGTTTCAATTTTGAATTCAAGTTTCTGCTGCTGCTGGAAATGAGGTTGGGAGAGAACCAAAACAGTAAAGTTGGGGGCTTTGAAACCAATATATAGTGGAAAAGTAATGCATACCAAGGGTTGTAGTGAGGTGCTGATCATTGGAAAGCAGGAAAAAAGTGTTGCACACTTGTTTGTTGTTGATCTTGACGAAGGCCCGAGGGCCGAAACATCATCAAAATAAAAGAGAAATACATATGGAGTCAGAGTGTGCAACACTTTTTTCCTGCTTTTGAGCTTTGAAACCAAAATGCTGAGCTAAAAGATGCTAAAACGCTATGTAGCTGAGGCAAACTAGAGTCAGCAGATAAAACTCAGTGGATTAAACACTAAAAGCAACACTTTTCAAAGTATACGCGGCCATATCATCCATTGTTAATGTAAAATATTGATTTGTGCAGGTGTAATGAGTATGCCCTGTTTTGTGCTTCTGTAGAGTCTAGGAATATATTACACCTCTGAAAAGTATCTCCCTAGATGATTCATCGGAGCAAGATAAAATACCTGATAAAATGATTAAGGTTGACTAAAGAGTCTCAAGAGTAGGTCAGACAAGACTGGGAATATCAGTTAGGCATATAAAAGGATGATCGTAATAAATTATATGGTGGCCAGCTCATTCCCAAAAAATGCATAGACATGCAAACACCCTTGGAGACACTCACACATGCAAAGAGTGTGATTTATGATGGCAGGGTGTAAAAGAGGTGACAAACTTCTGCTGAAAACACAATTTACAATAATGTGTTTCTATCTTATTTTCAGCCTGCATCCTTTTAATAGTAGGCCTATATTTAATAGTTATATTGCCATTATTGGTAACAGTGCACTTAATCTGAATTCATTGCTGCTGTGAACCCATAATTCAGTACAACTAATTTATCGACTGTGCAGGAGATAGGATGAATAATAAAAGACATAAAGAATTCTCTGTAAGGGATCGTAAAGGCATGTTGTTAGCAATATTAGATGTGAGACACATATCAAGACAATATCTATGTCTTCCTTCACATATAGCTGAGGCTACACATATTAAACCTTGCCTGTGTGGTAAAGTATTGTTTGCATTGTAATTCGAAATTTCTCTATAAAATGTATTGTAAAACTGTAAAAGAAAGAGAGAAGTAGTCATGCAGAGCTGCTAGTGGGAAGAATCCAAAGCAATTTTAACTTGCTGCTGAAGTATTGTTCAGTCTATGGTTTTATGTTTTGATATGATCAGCCAGGCGAGAGAAATACCTAACTTATCTGAGAGGACAGATGGAAGTAAGGGACCAAGTGCCAAGGTGACACTGACCTGTCTCGTTCACTTAGACATGCTAAACTAGGCCTGGTGACGGTCCAGCAGACTGTAGTTTGCCAAACTGGCATCCGTTGTTATTGTTTAGTGCAATTTACTCAACTTAAGCCGGCATTAATTAATCTTTTGGAGTACTTGGAGGAAGCACACAAACCAGAGACACAACACTGACAAAGCGATATGCAGAATATGTTAGTGAACAGTTACCTTTTTACACATCCAGCAGACCTGCATTAGCATTCGTACTGAATGTAAGTCCAATATTCACTCTCCTTTTAACTATGTTTTGGTCTCCACCAACTCCTGAGGGAAATATCTGAGTCGTGAGCTGCTAATTGCTTCATGGCTAGCTTTGCCTGTATGCCTTTTTGTGCTGAGCCAGTAACAAACATTGGGTCTAGCAAAGCTTTTGAGAGCTGATGAGATTGAACCAAAAAGTAAAGTTGTGGGCCAGAAAACCAAAAAGGTGAGCTGAAAGATGCTAAAATGCTCATTAGAGCTTAGGGGAACTACAGAGTCAGGTGATAATATTATGGTTTTCGTCACTAAGAGCAACTTCTGTCCCATACACATAGTTATTTGATTCATCAACATGAAAATATACATTTTAGCTGATTTAAGCATTTAAATACAGAAATATTTGTCTCTGTAAAAGTAGCAGTAGCAGTTAAACCTTAGCTGGTAAAAAAAACGATGTTTTTTTCTGTCAGACTGAGTGATGGATAAGCAAGCCAATGTGATCTTAACCTGGAGTGATCGAGGCTCAACATGTTGACAAGGATAATGAAAAATGTAGGCAACTCACTGTGACCTTACAGTGTCTCCCACAGCAGACAGAAGGGATTAAATACAGGAACTGAAGTTCAGTGAAAAAAGCCAACAACGAACAAAAAGGCATCTGACACAGAGCACTCTTGCTGATCAGAAAAATACAATCTAGCCTAAATAAATTATAGTTAGACAGCAAGCAGGCCTGTTTTCATTATGAATGTGGTACAGATTTTTAAAAATGTATGCATTCAACAATTCAGGATAATTATTTGACAACCTTGACAGAACTTTGGCTCCAATTATTGACATCTAACTCAAACTACTGACATTGATTTTGCCTCCAGAGCAGCTTTGTGTCAACTCTACAGTCTCTACGGCCTTGATGCTCTACCAGGAACAGAGACCTGAAAAAGCTGAAGGCTACAGGTTGTTACTTGGAAGAGCCGATCTATAAAGAAGACTGGAGTCTTGTTTGTCTTACAGGCAGAGAGCAGGAACATCATCACATATTGGATCAATAATAACAGATGTAAAGATGATATAGTTTGTGCTGTTTGTGAGACTGAAATACCTGTATATCACCAAGACGACATGTTAAAATTCTGCTCAAAGCGCCAAGTGGACAGTGGTTTATCAAATGCTCCCAGCCAAGATGCTTAGCTGTGTCATATTCATCACTGAGATACACTATAGCAAACATAAATAAAGCCATAGATTGCAGCACTGACTGTGCTCCATAGTCAGAGAAACGTGTAGTAAGCAACATTTTAATGATTCAGTTATTCCTGGGTGCTTTAGTGTCTTCCCCTGTTATCAGTATTCAAAACAAGTTTGATGTAGTCTGTTTATGTGTAGCGATATTTCAAAATGTCAAGGTCTGAACTTGTCCCGTCTTTGTAGTGAGTTGTTATTAATGATAGCAGTACCAGGCACAGTCACGCAGCAGGGACTGAAGGATAGGTCATCGATGGCCAGGACCTCAGAGGCTTCGCTGTCAGCTGAAAGCTCTCCCCGAATCACCACCTGGAACAGTATACACAGAAAAGCTGTAAGACATCATTCAGACGTCTCTTTTCATTTCCAGTCTATGCAATCTGTTTGGGCTTGTGTATTTAGCCTGTGTGCACATACAGTACGTGTATATATAGTGTATTTCCATACTTACAGCGGCAATGCTAACATGCTGATGTTTAGCGGGTTTTTACCCAACAAGTCCTCCAAATTAAATGACCAAATGCGTCATTTGACCAGGTGCATGCCAGAACAACACATAGGACTGTTCTATGTGGCACCACTATTGGCAGGACAACATCATTTGTCTGTGCTTTCCAAAACTTATATATCACTGTTAATAATTATGTTTTATGAAGTTACAACACTTTAGTTAAGGTCTGGTTAGGTTTGGGGACAATTCGTGGTTTGGGTTAAAATGATCATTTTATAAAGGCTAGAGAAACATGTGGTGTGAGTTAAAGCTACTACTTAAAGTTAGGCAACCTTTGTCGTCATGGCTACAATAATAACCACAGGGTTTAAGGACCAGTGTGTAAGATTTAGTGGTATCTAACAGAACAGACTTGGCAGAAATGGAATATAATATTCATAGGTATGTTTTAATTATTGTATAATCACCTGAAAACAAGAATCATTCGTTACCTTAGAATGAGCCCTTTATATCTACATACGTAGCGGGTCCCCTTGCATGGAGGCCGCCATGTTGTGCCACCATATTTCTACAGTAGCCCAGAATGGACAAACTAAACACAAGCTCTAGAGAGGGCCAGGAAACTATAGTTTCACAACCACAGTAGGTTCTCTTACATGCTTGGAAGGGGAGAGGGAGGTGTATTCATCTGGTTGCAATCTGCAATCTCACTGCTAGATGCCACTAAATAAAGTTTTTTAAAAAAACTGTTCCAGTTGGAAATGGGAAACAAACAGCAGTCTCCTGTGGTAAAGTCCATTGTTGGGTTATAGCCTCCAACCTCCTCCAAATGAGGAAATTTGTCAACTTATATAGACATAATCTGAACTGCGCCACTGCTCTGGTCATAATTACTACGGCCACTAGATGATATCTGTCACTCAAACTACTTTAACTACTGTACATGTCATTTTTGGGCAACTGACATTACCACCTATTGTGACGCAAACTTTTGTGCTATCTAATCTATTTGCTGTAGTAGATGTTGAGATATCTGACTGTAAAAGTATTTTTTTTTAACCTGCTGGTGAGAGTCAGGAGATCACAAAAGTCAGGGGGCTTCATCCTCTGGGCACCATGAATGTATATGTAAACTTTCATAGCAATCCATCCAATGGTTGTTGAGATATTTCCGATATTTCAGTGGCTAAAAATAACGCATTATTTCTGCGTATCACAGCCAGATAGCTGCACTGATCAAAGTCCACTGAACAGCCTTATCTAAACATTAAGAGTTTTATAACCCCTTATTTATGACTGATCTAAACAAATGGTGGCTTGATTTATCATGGCTAATGGGAAAATGTACGCAAATACAAAATTTTCATACTGATCAGCTTATTTCTTCTAAAACTGGACCTATAGGCCATTAAAGCAATGCAATGTATGGGACGATAGCTTTGAGTATACATAACTGTTTATTAAGGACTTGACAGCCAAAGCATCTATCTGATCCAGACAATGTACCCTTGTTCTCCTGGGTATTTTTATTCACAGTCATTAAGCTTTCACTTTGCTTCTGTTTCTAGTTCTTGGCCAAATGTTTATATATCCACATTATATTTTATCTGGACAAATCTTAATAAAGCTGCCGAAAGGAGTAACTTTTAGAAAGGGTTTTCTACTACACACTTAGAGAAGGGCAACAAAACTCTAGAGAATTTAAGGAGGTGAAAGAGTGCAGATCATTAAGCAAACAGGCTGAAATTGAAATCACCCGAATCACAGTGGTAAATAAAAACCTTGTTAACTCAACTGCCTTTGAAACAGGAAGTGGATTAATGGAGGGGAAAGTGAATGTTAGCGGAGAGTTGACCTCTCTTTACCCCTGGCGCCGGGCAGCTATGTTATGAAACTGAGCGGGCTGTAGTGAGAGACAGATGGTGGAGGCAGAGAAGGGGAGAAGGGTGACTCACTGACATTGTCTGAGGATATAGGAAGGACACAAACAGCAGGCTTCACAGGACTCCAGATGGCCTCCGAAGGGTCCAGGTGGGTCAGTACCCCCTCACTGCACATAAACGGCTCCTGTCCAGCAACTCATTTCTGCTGTGATGACTTTATCACTTTGAAGGAACCTTGTACTGTACGATATATCTTACAATGGGTACCTCAACACCCTACTATATTGACCAAGATGTCAGCTTTTATGATACCATACCCTACAGAATGACACAATTAGGTACAATCAAATACTTCCAAGCATCTCCCAATAATTAGTACAACTCTATACTGTATATCTGGATAAAATAATGATATATTAATGTAAAGGTTTTTAAATTATATACAGAAAAGTTTTGATTTAAAAACCTAAAATATGATGAAAGCTTTATATAGAAAATATTATACCAGCTATGTCCTTCTAGACCGCTGGTTCAACCCCTTAAAACAAGGGTTTGTTTACATGGGGCTCCTCGAAATGTGGCATATATCAACATGTTATTACCAGTTTAACCAAAAGATGATTCTTCTCTCTAAGATTGGTTTATCTGAATAATTTTCATGGACCTTAAAAAGGTGAAATGGTCCAGTAATTCCTGATTTAAAAAACAATGAAGAAGAGGGAACTGTTTTCTTTAGCAGAAACATGTTTGTTTTCTATTTTTCTATCATGTTAACTATCTCACGACCCCTCAAATTTATCCTGCGACCCCTTGCATGGGTCCCAATCTCCCAGGTTGGGAACCACTGCTCTAAACCACAGTAAGAAAAATGGGGGTGGATGCACCTGTATACCATCTAATTACAATATCTATGGTTTGATTCTGGGTTGAGGACTTTTGTAGTTTATCACATCAACATCCTTGCTTTCTTTTCACGTTTCCTGCCTATCTGTACTGTCGACTGTCAAGTAAAGGCAAAATGAAATGATGTGTTCTGTCTGTTTAAAGGGTCCAAGACCCAGCTACTCATTTTTTACATACCTACAATAATTACTTGTTCAGATCTGTTCAGAAAACCTACTGCAAGAAATGCTTTATTGAGGACAGACTCTGATCATCCTTTACTGTTAAAAAATAGTCTCCCAACAAAGAGGATACAAGAAATCTGTTCTAAATGATGCTGCCACTAAAAAAGACAGATCAAGGTCTGATCTCTTAAAAGAGTAAACCTACGGTGAAATCAAATGACCATATAATGTTTACAACTGAGTATTGTAAGGCCGCAGAACAGATAAAGTGAATAATAACAAAACATTGGCATATACTTAAATCTGATTGTCATCTCAATGGTGTATTCAAAGAACGACCTCTCGTAGTATGTAAAAAGAGATAAAAAACCTGGGAGACCACTTCAATCATTTTAACAACTATCCTTGAGGGCAACAGCCACTGTGGTTGTTGTAGTCAGTGTAACTACTGTTCTAACAGTTGTAAACATCCTCACACAGGTAAAGAAATTCCTATAAAAAGAGTTATTTCATGTCACATTATTATTTCATGTTGGAAAGATGAGTAGAGCGCTGAAAACTATTATGTATATTATATATTAATATAGCTGAACCTGAATCCAGTAGCAGCACATTTTGATGAATTTAATCATCCTGTTTCTTCTTCTAAGATATATTGGTATTGAGAGGGTATTACTCCCCCCAAGAAGAGGCAACTTGGATGTTTTACTTTCCAGGAGGGAACACTATTGAACTCTGCCACCTCATGGATTGAATATAGATTATGACTTGAAGTGTTTTCTGTAATGTGCCTCTATTTATTGGATATTTAGATTACATTTTTTATGATGCTCATCCAGAGCTGAGGTTAAACTTTTTCTGTATATCTATTAGAAATCTATTCAAAATACAGTACATGTATTTTTTAATATTTTTGAATCTAATCTAATCCACAATATGAAAACAGTAATATTAAACTCCATCATAGTAAACTGAGAGTGTTACACACCTGAAAACTGTGATTACTGGACAACTGAATCACAGTCCACAGCCATATTTCCGTTTGTGGTTGTGAGGAGTGTTTCCAGACCACTTTGCTCTCACCCAGTGGATGGGTTTCAATCAGGACCTGAAGATCTCCATGCTTTGCTCCAACATAACGGTAGAAGCTCATCTGATGAATGAAAATACAAGGAAGCTATCACCAGTTGTCATGTGATTGTTGGTGGTTTGGACTCTGTTTATGTCAAAAACGGTGATACCTGGCAGGTCTGATGAGGCATGAATACAGGACTCTTCAGATCTGCTGTGGTTGTGTTTCCTCCGGCAGGAAAAAGGGACAGAAAATGTGCTGAAGGAGAGAGAGAATTGTGAGGATGCATACATGGAAAAACATAAATAAAACATATACTGGGTAAAGCTTGTGTATTCACAATGGATGTACAGTACATTATAGTCCCATATGGCAAATGTCACATGCTCTAACCTGATTGGTTGTTGACATGGTCATGTTTGAGTCCTGAGACCTCAGTTGTTCTGATCCATTGAGAGAGCGACTCTGAGCTTTGGGTCAGGTCACAGAACCCCTCCTCAAAGTCACACCTCTTATATCTGGAGCCTTAAAAAGAAAACAACACTTTTACTGTACTGCTGTTTTCAATTGTTGCTCTTTACACATTATTCTGTGTATTGGGATTAAGCTGTCAGTTGTACGCACAATAAAGATTCATTCTCACTTCAAGCAGGGTTTTGTATTTGATTTTATGGTAAAATCTGCAACAAGGGACGACTTTATGAAGCATTAGTGTTAATACTGTAGTATTTTCAAAGGACAGGATCAGCAATGATGCAACAAGATGCAAGATTTACATTATACTGAAAGAATATTAAAAATTGATTCTTTTAACAGGAGCATATTGCATTTTAATTTACTTGACTTTCGTTTGCTTTGCTTTTGGTGTATGTACATACGTGATGAAGCCATCATTGATCTATTATTTTCATGCGGACAAGTATATTTCTTGTGATGTATACAGTAAGAAGAGCTGCCAATTTCAATCAATTTGTTGATGATTTGTGAATATTAAATTTGGATTGAACTAAAGTATTCACTGGGGTAATAACAAACAACTAAACCATTAACCATAGCCTAAAAAGAACAAGGTAAGGATACATACAGTCTGTCCTTAGGCAGCAACAATATGTATCCCAAATGACAAAAAGTGTAATCTAAGTTAATAAAAAATAGACTAACATGAATAATATTTAGTGATAAGCATCTGTTATCCCGTCCAGTAACAACACTGTGTGGTTCTTTTAGATCAATTATTTTGTGTGGAGCACATGTTTTCCATTTCAGCCTGAAATAAGCTAGATATGATTTCCAGTGAAATACCATAACAGCACATCACGGATATGTTGTAGCCCATTTATCCACTTTGGACATCCCAGCTCAGACGAGAGGCAATTCTCTCCTCATGGCAGCGACAATCCCCTGAAAATGTTGCTTTCATTCCCATTTTCAAAACCAATAATATCAATTTTAGCTGGATGACTTCCTGTTTCACTCTCATACAAAGTACACTTTCGATACCTTCTTTTATTAGTCAGCTCCTCTTATACGTCTTATACTCCTTTATATCATTCAGATTTATATTCTTGTTCTACTCACAGTCTTCCTTGTCGCTTCCATCCTCACAGTTGTTAGTGAAATCACACACACAGTCCTCAGGCACACATGAACCCTGAGCGCAGCTAAACTCCTCAGTTAAACAGGCTCCAACATACACGGGGTTAAACAACAGAGACAAGGCCAACAGCAGCCACGCCGAGTCCAGCAGCAACGTCATGAGCCTGGTATTGTTTGTCCTTAAACTAGAACACCTTCTTACAGTTCGCCTCCAAGTAAAACATTTTGTTGTTGGGACACGAAGGAGAACTCCTGTCAAGGAAGAGCTTTTCTTCTGTCTTCACCATGTGCAGTTTACTTGGATCTTGGATTGATCCTGTACTGTAGCTCTTAGCATGTTGTAAAAGGTAATAAATGGCTTTTATGGCTGTTACTCAATGAGGTCACTTTGCTGGCGTGTGTGTTCCTGTATTTCATATGAAGACAAGAAGAGAAAAGAGCAAAATGCTCCAAAGCGAAGACATTTAGATGGTTACCTATCTTGCTAAAGCTGTGTTTTGGGACAAAAGGTTTAAGCTTAGGTTAGGACTTACTTGAAATTAAGAGTATAAATTGGGAATGGGAAATACACATATTTGTTTTCTTGCTGAGAGTTAAATAAGAAGATTGAAACCACTCTCACAAAATCAATCTTCCTGTCTAACTCTCAGCATAAAAGCCTTCTTCCCAAAATGTCAAACAGTTCCTTTAAGACTTGGAACTGAGTCTAGTTTTAACATTACACTTATGATTAGCTTTATATTAGATTAATGGTTTCATTTAGGTGAATACTGGAAAGAGTTAATGTAGTAAAGAGTAAATGAATGTCTGTAGAGGTCTTTGCAGCTCTATAAATCAGGAAGATTCTTATTTAAATGTTTGTGTGTGAGCTGCATCCTTGCCAACACACAAGATTTAACACGTCCTATTCACAAAAACACAGGGCTAACAAGTCTGTCTGTGCAGGTAGAAGAGCCTTCAGAGAGCCCACTGTTTTCAACCAGATTAAACACATTAGCTGTAACTAATTACAAGATGATGGATTGAACACATAACAAAAGAGAGAAGAGCTGAGGTTGGGAATATGAAGTGCTATAAGAGGATCATTAACTGTGTCCAACAGGGCTCAGCCCCACTTTACAGTGAGGCGTAATTTCATTTCGCAGCAATCAATAAAGACAGGACCTTAAAACAGACAAGAAGCAAGTCAGTACATGAGCTGGCATAGTTCAAATGAAATTAACCTTGAGAGAAAAGGCAAGTTCGACGGCTCCATTGGGGACGAGGGACCAATGGAACAAGAAAAGCTCACGTCTGTATTGACCTCTATTGGCGGTGGTAGTGAGGGTGTACACAGTGCAGGCAGCAGCATGTTGAGACTATGCCACATATAGATTGTTTTTCCAAAATACCAAACAGCAATCTGTCATTTTGGGTACAGTGTCATGATGCAAAAATACATGTGATGGGAGGCAAATTGTGGTTACGATAATAAGGACAAACAGACTAGTCATTTTAGTCCAATTTGAGCATGTAATGAAAGTGCGAGAGTGTAAAACAGCAACGTGGTCCATCACAGAGACTCATAAGTATAATTAACTGATCACAACGAGGGAGCGATTTGCATTAGAGTCGAGCCAACGGGGCAGCACAAAGCTGACCTCATTGTTCTGTAAATAAAAGTTAATTAAAAATAATTACTTTTTATACAGACACATAATAGTTAGAGCAACTGGATATAAGAGGAGTCTAGTGAACATTAAGATCAGAATATAGTAATGTAGCCCAAGAAGTGAAGATGATGGGGAAAGAGCCGTGCTTACTTGCACAGCAGTGTTTTTAGCTAAATGCTAACATGCTCACAATGACAGTGTTAACATGCAGGTGTTCGTCAGGTATAATGTTCACCATTTTCACAATCTTAGCTTAGGTAATGTGTTTTCATGCTAACATTTGCTAAGCTAATGGGAATGTCATTTGTTACAAACCAAAGTATTGGACAAATTTAAATTTTGACCTGATGATGGCGCTAGATAAAAAGAAAAGTTGTTTAATTTATCCTGCAGGAGACATGAATGTGCATACCAAATTTCATCACAATCCACTCAGTAGTTGTTGAGACATTTCACTCAAAACCACAATGTTCACATAATGCTAACACTAGAGGAAACTTGACATCAGTAGGATCCATCATCTGCAGATTTGTCTGTACAAGATTTGTGTCCCTCTAGTAGATGTTGACTCGCTGGTGCTAAAGGAAAAGTCAGGGGATCACCAAAGTCAGCAGAATTCATTTCCGAAAATGTATTTCCGAAAGTAGAAATAATTTTGCATATTTTCAACAAGAGTTTGCCTCCACAGCTCAGCTCAACTTGTTAATTTGAGACCATTCATGTATTTCCTTTCCTTTCTGTCTTACAGCATATGAATTTTAACAAGAACTCTTGTGATTCAATTCACCTTCATGAGCAAAACACGGGTCAAAGCAAAGCACCACTATAAGCAACTTAAATAGGAGAAATTTATCATTGAGGCCCCTGGAGCTGATGTGACCAGTGCAACCATTTGTCAAAGATTTGAACCCGAAACTGCTCCACACACACTGTCTTGTATATATTAAAACAAAGACGTGATTAAATCCTGTTCCTGTTTGTAAGCAGACTGATTACCTCTGACCTCAGATTATTGCCCCCTTGTTGACGTTTCATCTCAGTGATGGTGAGTGGGAGGTTGACTTCACACTCTAGTACATAACCTGCAAAAGAAATTTTTCTCTTATCTCACAAGATTAAAAACAATATAGAGGGATTATACTGAATAGGAAGTCAGTATGTACAAAGAAATTCTGTATTTCAGTGCTGTAATTAATCAGGTTCTGCCCTAAAGCAAATACAAAAACAGGTAAGATTGTATAAAAGTAAAAACAATCAATTAAATCTCTGTGAATATCAGTGAAGAAAGACTATTAAAGGTACCTATTTCCATTCAGCAACAGCAGGAAAGCTGATGAAGATTCTGTAGCCTATATGATTACAGAAAACCTCAGAATTTAAGTTGTGTTGCCTCGTCATTCGTCTTCATAATCGCTTTTTCCCTACCCTGGTGCCTCTTGACAGTTTGATAATTAGGACATATTGACAGGGAAGAACATTTTCAATGCAGCCAATCTGGTTTCACAGTCTTACCCAAGCTGTGCCGATGTGCAGCACCTGTTCGTTTTCTTGCAACCTGAATCTGGTGATTCACTGCTGAGGGAAGTGATCAAAACAGCTGGGGTTTAATCTTCATAGTGTACCTTCAGGAGATGCTTCAATCAGCTCCTCCAATCAGCACAGTCTGAGATGGAAGAGCCTGCAGTGTTTGGTGATGTGTGGATGTGTGGTCTGCAAAGCCTGCCAAACAAAGTGTTGACAAATGAGATATATAAGAGGAATAGGAGTCATAAATCCAGACTGCATTTAACACCAAGTCGTAAGCATCTAATTTGTCAGATCCTTGTCCTGCCACCTGTCTGTAGTAAAAAGGCAGAAAAAAGTCATACAAGATTCAAGGTAACTTACATGAAGCGAGTCAACTTTTTATCACTTAAAATGCATCATCATTCAATCTTAAGCCCCTGCAGGCTGTTTTTAAAAAAAAACTGTACCCCAAATCAACAATAAATCTGCCCACACAGTAAGTTACCTAATTACTGATTGACTTGTTGTGGATGACCGGCTCCAGCTTAGCATGACAGATTCTGTAAATAATGCATCGGATTATGAAAAAAGTCTTTAGAGAGCAAAGAACCTGTTTTTTTCTCCCTCTGGTCATTAGCCCTCAAAAGTAAATCACCTGAATAATTATAGCTTGATTAATGACATAAGAGAGGGGAGGTTCATTAGTTTTATAATGGAAATCCAGAATGATGCCAAAGATTAAAAAATTGACCTGAGTTAACAGGAATTTATTCAAACCTCCTTCACAAACATTCAACTGTTACGACAGTCTCAGTGTTTTCTACTTCAGCCTGAAAAGTATGATCCTATGGCAGAAACCTTTTTGATATTCAAGGGCTGCAATGTATAAATTATAAAGGGAAATCAGCAGAATCCTTGACCATGACAGCCCTGTGTATGTGCATGTGAATAATGAGCTGAAATCAGTCAGGAATTCATGGAGCATTTGCTGTAATTGAGGCATTTACATGCATCCATCAGGGCAGCCAGGCATTGACTGTGTGGTTATAAACATTTGCAGGTCAACATGCAGTCGGGTGTTTCCTTTTCGACACAAGTGATTTCCTTTAATGAAAATATACAAAACAGATAGGAAAGTATAAATGCTGCCTTAATATGACTAAATGTCAAGGCTTATAGACATATGAAGTAATAGACCATGTCTGTCTGATCAGGCTGATAGCTGATTGATGTGGGTTCACAGCTGCCATGTTGAGCTCATGTTAATCTTGTCCATCTATGAGAAGCAGTGGACCCAAGTGCACACAAAATCAGTGAATTAGGAACAGCCAGGTATCCTTTAATGATAAAACAACATCACTTACACATGCATGGTTTAAATCTTATCCAACAGAGAGTTCAATGCCCCCATAAATTAGCATGTTTTCTTGATAAATAATGTATGGTGTGCCTCAGGGCTCGATACTTGGTCCTGTGCTGTTCTCTGTGTACATACTCCCTAGACATCATAATTTGTTTAGAGGATAGTTGTTGATATTTTTATTAACATTAATATTCTTTTCTTTTTATTATTGTTCTGCATGCTTATAAATGATCTCAATAACTTTATAATTTCATTCTTATATTCTGTTTTTAGGGTGACTCTGTAACATCTGCTCAGGAACTTCAGATACAAAATAGCCTCTTGGCTAACTCTAGTGCATTTACAGCAATGTTTATTAATGTGCACTGTCCCTGTTAAATAAATCAATCAATAAATGAATAAATAAACAAAATACCTGAAGTAACACCGAGAAATAGTCAGGTGTTATACAACTAAGAAATATTGCAAAATCATCCTGCTCAAATAAAACATGCCTTGCTGTTCCCTTAAGAATCATTTTTAAAATGTCACTTTTGACTTACAAGACATTTACTTGCTGCACTTTACATTCCAAGCCTCAGTTCATTAGAGCAAGGACATTTCAATGTTCCTTGATGCAGGAATTGTATTGCCTTGGTGCAGACCTTTGAATCCGTATTCAACATTTACAACAGAATACAGAAAACAGGAAAAAAAACAGTAAAAAGAAACAGTTAATCATAACTCTAAGCTGAGTACCTACAGGGTTTTATTGCTACAGCTGGATGTTAAACTACTGTTTTTACCACTGAGCACAGAAAAAGTGTGGCAATATACTGCAATGCTTCTCACCCAGAGCACAGTTTGGACAAAATGCGTCAAAATGTCTCAGCACCATAGATCTGTCTTTGCTCCACTGGTTTGGATGATTTGGGTGATGTACTCTACTCAGCCAGTCAAAAAAAAGTCTAGTGTGGATAAAGAGTTCAAAAGGTGCAGGGCTTTTGGTAGGACGTTCCCTGTAGCGTGTGAAGTTCATGGGGACAGGTTCAAGGAGCTTCCGGCAGATTCACGCGGAGATGGCGCCTCCTCTCCTCGATGTGCCCAAGGAGGAGTTGCTTTTAACTTGTCAAAGTCAATATATCACTTCTCTATCTCTGTGTCTATCTCTTTCTGGCTCATTTCAAGGGCAGTGCTCACCAAGATATAACAAATAAACACTTCTAACATGAGGTTTTTAGGACAGGGTTACTTACAAATGTTCTCTGTCTCGCTCTCTGTTTTTTTGTTGTTTTTTTTTACAAAATCATCAATCAATTGTACTTCTTCAATGCAAATTGCAAAAAATCCTGTACAGTAGGCTATTTAGCTTACTGAAACAAATCTGTAACTCTGATAATAACAAAATTGCCCTGTATCATTTTCCAATTTACTCCAAAGTGAGAGGTAATGCTAAGGTCACGTATCAATATTATTATTATGCTGAAGTATAAATCTTCTGCCATGTTGTTTTGCACATACAGGAAACACCTCTTCCAGACCAGATTGGCCACCACATGCTGCCACTTCCACCTCTTCCAATCACAAGAGTTGCCCTGCATTGGATGCAATATGCATAAAACTCCCTGCCGTTTGCAGGAGAAGTAAAGTTTGGAGAGGCTTTGCAGACGATGGCTGATAAAGCTGCTGTTATGATAAATATATATTGTCTTAAAGGACCTTTAAACTGGCTACAAATATCTTATTCATTTATTAGAGATGATAATTATCTTTTCACTTTCACTTAACCATATTTCTTTTCAGCTGTGCCTCATTTACTTTTTGGAAAATTTTGGTTGTTTAAATAAATATTCTGTTAGCCTCACCCCTGTTCCCTCTTTATTCAAACTTTGAAGCAGGGAGCCAATTAGTAAATTTGACATTTACAAGTTTTGATTTATTGTAATATCTGACTGTCATATCTAAAACCACCAGAGGGAGCAACAGGCTTTAGTTTTCCATATATTCACAGAATAATAATTTGTGTAACAGTAAGCAATGCCAATACAACAAAAACAATTTAAAATAATTATAATAACAGTTTAAGCAGCTGGATGAGATTTGAAGTGAAGCTGAGAGAATTACTGTGTATTTAACGGGTTTCAGTGAGAAAGTAAAGAACAAATTCAGCCACTATCTTTAACTTTGCTTCTCTGCAGACACAGAAAGTGACATTTAATGTTGTTTTGTATCACCAGTATGTGATTTGACATTTTCATTCAAGCCAAGAGAGGATAGCTGGAAATGTAAAATGAAATCTATCATGCATTATTCCCAGTTTTTTAAAAGCAATTCATACTTGGCTCACCCTGGTAGCCTACTGGTTGGGACACACACCATATGACCGATATGATTGAGTTTGGCTGCAGACCTTTGTTACATGTCACCCCCCATCACTCTCTCTCTATTCATGCTTTCTATCAAAACAATCTATCCGTAAATAAGATGCATTCACTCTGTTTAGGAACAAAGAAAGTCAGAGTTTGCTCTGCAATACCATTAGCTCTATTGTGTGTAGGAACAAATAGAAGATATCTGGCCTTTCTCCAGAACTGCAAATGAAATATTACACACAGACAAAATCTGAAAACAAAAGGAAAATAGATGAGAAATTTGGCTTTAGAATTTATAATTCTATACGTATATGTATATCATATAATATAAGCTGAATCTCTGGGTGAAATGTATGATTCTTGGAGGCTTAACACATCTCATATGACTCACTATATGTCTGATACAAGCGTCATATGCTGGATGTGATAGAAGCGGAGGGGGTTGGGGAGGTCATGGTTCAGCAGAGAAGCATCCTTGTAAAATGCAAATTCAACAGCTGAATGTATAAGAAGACAGGCTTAAATTGATGCTTATGTGACAGGGAAAATGTCATGAGAGCAGTGGCTGCACTGCACTACACATCTAGGAAATTGAATTTTTCTGTGAATTAATCAGCGACCCAGGCACTGCAATTATCTCTGCATGAAGAATAGTGAAGATCAGTATTAATAGGAATGCATAATTCTGATTCTGACTGACAGACTGGTGGGGAAGCAGGAAGATACTGGATCCCAGAGTGTGGATAATTCTATTTTAAGGATTAAATGACTGAGGTGGGAATCGTACGTCAAATTAAATTAGATGAGATTAGCAACAAAAGCTGCAGGAATCAAAATATGTTCAGTCAGCAACACAAAAGATTAGAAAGAAACTGAAATGTTGGCTGTGAGGAGAGGCCACAGGGTGCAGAGGGCTGCCGACCCATCATAGCTCTCTAATAGCATACAGCTGCATAGTTACTAATAAATTACAGGTTCAACAAATCAAGGCTGCAGGAATATTAACAAAAGGATAGGAAAACATTTTGAAATGTCATAGGAGAAAAAGTACAGGTGTAAATATTAGAAATTAATGATGACTGAATTCCATTTAGCTGCTTCAGATTCAGGGCCTTGCTATTGTGGGTGCTGCTGGCTCACTAATTTATTGGGACACTTGAATATAACAGAGCCATTGTTAGTGCTATTAGTAAGCTTTTTCTACTATGACAAATCAAAAAAAATGAAAAATGCCTCTGGACTATATGTTATATATCATATATATATATCATATATTAGTTGAAGGAGAGTAATTATACAGACATCATGTAGGTGCAAGGCTATTAGAAAGCAGTATTACTGAAAAAAGGTGAACTGAAAAAACACCTGAACGCTTACTCGAAGCCATAAAAGTTTAATCTGGACAACATTTCGATCCTACTTGGATCTTCATCAGGTTAGAATGGTTTTGTGCCATTGTACTCTATGGATTGCCAGAAATTGGGGGGGGGGGGGGGGGGGACCCTGTAATGTTACAGTAGACTGACATTATTCCTTATTTAACTAAAATGCTGACTTTTATAAACATAACTGTTCTTACCTCCACTGTTTTTTTTCTGGTTATACTGTGTAAAGTTTGCTCATGTCAGCAGTTAGTTTCAGTTGGGTGTTGTGTTGCTATAGTAACCCCTACTGGCACAGTTTTATAGCAGTTTAACTGACATTTTAACAACCACCATTTTCTCAGATCTGTGACCAAGCAAATATTGACAATCACCTTTTATGTAATCCCAAAATTCCCCTGTATTCCCCCTTAAATTACTTACAGCTGTTTTGTGATTGTTGATTTTAGTTTTTCTGCAATCCGTTTATTACCAACCTACTACTAGCCTTGTGCTAACTGTCTGGGGCTAATATGTTGCTAATAGAACATTCTAGCTTAAGTAACTGTTAGCTAGCTACTTACAATCCTCCTTGGGCACAATAAAATACTTGACAAACTCTAAAGCTGTGAAAACCAGAGCCTTATGTAGTAAATTTGATCTGTAATTAATTTAATTTAATTTGTTCATTTACTTTTTATTTTTATTTCTTTATCTCTAAATGTATTATTTTTTATATGTACCATGATCTTTGCACTATCTCAAGGATACATTACCTTGTTGTTGGAATGGTAAACCTGTTCCATTGTGTAATAAAGTTTGAAAAAACTGTTGGCTAGCTAATTTACTTTCAGGCTAACTGTTATGTAGTGTTATTTTACTCTTTCATGTTTACTGTTTGCTACCAGATGTTAATGTGATCCTTCACTTTCTATAAGGACTTAATGTTTGGCATGAGGGGCAAGCTCACTATTTTGACAGCTAGCTGTCTATATTTTTGTGAATCCAGTTTCCATTTCACTGTTAACTCACTTTTACAATTCCTTTGGTCTGATGCTAACTCTTTTTTAGCTAGCTGTTATGGTATCTCATCTTTCCCTAATGTGTAATCACTATCATTGAATCAAATACAGTTTCATAACTGCTTAAAAACTTAAGCTAACTGCTGTCTTCAACCCTTATTGGAATTGTGTTTAGCTCACTGCATAGCTTGCTAGCTACATGCATTACTCAATTTTTCACTTGTATTAAATAAAGATGTTCAACAAGTTCCAGTTCCACCTCTGATGAATATTTTACTTGAAATATACACTTCATGATTGTGCACTGTAAAAAAAAAAATTCTAAAAAAACGGTAAAAAGTCTGGCAGCAAAAGTTGCCAAACACTTACTGTCAAATAACAGTAAAAAACCTTTAGTTATTCTACAGAGATTCGTTTTAAAAATAAGGATATTCACTTTGGACATTGTCTACATTTTTTGATTTTTTGAAGATTGCAGAACTACCTTAAAATTACCTAATTTAAATGAGGACTCTTGTTTTCATACAGTAATTTTTAGTAAATTCATAGGATTATCCAATCCATCCACAAGAACTCCCCATCAAAGTACAGACTTCTGGATGTAAAACACAGAAAAATTATGTAAAATTGCATTCAAATTACCCTCCTTTCACACCCACTAATGGTATCTTGAGAGCTTTAAGCTTTTATTTTATGTGATTATCCAATCTATTTACAGTAAATCCCTGGTAAATGTTGGTTTTATACTGTACAAAAAAAATAAGATCATGTAATAATAGTTTACAAAAACATAATTTTAATAATCATTACTTTATATAAACATTATTTGACAGTAATTACAAGCAACTCTCCAATATATTTACAGGCTTTTGTCATAAATGTATGGGGTATACATTATATAAACATTTTTTGACAGTAATTAAAATCAACTCTCCAATATATTTACAAGCTTTTCCCATTAATGTATAGGGTTTACTTTATATAAACATTATTTGACAGTAATTGCAAGCAACTCACCAATATATCTACAGACATTTCACATTATAGTATGGGGTTCTGAATGTACAAAAACCAGAAGGTCTATGTAAAAGTGCCTTTATATCAACTTCTTTTACACTGAATAAATATATACATTTTTCTACTGACATTTACAATATTGTGCAATCCATTCAATACAGATCCCCATTTGAGATGTATGAGATTTTAAGATGTTTAATAACCAGAATGTATCATAAAATTACCTTTTACTGCTTGCTTTACAAAGTAATTCACTATTTTTACAGTGTTATCCTTCAAGTTTCAGAATTAATAAACCAATAAACAGCCATATTGAATTATAATGTGGGTCTGAAGCTGATCAACCCAATAAGAGCTCAAACAGAATACTTTACTAGAATGTATTTATTTTTTTCTCATTCAGATTACTTCAACAGACATCAATGGAAGCACAAACAGTTTTGTACATTGTGTCAGTACGATGTCCCATCCCATCCCATGCTCTAAGATGGTTCAAAATGTAAGTGAACATGAACAAATCTCTCCCAAATCCAAAAATTATTTCACTGAAATTCAAATTTGTGATGTCATCTGATAATGTCTGGAGCTTTTCCAAAAACAATGAATTGAGAAAGATGTTATAGATGACACTGAGAACATCCAGGTGGATGTTCTGAGTATACGGTATGGTTGGGCCGATGGCTGATGCCAACGTCCATCGCCAATGGCTGACAGTCATCAACCACTGAGCTTCTACCATCATAACATCGTGATTTAAAAGCCCCACTGGCGCCTGTCCATCTTTTCATCTCCGCTCAGAAGACACACACTCACACATGCATGGATCGATCAGCCCTGCCTGTGGTGAAACAGAGAGGAGAGAAACTTAGCACAACCATAAATGACAGCAAAATGCAGTAATTTATCCCATGCGATATCATCGTCCATCGCAATGTTTCACTGTGGACATCATCATATGCCAATTCTGTGGACATCGCCCAAGCCTAGTATACAGGTACATTTTCTGTTTCAGATATGAAAGGTTACTACTTTCCTTACTTTTTGTGCTATGTTTATATGCTTTAGTTTTTCTTCCATTTTTAAGCTTTGCTACAATAAGAACAAAGAAAAGTGGACAGATGAGTAAATTGGAAAACATTTTGAAAAAAATTTTGCTCAAAAAAAAATTATCCTCGGTTTTATAGCCACAACAGTAGCGACGGAGTAGTCTGCAGCAGAGCCTATGTAAGCCATGTCGACCGTTTTTGTAATTACTCTCATTGCCAGAAGGGGGAGACAAAAGTCCCGCAGTTGGGCTTTAACTGTATGAATACATATTTTTGAAGGTATATCAACTGTGTACAATCTGTAACAATTATTGTATTGATTGATCCAACTATACTTAGAAGAGCCCTTGCTTGTGGGTTGTCTTGCCATGCAGTGAGGGTTCATGTTCAGCCTGGTTGAAAGGCTCCTACAGTGCTTAAACAGGCATGGTTGGCCCCTCTGTTAACCCCTCTTCAAATAACTGCTAAGCTAAATACAAGTCCTACTCTACTGCTAGGAGTTGGCAGACTACTATACCAACACCTGTGATTTATTCATGTCTACATAATTACAAACAGACAAGGGACATAATGTCAACCCTTAAGAGATCTTTCAGTCTCCACAACCAGGATGGAACATAGGATACAACAAACACACATTTTATCACCATTTGATTTTGATATGTAGCCCCAACACCAATATGCTGTGCATCAAGACCTAACTACAATAGCTCTCTTTAGCCTCAAATAGCCTCTATAAGTGGCATGTTCTGAAGAATGATGGCAGTGTACACACAATATATAAAAAATATCCCTCTGAAGAAAACTGTTAGATGGATATATTGGATAGTTGCTTGTAATTACTGCCAAATACTTTTTATATACAGTAAATCTCATACATTAATTGGAAAAGTCTGTAGATACATTGGATAGTTGCTTGCAATTACTTTCAAATAATGTTTATATAAGGTAATGATTATTAAAATTATGTTTTTGTAAGCCATTTTTGTATGATGCTATTTTTTTGTACAGTATAAAACCAATATTTACCAGGAATTTACTGGAAATAGATTAGATAATCACATACAATTAATGCCTAAAGCTCTCAAGATACCATTAATGGATGTGCTTTGATGTGGCAGTCTTAAGGATAAATTGGATAATTCTATGAATTTACAAAAGAATACTGTATAAAACAAGCCTTTATTTAAATTAGATAATTTTAAGGTATTTCTTTAATGTTTTTCATTTTTTGTGCAGATTTATGCATTTGTTTTATACATTTTTACATTCTAGCAATATTTTATATTTTTTTTAATTTTTATTTTACAACAGTTGGACTGTAAAAATGCAGATAATAAAAAATAATTTACTGTTTTTTTATGGCATTTACACTTAATGTATTAGGGTAAACATGCATGAATACCAGTCTGGTAGTTTTCTCCTTCCTCTTAAAATCTTTTGAATTCTTGAAAATTATGGTACCACTGCAACAATAGTCTTGATTGAAGAAAAATTGGGATAATACAGCAGAGACCATGACACCATCAAAACAGGAGGATTTGCTCCTGCCCCTGCTTACATCTCATAAAGTGTTATAATATGATGTTGGAAAGTTTATATGAAAGACAAGTAATGAGATGGACCAAGATCTCTGCAGGTCATCTGACAGGATTGCAGCACTAAATCAAGTAAAAGCATTGTGTGTCTGTGTTCGTGTATTAAAATCAGTGTACACCTGTGCCCTCTTTGAAATGAGTCCTTCAGCTTCTCTAAATAATGGAAAGTGATTACATTCACACACAAAGCATCAATTACTGCTATGACATAAATTTAAAGCCTGAGCAAGCAGCACACAATTTAAATTTCTTGCGTGATATGAATCTAGTTATTAACAGTATTCATCATCATCATCATCATAATCAGACTCAACAGTCCCAAACAAAAATGCTTCTAAGGTCAGGCATGATGATGGATTGTTTTTGTTTCACAGCTTCATCTGAACCAGTAGCTGCTTGGCTTATATAATTAGCAAGTATTTTAATATCAGTAACAGCTCACAAAGTAGAAAGACGCTATAGCAAACATGCAATAAGAAAAAGTCAAATGGAGATTGGTAGGAATAATAGGCAAACAAACGAAGAATATAATAACCTACAAACTTGCAGTTCATCGACCTGCTGGATGACAAAAGCATTTAACACCTGCTTCCTGTTATGTAATTACAAACATCTGTCTTGTCTGTTATATTTGACAAAGAACTAGGATGAACTAGAATGTGTATTTTCTGAAGAAATGCAAGTGATTGCTGCTATCTGACTAAAATACCAGATGCAACTGCTGCAAGCTGCATTTTCTCTTGATATTGTAGAGCCACCTTCAGGTGAGGTTATATAAAAGCCATGTTCAAAACAGTATGCAGCAAGTGAGTGACGTGCATATCTATCTTCATCATGGTTTGAATTGTTTGGTTTAAATTGTTTTAATATTGACCACCTGACTCCTCTAACACAATGTTTAAAAAGACACATAATAGCCTCTATCATGAAAATTGTCCAGACAAAAAGTGTGTGTATGTGTGTGTGTGTGTGTGTGTGTGTGTGTGTGGGTGTGTATTGTGTATGAAACCTGAAGCCACTGAAGGTTTGAATGTACTTACAGTTAAAAGGAAGAGAGAGAGAATCTCAGTCGGCTGATTGGAACCAGCTGTGTGTCTCTGTTGTGTCTGCATTTTCTTAAAAAGAGCAGTCTTACCAGGAGCAGGAATCAAACCCACAACCTTGTAATCTCATAGGGAAACTGCTCCAAAAGTACAGAAGGTACATAACTTTGAATATTGAAAGGTTGCTGAACATTTTAAAGTTTGAACGGGGTCTGTAGGCCAACATATGTCTGGGCACGTGAGTTTCTAAGTTACGAAGAGTTTCCAACTTTCCAATTGAGGTCTATCATTCCTCCCATGGACTGACATTATAAATTTTAATATTTTAAATGTAAATATGCTCGAACAATGTAATAGCACCTGCAGCAATCACACAAAGAGAATGAACTGTTTGCGGATGTGGTAGGATAGAGGGGCTTCAGAGTGCAGTCAGCTTGCATGATCCTTTAGCGCCATCTAGTGATATATCTACTTAAACTTGTTTGAGGAAACTATACATTAAGAACAAGCCACATTTTGTACTTTTGATGTAACATATTTCAGTCCTGCTTGTAAGTCCTCCCTGTAAACTCAGATGTACAGAAGGATTGATTTATTGTCTGAAGAATGTATAGAAGGGTGACAAATTGAAGGAAAAACCAACATAAAGTGTCTTAGTAAGGTTTTGGGCCACCATGTGCCACCAGAACAGCTTCATTGCGCCTTGGCAATGATTCTACAGTCACTGAACTCTACTGGAAGGATGAACACCATTCTTGGGTACGTGCCTATTCCCATATTTATTCTCCACTTAGTCCATGTACTACTAAAGTAGTAGGTGTGCTAGTTGTCCCATTTCACCCCCAGATACTCAAGCTAATGCTCACATCTTTTTGGTTTCTCAATTTGTTTTTCAGTCTGTTGAAGAAGAAATGCTACGTAAAGCTGCAACAAATCACACTGGTTAGATCTTGTTTGTCATGTTTGTCTCGGTGGCAGTCAGTTTACTCCATAAAACAGAAGTTCACTAGTGTGACTCAAGGTAAGTTTTTGAAGTACAGACCTAATGATATATTAACATTGATGAAATGGAATGTTTTATGATAAATAAATCTGACGTACAGACCTTATGATATATCTTTGGCCCCAGCAGCAGCACCATGCAGTGGTTTGTTCCAGACCTCTTTTATCATTGGTCCAGCAAACTATTTTTCAGTTTTTACACATTTTTGGACAACTCTGCAGAAAGAGAAAACACAAGATTAATGAAATCCACAGATTAGTGCTTACTTTACTGAAAAACATGTTATTATAGATAATAATAGATTAAACTACCCACCAAAGCTATAACAACTCACTATACTATTTACACATTAATCCATCAATGATATAATATCAAACTTACAAAGTTTTTCTTCTACTTTTACTTTTGATACTTAAAGTACATTTAGCTGGTAATGCTTCTGCATTTTTTGATGCAGGATGTTTACTTGCAATGTAGTATTTTTACTTAGTGGTACTGCTACATTTACTTAAGCAAAGGGAATACCTCTTTCTCAACAGCATAGTCAGCATAGTCCTAATGTTGTCATGTCACCATGCTGAAATCTACTGTAGGTTAAGGTTCGTTCTGCTAAACTTGGCAGTGGTGACAGTTCCTCGTTGACATGTCTGATAAGTTGAACTCCATGTTCACGTTTTTGCATAAGAGCATTTCCTAGTATCGCCTCCCTAAATAGATGCATCGTTTGGAAGGATTTAGAGCTTGTTGTTCAGTATTGTAAAGCCCTGAATCTACAGACCATCTACAGAGCAGTACTGTGTGTAAAAAAAATGACCAATAAAAGTTTTATACCAAAAAAAGTATAAAATTGAGAATAAAATAACCCAAAATAAACTTCAAATACAGAGCATCCAATCTTTATTGGAATTTATTTTATTTTATTTTTTATTATAACAGCTCTATTGAGCCAAGTATACAGCAGAACAGCACCTTATGTGTAAAACTGGCATCTATAAACACATGAGGGAGACTAAAGGCTGTAATAAAAGAAAAAAGAAATAGTTAAATAAATATCTTGTAAAGCTTACAGGAGTGTTTTTGTTCATACATTCAGATATAGAAGAGATGTGTTGTTTTATATGGAGAGTCAACTCTGAAAGGTTTGGCTTTTTGCGTACATTTTTTTTGATTTGATATGATATGACATTCCTGTCATATTCAGTGAATCCAAACAATACATTTTTCCAAAGTAATAAGTAATAATTTACTCCACAGTTGTTTTGTATGAAGGCAAAGACCCAAAATAAATGTGCTAGTGTTTCTCTGAGCTCTCCACAAAAGATATAATTTAGATCAGTCTTTCTTGATCACAGAGGACCCAGTGTTTTTTTATTGCTTAATTTTTATTGAAACTTTATAAATCATAACACACTCCATTTCATCACAGTCCAAATGTTTGAGCATTATGAATTAAAATGATAATAAAGGCAATTCTATGTTTTCAAAAATATTATTATAATAACTGATTGAACATGTACTCTTTTTGTTTTGAAGAAATTTTAGAGAGTTCAAAAAATATGTGAAATCATGTGGGAACAGAGAAAATAATGTAAATGTCTTTGAAAATCGACATTTGTCAATAAAAAATGTGCATGAACAATTAAATCAATTTTAGGTTCCTTACATTCAAAATACATAACATATAGAAATTACATATAATAATCTCTCTCTCTCTCTCTCTCTCTCTCTCTCTCTCTCTCTCTCTCTCTCTTAATTAGTTAATTGTTTTGGGATGTTCATCACCCTGGGCGGTTTAGATGGTTAACCACACCTGCCATCATAGAGCTTGTCAGCCTACTGGTGTACATGATATATAAATATGGGTGTGCTCCCTTTTTTTTTTTTTTTAACCATTCTGACCTGACGAAGATCCAGGTAGGATCGGTGTCATCATTAAACCTTTGTGGCTTGGAGTAAGTGTGCAAGCGTCACCTTTTTTTTTCCATTTCATATGATAGAAATGACAACTAAAATCTGACCAAAATTTGGCAACAAAGATATAATTGATGAAAAGATGAGTGAGTGATTCATTTTCATTTTTTTACAAAAAACTACAGTTAGCACGTACATTAGCAAAAACACAAACATTAGTGAGATATATGTTATGTAGGATTTTGAAATGTATTTCTCGCCTCATTGGGTATACTGA
The DNA here is from genome assembly GCF_963924715.1 of Thunnus thynnus. Taxonomy (NCBI): domain Eukaryota; kingdom Metazoa; phylum Chordata; class Actinopteri; order Scombriformes; family Scombridae; genus Thunnus; species Thunnus thynnus. The sequence goes on from NC_089537.1 coordinate 10,516,477, forward strand.
ATATAAATGGTAATGACCAAGTTTTATTCCGATTAATATTCAATTAAGTGATTTCAAGAGAACCAATCGATGCTTTAAATTCTACAGTCGTGACGAATCCCCAGTACGTGCTACGTCACGGGCATGCGTCAGTGTAAAGTGTAAACATTCCTGCACCAGCAGTAGCTTCCTCAGTTTGTAGAGATAGCTAACATGAAGTGCCAGCGTTTAATATTTCAACCGCGAAAGGTTTCCAGTCGTCGCTGCATAGGTTATTACTGTTAATAATAATCCAAGTACGTATCACATGGTGTGATAAACTCTTTTTTGGGCTTTACAACAACGCATCGAATTACTATCGTAAAGCTAATCTCAGCTAGCTAATAACTATCAGATGTGTTTCGTTATTTTACAGAGAAGTTAGACGCAACATCACTTCGGGTCTTCAGCTAAAAGCTTCAATGGTGCTGTCTTTGGTGAGCCTTTGTGCCAGGGAGGTGGTGAGTGACCACAGCTCGTCGCCCTCCTGGCTGAGGTGGGTACCCAGGGAGCTGTACAGACCGCTGCTGGAGGCCGCCTTCTCCGGCAGCAGACCGCTGGCTGTGGGCGAGCTGGTTCAGAGATGGCCTGAACGCACCCTGCGTGTCGGAGGACGGAGGAAACAGGGGCAAACAGCCCCAAACCGACTTTGTATCCAGGCTTTGTTACTTGCAGTTGTCAGAGGACTCTCGGATCAAAGGTGAGGAGTAGTTTAAGCTATCTTTTGTGTTTGGATCATTTTGTTTCCGTTAAATAATCAGAATTAGCAGCAAGTACAAGGAAGTCAGTGTGGTTGAGTATTATTAAACTATGTGTGTATTAACAGAATATACTATATATAAAAACAAATCTATATACATCTACACAGCATACGCAATATGAATTAGACTTTTGCTGTTCTTGTTAAAGATGGCTATTGCCTGGGGAAAGAAGCTGTGGAGGTGGAGGGTGGTCCTTGTTCTTGGGGCTCTCAGTCTGTTTTTGTTACATCTCAGACCTTTTCCTCTTTCCTAGGTGTGCACTGCAAGTTGTGGACCTCTGCGGACTGCAAGGA